>NC_042977.1:36333444-36678444 GCF_901001165.1 Salmo trutta | reverse complement strand
GGTGTAAGGCTAGGAGGCTGAGAGTGTACAGGTGTAGTGTGGGTATAGGGGGAGGTGTAAGGCTAGGAGGCTGAGAGTGTACAGGTGTAGTGTGGGTATAGGGGACAGTGTGTAAGGCTAGGAGGCTGAGAGTGTACAGGTGTAGTGTGGGTATAGGGGACAGTGTGTAAGGCTAGGAGGCTGAGAGTGTACAGGTGTAGTGTGGGTATAGGGGACAGTGTGTAAGGCTAGGAGGCTGAGAGTGTACAGGTGTAGTGTGGGTATAGGGGGAGGTGTAAGGCTAGGAGGCTGAGAGTGTACAGGTGTAGTGTGGGTATAGGGGGGAGGTGTAAGGCTAGGAGGCTGAGAGTGTACAGGTGTAGTGTGGGTATAGGGGGGAGGTGTAAGGCTAGGAGGCTGAGAGTGTACAGGTGTAGTGTGGGTATAGGGGGGAGGTGTAAGGCTAGGAGGCTGAGAGTGTACAGGTGTAGTGTGGGTATAGGGGGGAGGTGTAAGGCTAGGAGGCTGAGAGTGTACAGGTGTAGTGTGGGTATAGGGGGAGGTGTAAGGCTAGGAGGTTGAGAGTGTACAGGTGTAGTGTGGGTATAGGGGGAGGTGTAAGGCTAGGAGGCTGAGAGTGTACAGGTGTAGTGTGGGTATAGGGGGGAGGTGTAAGGCTAGGAGGCTGAGAGTGTACAGGTGTAGTGTGGGTATAGGGGGAGGTGTAAGGCTAGGAGGCTGAGAGTGTACAGGTGTAGTGTGGGTATAGGGGGAGGTGTAAGGCTAGGAGGCTGAGAGTGTACGGGTGTAGTGTGGGTATAGGGGGAGGTGTAAGGCTAGGAGGCTGAGAGTGTACGGGTGTAGTGTGGGTATAGGGGGAGGTGTAAGGCTAGGAGGCTGAGAGTGTACAGGTGTAGTGTGGG
The DNA here is from genome assembly GCF_901001165.1 of Salmo trutta. Taxonomy (NCBI): domain Eukaryota; kingdom Metazoa; phylum Chordata; class Actinopteri; order Salmoniformes; family Salmonidae; genus Salmo; species Salmo trutta. The sequence goes on along the minus strand of NC_042977.1, from coordinate 36,677,542 downwards.
TATAGGGGGAGGTGTAAGGCTAGGAGGCTGAGAGTGTACAGGTGTAGTGTGGGTATAGGGGGAGGTGTAAGGCTAGGAGGCTGAGAGTGTACAGGTGTAGTGTGGGTATAGGGGGAGGTGTAAGGCTAGGAGGCTGAGAGTGTACAGGTGTAGTGTGGGTATAATGGGGGATGTGTCGGTGGTTTTGTGTGAGGGTAGATGGGTATTGTGCACGTGAGTAGAGGTATAAGTGTGGAGGCTAAAGGGTGGAGGGATTCACTTGAGGAATGATTTTTGACAGAGGAGTAGCATACAGTGCCTTCAGAAAGTATTCACACCCTTTGACTTTTCACACATATTGCTGTGTTACAGCCTGAATTTGAAATGTTTTAACTTGAGATATTTGGTCACTGGCCGACACACAATACCCCATACTGTCAAAGTGGAATTGTGTTTTTCCCCCAAAAAATGTAACTCATCACAAATTAAAAGCTTAAATGTCTTGAGTCAGTAAGTATTCAACCCCTTTGCTGTGGCAAGACTAAATAAGTTCAGGAGTAAGTCACATAACAAGTCACATAATAAGTTGCATGGACTCACTCTGTGTGCAAAACTAGTGTTTAATATGATTTTTGAATGACTACCTCATCTCTGTACCCCACACATACAATTATCTGTAAGGTCCCTCAGCCAAGAATTGAATTTAAAACACAGATTCAGCCACAAAGACCAGGGTGCTTTTCCTATGCCTCACAAAGGGCACCTATTGGTAGATGGGTCAAAATAAAAAAGCAGACATTGAAAATCTCTTTGAGCATGGTGAAGTTATTAATTACACTTTGGATGGTGTATCAATACACCTAGTCAGGCGTCCTTCCTAACTCAGTTGCTGGGGAGGAAGGAAACCGCTCAGGGATTTCACCATGAGACCAGTGGTGGCTTTAAAACAGTTTAATGGCTGTGATAGGAGAAAATTGAGGATGGATCAACAACAAAGCAGTTACTCCACAATACTAACCTAATTGACAGAGGGAAAAGAAGGAAGCCTGTACAGAATACAAATATTCCAAAACATGCATCCTGTTTGCAACAAAGCACTAAAGTAATACCTAAAAAAATATGGCAAAGCAATTAACTTTTTGTCCTGAAAGTGTTACGTTTGGGGCAAATCCAATACAACACATTACTGAGTAGCAGTCTCCATATGTTCAAACATAGTGATGGCTGCATCATGTTATGGGTATGTTTGTAACCGTTAAGGATTGGGGAGTTTTTCCACCATAAAAAAACAAAAACAGAAGGAGCTAGATATTTCTGTATTTCATAAATAAATGTCTAATAACATGATGTCAAGTTGTGATTGTGTGTAAGATGGGTGAGGAAAAATAAAATATTTCATCAATTTTGAATTCAGGTTATAACACAACAAAATGTGGAATAGCCTAAGTCAAGTCACTGTACATGTAGGTAGACAGTGTATAGTGTGTAGTGTATAGTGTGCAGGGTGAAGAGATCTTACTTGAGGAACTGGCTCTTGGCGGTAGAGGGGTCTCCAACAATGCAGACGTTGACATCTCCTCTGAGAGATGTTCCCTCCATGGTGGTCTTAGGAACACCCCCAAACAACATCAACAGGATACCACGCTTCACCTCATCGTTACCTACACAAACACACACACACACGTTATACACACATTGCACACACACACAGAATACCACATGCAAAGGCTGTGGTAATAACATAGTAGTAGTAACAGTGTAGTACTGACCGTGTAGTTGGGAACAGGCTGGTGCCGAGGTTGTGGTAGTAATATGGTAGTGGTGTAGTAGTATGGTAGTAGTAACAGTGTAGTACTGACCGTGTATAGTTGGGAACAGGCTGGTGCCGAGGTTGTGGTAGTAATATGGTGTAGTAGTATAGTAGTAGTAACAGTGTAGTACTGACCGTGTATAGTTGGGAACAGGCTGGTGCCGAGGTTGTGGTAGAGGTTCTTGTCTTGGCTCATCTCAAACACCTTCTCCCACTCCTGAACTGACATCTGGCTCTTGATGCTCTCTGCTGTCTGATCCTCATCACGTAGCTCCTTCCCGCCGAACTACACACGCGCGCACACACACACACGATTACAACTCCCTTCAAACAAATGTTGGACATGCATGCATTACATGTATACTAGTTTGTAGCCTGAAGTAGTGTGAGTGTGTGTGTGTGTCTGTGTCTCAATGTTTGGGTGTGGGTGTGTGTGTGTGTGTGTGTCTCGATGGTTGGGTGAGTGTGTGTCGATGTTTGGGTGTGTGTGTGTGTGTGTGTCTCGATGGTTGGGTGAGTGTGTGTGTGTGTCGAGGTTTGGGTGAATGTCGAGGTTTGGGTGAGTGTGTGTGTCGAGGTTTGGGTGAATGTCGAGGTTTGGGTGAGTGTGTGTGTCGAGGTTTGGGTGAGTGTCGAGGTTTGGGTGAGTGTGTGTGGCGTACCCTGGGGTTGGTAGGAGCCACATGGCAGGCGAGGAAGGCCAGTCTGTAGGACAGCTCTCTGACACCCAGGGCTTTAAGACCGCGAAGGCCCTCGTTCTCATAACCCTGTCTCCCTCCTACACGGGAACTGGTCTCTGCTCGCACACCTAGAGAGAGATGGGAAATGAGTCCTGTTGTGTGTCTGTATGACCTGTGTACGTGTCATGCCAGTGTGTGTGTGTGTGAGTGTTTTTGTTTGTGTGTGTACATACCTGCGGTGCTGAGCTGGGAGACGTCAGGAACCACTATGAGAGAGCCAGTGATATCACAGCGGTCTCCGGCCTGGGCCGTCTCCACAGCCTCAGCCCTCAGAATCACCTCTAGAGAGCGGGGAATGGACCCTCTGGGCAGCTCTGCCTGGGTCTCCTGGATACGCACCTACACACACACACACAGAGGTTAGACATACACACGCATAACACACACGTAACATTACTGACACACAAACAATCACACGCGTGCCTTCCTACTATTCTGAAGGGACCAAGTTGTTGAGGTGACGAAGTTATTTAGATGATATCTGACAGAATCCCCGAGCCGACTAGGTGGAAAATCTGCCGTTGTTCCCTTGAGCAAGGCACTTAACCCTAATTGCTGTGAGTCGCTCTGGATAAGAGCGTCTGCAAAATGACAAAAAATGTAAACGTCTACCTTCTGGAAGTCGATAAACTTGGAGCGGTGTGTGTCGAGGTGGAAGCGAGCACGGTTGCTGCAGACGGGGTTCCTGCAGACGGTGGGCGGGGCGTACTTGAACTGCTGGGGCACGTCCGGACACACCCCCTGGCAGTCCAGACACAGGAACGTCCCGCTCACCTGATGGAGGCAAAACAGAGAGGATCAGACACAGATGTTATACATCTCAAGAGTTTTTAGGAAGCATTATTTGGCCTCACTCACAAGCTGTGGGTATACGGTGTGTGACTCACCAGTTCTGGGTGTACGGGGTGCGTCCTCACTACCTGTGCACTGATCCGCACCAGAGAGCCGATACGCAGGGAGGACAGCTCACGGATCCTATAACACAAAACAAACACTGTCAGATCACACACAAAACATCTTAGAGAACAGAACACCATTTGTGTGACTTGAAACATTTGTCTTCAGGTATGTGTCTCTTACTTGTGTCTGGTGGGAAGGTCCTGAATGGCCAAGTAGAACTCCTTATTCACTGGGACATTCCCATGATCCCTAGCAAAGTTCCTCACCGCACGGCAAAGGAAGGGATACACTCTGAAGTGGAGGAGAGGTAGAAGCAGAAAGAAGAATAGAGAGCTTGTTAGCTGGACATGGTTACGCTAAGATCTTCAATAACATGAACACACAAAGGTTCTAAGTAGAGTTCGACCAATCGGCATGGTCGATTAATTTGGGCCAATTTCAAGTTTTCATAACAATCGGTAATCAGCATTTTTGGACACCGATTATAGCCGATTACATTGCACTTCACGTGTCCTCGTGAAGTGCAATGTAATCGGCTATAATCGGTGTCCAGCAAGGAGCCAAGGTAAGTTGCTAGCTAGCATTAAGCTTATCTTATGAAGAACAATCAATCTTAACATAATCACTAGTTAACTACACATGGTTGATGATATTACTAGTTTATCTAGCTTGTCCTGCGTTGCATATAATCAATGTGGTGCCTGTTAATTATAATCGAATCACAGCCTACTTCGCCAAACGGGTGATGACTTAACAAGCGCATTTGCGAAAAAAGCACTGTCGTTGCACCAATGTACCTAACCATAAACATCAATGCCTTTCTTAAAACTTCTTATGGGCAGGTGGGACGGTTGCGTCCATTTTATGATCCTAGATCTGTAGCTACCTGTAGAACTCCTCCTGGATGGTGGTTGCCAGTTCCTGGTTAAATCCTTCAAGATCAGTGAAGGAGACCAGCAGAGTGTTTCTCTCTGGCCTGATCAGCTCCTCAGCATCACGGACATACTTCACCTCACCGTCTGCTGTCTGGTACCTACACACACAGATACACACAGAAATACAACCTTTTTATTAGTTGTATGCATCCCATTGTGATGTATAACTGTGGTTATAGAAGACTTGTATGAAGCTGAGTCGCTCTAGATAAGAGCGTCTGCTAAATGACGTAAATGTAGCTAGACTGGATATGTTAGACATGCACATCGTGTTAGCCAACTCCAACTAGCTTGTAAGCTAGCCAGCTAGCTAGGTTTCAACAGTTCCACTTGGTAAAATACGATTAAAATAGTTAGTTAGCAAACTATTAATAAAGTAAATCCAGACATAACATTGACGTCTAGCTATATGTTACAGTTTTGATAGCTATCCAATAGCTATTAGCTAGCTAGCTAACAACGTACCAAGAACAATAACATCATCATTTCATTATTTCACTTACTCTTCTAAGAAAGCCTGGAAAAGCTTCTGGCATTTCTCTGCCAACTCGTCCTTCACCATCTGTCCCGCATTCTCCTGAGTCGGCTGTACAAGATCCATATTTTCACTGGATTAAAATGAAAATATGAATATATGAAATAGTTTCTAAAGTCTCTCCCGTCTCCTTTTGACTGTGCAACGCACGCTGTGGGAAAGAAAGTGCCTTTTTCGCGCGAAAACCAGAACCATGTGACATTTGGCGCGACATAGTCGACCAATTACATCGTTGTATCTTGAACCATGCAACCATATGAAGAATTATAGCCAATCAAAAGTTGGTATGTAAATTTAGAACGACCTTTCTGCCTCCATGGCTTCCATGCTAGAAAATGTATGCGTTATGACCATCTGCGGTTGTCACTAGTTACCGCAGACACAAAGTCAAAATGGTCTATATCGTAAAAATTCATGAAAACAAAAATGTGCTTTTTGGTCTTAATTTAAGGTTGGGGTTAGGGATAAGATTATCCATTTGGTTAAAGTGTGGATTAAGGTTAGGGTTAGGTTTAAAATCAAGAGTTTAAGAAGATACCTTGTGGAAATAGGTGGGGTTTAGCCATAATTATGACTTTGTGGGTGTGGTAACTAGTGATGACCGGACTGCGTGGACAGATCTAGGACCAGCTTCCCTTCCCACTCCGGATATAGGTGGAAAGGTGGAACGCGCAAAACTGGCCTTAGACAGTTAATAAAGTGTAATATCGTTACCGTGTTAGAAGCAACTTTGTGTATTTTCCCATGAAATGAAAGGGTGTAGCTACATCCAGAATGTTGGTGGGGTGCAGTTCTGCGGTTTCTCCACTGGATGTAGCTGTTGAACTGATAGAGCATGTTCTCAAGTGCAGCATTGTCATATTCTTGGAGTGATAAGGTTTTATAAAAACTGGGATTTTGTGGTTTTAACAGGGGAAGGACAAGGACCATAGTTTTCCAGTTCTCCCTGGCAAGTGCCCTCCTCTCCCATCTCTTCTTCATAAATTGAAGCCAACACGAATATGGAGGATGTCTACCTGTCACTCACCAATCCTGGTCTTTCATATCATTGGTGCATTTGAAGGGAGAGGAGACAGCCTTTGGAGTATTGGAATGTCATGTACACCTTTTCCCATGTCCTTCATGTACACAGTTCTGAAAACACCGGACTGGTGATAAGTATTATGGTGGATGCTTACCAGGTGCTTGTTTGTTTTTACCTGCTCAGTTCTTTCACACCAGAGCATATAAAGGAGAGGAAGCCCCTTTATACTGTTAAGATGAAGCCCATTTCTTTCTGACTTTCCCACGATTGTTCAGTCTCACCAACAGGAAACTATCTGTCTTGACTTGACCAGACCATCTGTAGGCAGTAGCCTACCACACACACACGCACACACACACACACACACACACACACACACACACACACACACACACACACACACACACACACACACACACACACTTTGTTACATTACAGCCTTATTTAAAATGTATTAAATAGCTTTTCCCTCATCAATCTACATACACACGATACTCCATAATGGCAAAGAAAAACAGTTATTTTAACATTTTTGCAAATGTATCAATAAAAAACAACTGAAATATCACATTTATATAAGTATTCAGAGCCTTTACTCAGTACTTTGTTGAAGCACCTTTGGCAGCGATTACAGCCTCGAGTCTTCTTGGGTTTGACACTACAAGCTTGGCACACCTGTATTTGGAGAGTTTTTCCCATTCTTCTCTGCAGATCCTCTCAGGCTCTGTCCGGTTGAATGGGGAGCGTCGCTGCACAGCTATATTCAAGTCTTTCCAGAGATGTTTTATCGGATTCAAGTCCGAGCTCTAGCTGGGCCACTCAAGGACATTCAGAGACTTGTCCCGAAGCCACTCCTGATTTGTCTTGGCTGTGTGCTTAGAGTTGTTGTCCTGTTGGAAGACCCCAGTCTGAGGTCCTGAGCACTCTGGAGCAGGTTTTCATCTAGGATCTCTCGGCCACTGGAAAACATCCCCACAGCATGATGCTGCCACCATCATGCTTCACCGTAGGGATGGTGCCAGGTTTCCTCCAGACGTGACGCTGTGCATTCACGCCAAAAAGTTCAATCTTGGTTTCATCAGAACCGAAAATCTTGTTCCTCATGTTCTGAGAGTCTTTTAGGTGCCTTTTAGCAAACTCCAAGCAGGCTGTCATGTGCCTTTTACTGAGGAGTGTCTCCCGTCTGGCTGCTCGACCATAAAGGCCTGGTTGGTGGAGTGCTGCAGAGATGGTTGTCCTTCTGGAAGTTTCTCCCATCTCCACAGAGGAACTCTGGGGCTCTGTCAGAATGACCATCGGGTTCATGGTCACCTCCCTGACCAAGGCCCTTCACCCCCGTTTGCTCAGTTTGGCCGGGCAGCCAGTTCTAGGAAGAGTCTTTGTGGTTCCAAACTTCTTCCATTTAAGAATGGCCATTGTGTTCTTGGGGACCTTCAATGCTGCAGAAATGTTTTGGTAACCTTCGCTAGATCTGTGCCTCGACACAATCCTGTCTTGGAGCTCTACGGACAATTGCTTCAACCTCATGGCTTGGTTTATGCTCAGACATGCACTGTGAACTGTGGGACCTTATGTAGACAGGTGTGTGCCTTTCCAGATCATGTTCAATCAATTGAATGTACCACAAGTGGACTCCAATCAAGTTGTAGAAACATCTCCAGGATGATCAATGGAAACAGGATGCACCTGAGCTCAATTTCTCATAGCAAAGGACCTGAATACTTATGTTTTCGCTTTGTCATTATTGGGTATTGTGTGCAGATTGATGAGATTAATAAGTACTTTCATCAATTTTAGAATTAGGCTGTAACATAACAAAATGTGGAAAAAGTCAAGAGGTCTGAATACTTCCCGAATGCTCTGTAGAGTAGAGACGAGAGGAGTGATGAGAAGAATGAGGGATAAACAGAGGGCATTTGTGCCTGTGTTTCAACACTGGTAGACATATCTTTACATGTGTGTGTATGTCTGTGTGTGTACAGAAGTGTTTGTGTGAGAAATCTTTCCCAGCTGTTTGCTTTTCCTAAATAGAGAGGAAGTCCTTCCTGTTTTGAATACTCTATGAATAGAGGAGAATAATGTGTGTTGTGTGTTTATGTGTATCACTAAACCCCTGTTCGTGCCACTGACCCATTAGCAGCTGCATGGGTTTGGAAGTGGGATGTTTTTGATGTGGGGTATGCCAATTGCATCTGTGTGTGTGTGTGTGTGTGTGTGTGTGTGTGTGTGTGTGTGTGTGTGTGTGTGTGTGTGTGTGTGTGTGTGTGTGTGTGTGTGTGTGTGTGTGTGTGTGTGTGTGTGTTTGTTTGTTTGTAAAAGAGTGTGTGTGGGTGAGGGGTGAGTTTGGGGTATGGGTACTTTTGAGGAGTGTTGATTTGCCTTCTCTCTTCTTTCTGTTTCCTTCGCTCTTCATCCTCCTCTTCCTCCCTCTCTTCGCCAGGAAGCTGAGACAAATAGGCTCTGTTTTAATGCTGGGAGAGGCAGTTAACTTCCTACTTCTGTTTCTGCCACTTCCGTGTGTGTGTGTGTGTGTGTGTGTATGTGTGTGTGTGTGTGTGTGTGTGTGTGTGTGTGTGTGTGTGTGTGTGTGTGTGTGTGTGTGTGTGTGTGTGTGTGTGTGTGTGTGTGTGTGTATGGGAAGTGCTTGAAAGGGCCTGGGAAAATGGACTCTTCTTGTCACTCACCGACCACCTCTCTTCCCAAATAACATACTTGGGTCAAAGTTCAAACTGGTTGAGACTGCAATAGCAGCAGCAGCAGTAGTAGCAGTACTGTGAGACCTATTGTTCCCTACTGTGTTTCTTTCTATCTTTATTTTACACCAACATCCTGCTTATGTGCAGAAAGACTATTTTCTTGCTCCTCTGTTCTGTTCTGCTGGTGTGTGTGTTGTGTGTGTGTGTTTTGGGGGGCAGTCTTTAATTAACACAGCTGAAAGGATGGAGCTAAACCAGCTGGTCACCAGCACTGTCGTGGGAACAGGATCCATGGTAACCCTGTTTGACCAGAAACACCTGCTCACGTCTGAGTGTGTGTTTTGCTGCATTTTATTGTTTATGCCCCTATACTGTAAGTGTTGTTGGCCTGAGTCCTTACTATGGTGGTGTTCATAGCTGTGTAATAAGGCCTGATAACTATTAAACAGTGGAGGCTCCTCAGAGGAGGAAGGGAGTACCATCCTCCTCAGAGAATTTCATAAAAATTAAAATAGTGAAACAAAAAGTTATGATTTTTAGATAAAACTATACTATATTCACATGACACCAAACAATTTATTAAAACAATGTTTTGCGATGAAGGTCTACAGTAGCCTCAACAACACTCTGTAAGGTAGCCCCATGCTGTAGCCGGAGGACAGATAAACTACATGGTTCAAAAGTATGTGGACACCCCTTCAAATTAGTGGATTCGGCTATTTCAGCCACACCCGTTGCTGACAGGTGTATAAAACCGAGAACACAGCGATGCAACAAACATTGGCAGTAGAATGGCCGGTACTGAAGAGCTCAGTGACTTACAACGTGGCCTGTCATAGGATGCCACCTTTCCAAGAAGTCAGTTCATAACATTTCTGCCCTGCTAGAGCTGTCCCAGTCAACTGTAAGTGCTGTTATTGTGAAGTGGCAACATCTAGGAGCAGCAACGTCTCAGCCGCGAAGTGGTAGGTCGCACAAGCTCACAGAACGGGAGCGCCGAGTGCCGAAGCACGTAGCGCGTAAAAATCGTCTGTTCTTGGTTGCAACACTCACTACCGAGTTCCAAAATGGAAGCAACATCAGCACAAGAACTGTTCATCAGGAGCTTCATGAAATGGGTTTCCATGGCCGAACAGTGCATAAAGGCCTAAGATCACGATGCACAATGCAAAGTGTCTGCTGGAGTAGTGTAAAGCTCGCCGCCATTGGACTCTGGAGCAGTGGAAATGTGTTCTCCGGAGTGATGAATCACTCTTCACCATCTGGCAGTCTGATGGACGAGTCTGGGTTTGGCGGATGCCAGGAGAACGCTACCTTCCCCAATGCATAGTGCCAACTGTAAAGTTTGGTGGAGGATGAATAATGGTCTTGGGCTGTTTTTCATGGTTCGGGCTTGGCCCCTAAGTAATCTTAACGCTACAGCATACAATGACATTCTAGACGATTCTGTGTTTCTACTTTGTGTTTCAGCATGACAATGCCCCGTGCACAAAACAAGGTCCATACAGAAATGGTTTGTCAAGATTGGTATGGAAGAACTTGACTGGCCTGCACAGAGCCCTGACCTCAACCCCATCGAACACCTTTGGGATGAATTGGATGGACGACTGCAAGCCAGGCCTAATCGCCCAACATCAGTGCCCGACCTCACTAATGCTTTTGTGGCTGAATGGAGGCAAATCAAATCAAATAAATGTTTATTTGTCACATGCGCCAAATACAATAGGTGTAGACCTTACAGTGAAATTCTTACTTACAAGCCATTAATCAACAATGCAGTTTTAAGATAAATACCAAAAAAATAAAACAATTATAATAATAATAATTAAAGAGCAGCAGTAAAATAACAATAGTGAGGCTATATACAGGGGGTACCGGTACAGAGTCAATGTGCGGGGGCACCGGTTAGTCGAGGTAATTGAGGTAATATGTACATGTACGTAGAGTTATTAAAGTGACTATGCATAGATAATAACAGAGAGTAGCAGTAGCGTAAAAGAGCAATGCAAATAGTCTGGGCAGCCATTTGATTAGATGTTCAGGAGTCTTATGGCTTGGGGGTAGAAGCTGTTAAGAAGCGTCTTGGACCTAGACTTGGCGCTCCGGTACCGCTTGCCATGCGGTAGCAGAGAGAACAGTCTATGACTAGGATGGTTGGAGTCTATGACAATTTTTAGGGCCTTCCTCTGACACCGCCTGGTGTAGAGGTCCTGGATGGCAGGAAGCTTGGCCCCAGTCATGTACTGGGCCGTACGGACTACCCTTTGTAGTGCCTTGCGGTCGGAGGATGAGCAGTTGCCATACCAGGGAGTGATGCAACCCGTCATGATGCTCTCGATGGTGCAGCTGCAGAACATTTTGAGGATCTGAGGACCCATGCCAAGTCTCCTGAGGGGTATTAGGTTTTGTTGTGCCCTCTTCACGACTGTATTGGTGTGCTTGGACCATGTTAGTTTGTTGGTGATGTGAAAGCAAAGGAACTTGAAGCTCTCAACCTGCTCCTCTACAGCCCTGTCGATGAGAATGGGGATGTGCTCGGTCCTCCTTTTCCTGTAGTCCACAATCATCTCCTTTGTCTTGATCACGTTGAGAGAGAGTTTGTTATCCTTGCACCACACGGTCAGGTCTCTGACCTCCTCCCTATAGGCTGTCTTGTCGTTGGCGGTGATCAGGCGTACTACCACTGTTGTGTCATCTGCAAACTAAATGATGGTGTTGGAGTTGTGCCTGGCCGTGCAGTCATGAGTGAACAGGGAGTACAGGAGGGCACTAATCACACACCCCTGAGGGGCCCCCATGTTGAGGATCAGCGTGGTGGATGTGTTGTTACCTACCCTTACCACCTGGGGGCAGCCCGTCAGGAATTCCAAGATCCAGTTGCAGAGGGAGGTGTTTAGTCCCAGGGTCTTTAGCTTAGTGATGAGCTTTGACGGCACTAAGGTGATGAAAGCTGAGCTGTAGTCAATGAATAGCATTCTCACATAGCTGCTCCTTTTGTCCAGGTGTGAAAGGGCAGTGTGGTGTGCAATAGAGATTGCATCATCTGTGGATCTGATGGGACCTCGGTGGGAGATTTGGATAGGTTAGTGAAACTTACTACCCGGAGCTATAGCCTTTTTCCCCTGATAGGCTTAGCGACGTGTTTCATTTTGGAATATGTTGGGCATTGTTAATGTTTGTTATTTTTGTGTGGTGTCTGTGGACTGAGCAGTTGTCTTGGGGGCACATCCGTGGCTTGGTGGAATCTACCAGCGTGCTGGGGGGTTACTTCCTTGCCAGCGGGCTACAGTGCATAATTACCCACCGCAAATCTGCATTTTGGGGAAGCTCCATATCTCATCTCTTTTCTGTGGTGTTTGGTGTGATTGTATTTTCTCTTGTTGTGGTCTGGTGTGCTCAGCAGAATCGTTGGAGTGACTATGAATCGTTGGAGTGACTATGAATCGTTGGAGTGACTATGAATCGTTGGAGTTTGAATCGTTGGAGTGACTATGAATCGTTGGAGTGACTATGAATCGTTGGGGAGTGACTATGAATCGTTGAGGAATGACTATGAATCGTTGAGGAGTGACTATGAACCGTTGGGAGATGTTGTTTGCGTTTGTAGCTGATACGGTCTCTTGTGTGCCCTGTTCCTGAGTGTTATGTGACTGACCATTGTTTGGTTTTGTCATGTTCTAACTTTCCTGTCTGTTCCCTCCTGGTCTTGTGTTCTTCTTTCCTCTTAAATGTTGCTTCCTGTGCGCAAAGGTTGCTGAGGTCTGGGGAGAAGGAGGTTGGCTGGGGCAAGTGGAAGGTGAACATGTAAACCCTCATCAATTTGGGACGCAGAGGCTGTGTCAATTTGGGACGCAGCGGCCTGTGTCAATTTGGGACGCAGAGGCCTGTGTCAATTTGGGACGCAGAGGCCTGTGTCAATTTGGGACGCAGAGGCCTGTGTCAATTTGGGACGCAGAGGCCTGTGTCAATTTGGGACGCAGAGGCCTGTGTCAATTTGGGACGCAGAGGCCTGTGTCAATTTGGGACGCAGAGGCTGGTACGTTGTTCCGGGGCCCTTGTTGGTCCCCGGTTTTATGGGGGGGTGTGTGACGACCCTCCCACTCTGTCTGCTGTATTTCTCTCTTTGCTCTTGTTCCTTATTAGGATGCCAGTGGGCGGAGTTGGAAGGGTCGTCAGCTAGATGGGAAACACCTGGGCTCGGGTGTGTCCCAGGATAAAGGCACCTCTTCCACAGTCATTGGAGAGACTCTGTCCATGCATACACCTTGTTTTTGGTTGTGCTAGTTATGGTATCTAATAAATATATATTTTTGATACTCCTTGTCTCCACGTTGTCTCCCTTTTGTTGCGAACTCTGAGCCGGTTCGTAACAGTCAGTGCATGCTCGGAGTACACGTCCTGGTAATCCGTCTGGCCCTGCGGCCTTGTGAATGTTGACCTGTATAAAGGTCTTACTCACATCGGCTGCGGAGAGCGTGATCACACAGTCGTCGTGATCACACAGCCTCCGACGAGCGCCGGAGCCGGTGTAGTACAATTCAATCTTTGTCCTGTATTGACACTTTGCTGTTTGATGGTTTGTCGGCGGGCATAGCGGGATTTCTTATAAGTTTCCGGGTCAGAGTCCCGCTCCTTGAAAGAGGCAGCTCTACCCTTTAGCTCAGTGCGATGTTGCCTGTAATCCATGGCTTCTGGTTGGGGTATGTACGTTCAGTCATTGTGGGCGTCATCGATGCACTTATTGATGAAGTCAGTGACTGATGTGATGTACTCCTCAATGCCATCGGAAGAATCCCGAAACATATTCCAGTTTGTGCTAGCAAAACAGTCCTCTAGCTTAGCTGCTTCATCTGACCACTTTTTTATAGACCGAGTCATTGGTGATTCCTACTGTAATTTTTGCTTGTGAGCAGGAATCAGGAGGATAGAATTATTGTCAGATTTGCCAAATGGAGGGCGAGGGAGAGCTTTGTACACGTCTCTGTGTGGAGTAAAGGTGTTCTAGAGTTTTTTTCCCCCTCTGGTTGCACATTTAACATGCTCGTAGAAATGAGGTTAAACAGATTTAAGTTTCCCTGCATTAAAATCCCCGGCCACTAGGAGTGCCGCCTCTGGATTAGCGTTTTCCTGTTTGCTTATGGCCGTATATAGATCATTGAGTGCGGTCTTAGTGCCAGCATCGGTTTGTGGTGGTAAATAGACGGCTACGAAGAATATTGATAACTCTCTCGGTAGATAGTGTGGTCTACAGCTTGTCATGTGATACTCTCTCAGGCTAGCAAATAGTTGAGACTTCCTTAGATATTGTTAACCAGCTGTTTTTTACAAATTTACATAGACCTGCCACCCATTGTCTTACCAGAGGCTGCTGTTCTATCCTGCTGATACAGTGTATAACCCGCCAGCTGTATGTTATTCATGTCGTCGTTCAGCCATGTCTCGGTGAAACATAAGATATTACAGTTTTTAATGTCCCGTTGGTAGGATATATGTGCTTGTAGTTCATCCACTTTATCAAGCTATTGTACATTGGCCAATAGTTACAATGGCAAAGGAAGATTAGCCACTTGTCGCCGAATCCTCAGAAGGCACCCCGATCACCTTCTGCGAAACCTCCGTCTCTTTTTCCTGCGAATGATGGGTATGAGGGCCTGTTCAGGTGTCTTGAGTAAATCCCTCTCGGCCGACTCATTAAAGAATTATTCGTCCAGTTCAAGGATAGTAATCGCTGTTCTGATGTCCAGAAGATCTTTTCAGTCATAAGAGACGGTAGCAGCAACATTATGTACAAAATGAGTTAAAAACATTGCGAAAAAACAAACAAAATAGCACGGTTGGTTAAGACCCAATAAAACTGTAACCATCCCCTCCTGCGCAACCTTTCAAGCAAGTCCCCGCAGCAATGTTCAAACATCTAGTGGAAAGCTTTCCCAAAAGAGTGGAGGCTGTTATAGCAGCAAAGGGGTTACCAATTCCATATTAATGCCCATGATTTTGGAATGAGATGTTCAACGAGCAGTTGTCGACATACTTTTGTACATGTTGCGTAATTTCCTTCCTCCTCTGGGTACATTAACTTCAACACAAAACATGGTTCTCACCCCCTTCCATAGTCAAAGTAATTATGACAACTCCCGGAGGACATCCTCCTACCCATCAGAGCTCTTGCAACATGAACTGACATTTTGTCCACCCAATCAAAGGATCAGAGAATGAATCTGGTACTGAAAGCATAATCTACAGCTAGCAAGCACTGCAGTCCATAAAATGTGGTGAGTACTTGACTCAAAGAGAGAGAAAGACAATAATTGAAAAGTTGTGAACAAACACATTTCTTCAAAAATGAAGGAGAAGCGAGAGAGAGAAAGAGAGCTATATTTCGTACTATTTTTTTCACTTTCACTTACTGTGAGGACCCTCCCACTCTGTCTGCTGTATTTCTCTCTTTGCTCTTGTTCCTTATTAGGATGCTGGTGGGCGGAGTTGGAAGGGTCGTCAGCTAGATGGGAAACACCTGGGCTCGGGTGTGTCCCAGGATAAAGGCACCTCTTCCACAGTCCTAGGAGAGACTCTCTCCATGCAGACACCTTGTTTTTGGTTGTGCTAGTTATGGTATCTAATAAATATATATTTTTGATTAAAAAAAAAAAAAAAAAAAATGTGACGACCCTCCCACTCTGTCTGCTGTATTTCTCTCTTTGCTCTTGTTCCTTATTAGGATGCTGGTGGGCGGAGTTGGAAGGGTCGTCAGCTAGATGGGAAACACCTGGGCTCGGGTGTGTCCCAGGATAAAGGCACCTCTTCCACAGTCATTGGGGAGACTCTCTCCATGCAGACACCTTGTTTTTGGTTGTGCTAGTTATGGTATCTAATAAATATATATTTTTGATACTCCTTGTCTCCACGTTGAGCCGGTTCGTAACAAGTGGGGGCTCGTCCGGGATCTTGAACTTGTGTTTGGGAGAAAACGTGGAGGTATGTTAAATTGAGGTGCTTCTCGGCCTTTTGGCTCAGATCAAGCTTGGTACCGAGGTGCCCCAGAGCTCGCTGAGTCAGAAGGTCGAAGACAGAGAGCGGTAAAATTTTTTGAGTGGGAAAATCCTTTTCCATCTCAGTCCCGTTTTTTTTGGCTTCTTTAAAAAGAGAGTTTTTTTGTTTTTGATTTTGAGAAGCGTGTCATTGTCCAGGGTGGAAATGGCACGCAACTCTTCTAGCAAGGGGATGCCAGGAACTGGTTTGGCTAACACAGTGCGATTCGCTTGGAAGAACAAAGAGATGGAGCAGTTTGAAAGAGAGACTTTTGGGAGAACCATTCTTATGGGGATCCTGAAGTTGGAGGTGAAGGACGTGCTATGCCTCCAAGCGAATCCAATGGAGGGAGCGTACGACGTGACGCTGCACAAGGAGGAGAAGCACGAAGAAGTACTGAAGAAGGCGAGAGAGCTTGGGAAAGAGAAGCCCCTGTGCCATTACGAGGTGACCAGCCTGGCTAAGAACAATTTCAGGGTGGTCACCGTAAATATGTACAATCCGCATGTGAAGGATGA
The DNA here is from genome assembly GCF_901001165.1 of Salmo trutta. Lineage (NCBI taxonomy): Eukaryota > Metazoa > Chordata > Actinopteri > Salmoniformes > Salmonidae > Salmo > Salmo trutta. The sequence goes on along the minus strand of NC_042977.1, from coordinate 36,661,376 downwards.
GGAGGTGAGGGCCTTTCTGGGGAGGTACGCTGACAACGTCTCCTCAGCGAGGCACCTCAGGGACTCCCTGGGATTCTGGAACGGAAGGAGAGGGTTCCAGGTCCTTCTCAGGGAGGACCCGAAGGGATTGGGTGGCTACCTCCATCCCCCGGCAATGTTCTCCCTGGGGGCTGACAGGGGGACATTGTTTTATGCCCGTCAGCCTCCGTTCTGCAGGTGTTGTATGGCCTACGGTCATGTCCTGGCCTCGTGCAACACCAGAAAGTGCAGGTTCTGTGGGTCGGGAGAGCACGAGGCCAAGGACTGTGACGAGCCCAAGGCTTGCCACGGGTGTGGCGCGTCAACACACCTGTGGCGTGATTGCCCGGCTCGTCAAAGGTCGTACGCGTCTGCAGCTGGAGGGGGAGCGGGGGATGGGGGAAGAAGAGAAAGGAAGGATGCGGATGACAGTAATGGCACAGGGGAAAAGAAGGCACAGGAAGAGGATGGGAGGAAGGAGGTTGCGAGAGGAGAGAGGCAAGTGGAAGAGAAGGCCGGAACAGGAGGAGAAGAAAAAACAGTGACGGGAACAGAGGGAGAAGCGGAGACGGGACCAGAGGATGAAGCGGAGAAAGGAGACGGAGTGAAGGAGTGGGGGGAAAGCAAGACATCGAGCGCCCTGGTGGAAGAAATGAGGGGGATGGTGGAGGAGCTGGCAGAGAGGGGGGGAAGTGTCTCCCCTTTACCACCATCTGTAAAGAAGAGGGTGAAGAAGAGGGGGAGCTCGACGGAAGGAAGGGGGGTGGGGGGAGAGGGGGAGGCCAAGCGATTGATGGGTAAGGGAGAAAAGTTTAAGTCCTCGTTGGCTTCTCCCTCGGGCTCACTCCTGGTGGGGGTGGACCCCCTAGGCACAGATCGAGGTTGGACAGAGGGGGCGGGACCTAGTTACCTGCTTGGGGACATTGGGTCCCCCATCCTAGGCCTGACAGATGGCAGCATGGAGGAGTTGGATGGACAATCCGGGATGCAGGGCACTCGGGTGCCCAACACATTACCTGCATCCTGGATTGGGGAGATGGAGGAGAACGGGGGGACGTCAGAAGAAGGGAAGACGTCCCTGCCGGTGGAGATGGAGCAGGGGAGCATCGGGTGAGCCTCCTGTTTTGTTTTCTGTTTGGGGTTAGTATTTGAGGGGAGATTGTTTTTAATTTTAATTTTAAATTTTTATGGGGACTAATTTTACATTTGTTAGTTTAAATGTTAGGGGATTAAGGGATTGTGTTAAGAGGAGGGCGGTATTTAGTTATTTGGAGGGTGTGGGGTTTGATTTTTGTTTTTTGCAGGAGGTTCACCTGAGGGATGGAGGGGATGTTAGTAGGTTTAGGAGGGAGTGGGACAAGGGGGAGTCAGTTTGGGGTATAGGGGGGGGGTGCACTCATCGGGGGTAGGGATTTTGTGCGGGCACAGGGAGGTAAAGGTGGAGGGTTCTTTTGTGGTTATGCAGGGGAGGGTTTTGGGGGTGGATGTCACGTTAAGGGATTGTAAATTTAGATTAGTGGTGGTATACGGGCCACAGGTGGCGGCAGACAGGAGGGAGATGGTGGACTGTCTGGCGCCCCTGTGTGTCACAAATAGGCACTTGGTGATAGGAGGGGATTTTAACATAGATTTAGGGTTAGCGGGGGATAGTAGTGCAGGCGCCATCACCGGGCTAATGGCTTGCCATGGTCTGGTTGATGGAGGCCTGCACTCTACTCCGACAATGGCTGGTCCCACATGGCGCAACTCCCGGGGGGTTGCGCGGAGGCTCGACTACATTTTTGTATCCAGGTTTTTGGGTCAGTTGTCTGGGCGGCTGTTGCCTGTGTTCTTTTCGGACCACGACGGGGTGCTCCTACAGGTGGGGTCACCAGTCTGCCTCTTCGGTAGGGGGTACTGGAAGTTAGATCGGGATGTGCTGGAGGAGCAAGCTTTCGTTGACGCCTTTTTTGGTTTCTTTCGGAGGATTGAAGGCCTCCGGTCCATGTGCGAGGGGGTGTTAGAGTGGTGGGATTTAGTTAAGGTAAGGACTAGGGCCTTTATAATAGGATATTGCAAGAGGAAAAAAAGGGAGGAAAGGAGGGAGGTGGATCGTATCCAAAGGTTGCTCGAACTCGAGTACGAGGCAGGCAACCTCGGCGGGTCGGTTGACTGGGAGAGATCCACAGCCCTGAAGGCGCAGCTCAGGGTGCTGCAGGAGCGGAAGGCTCGAGCTTTCCTGCAGCGTGCGCATAATGGCTTTTTAGAACACAATGAGACTTGTTCCGCTATGTTCTTTAAGTCAGTTAGGGGCAGACAGAGTAGGAAGGTAATGCATGGGGTTAGGGAAGAAAATGGAAGTATAGTTAGAAAGCCGGAGGAGATGGTCAGGGTAACAACTGATCATTTCCGAGGTTTATTTAAGGAGAGGGAAATAGATGTAGAGCAGGGAAATGTGTTTTTAGAACACTTGTCCTGGCGATTGCCGGAGGACATTAGAAACGCGATGGAGGCTCAGATCTCCCTCGAAGAGGTTGAGAGCGCTCTCAGGAGGATGGGAAAAGGGAAGGTGCCTGGGATGGATGGGCTGCCGGCCGAGTTTTACCTCAAGTTTTGGGGTATACTTGGACCAGTGGTCCTCGAAGTCTTGAAGGCCATCCTTGAGACGGGGGTCCCGGGGGGATCAATGGCTGTCGGTGTGCTATCACTTCTTTACAAGAAGGGGGAAGTAAGAGACCTTGGCAACTGGCGGCCGTTGACCATGCTGTGTGTAGACTATAAGCTCTTAGCAAAGGTCTTAGCAGACAGGTTGCGCACAGCCCTTCCCTACGTCGTCCACGAGGATCAGACGTGTGGGGTAGAGGGACGCTCTATTAGGTGGAACCTACAGTTGATCAGGGACTCCATCGCTTGGGTAGAAGGCTGCCTTTAATGGTAGCAGCGCTTGATCAGGCGAAAGCCTTTGATCGCGTGAATAGATCTTTTCTATTCAGGGTGTTAGGTAGATTAGGATTTGGGGAAAAGTTTATAGAATGGATCCGTACTTTATATGTCGGAGCGGGGTGCCGGGTTAGCGTAAACAGTCACTTAGGTGATGTTTTTGACCTCTCGTCTGGGGTCAGGCAGGGATGCCCGCTCTCGGCTCTCCTCTTTGTCCTGTACATGGAGCCTCTGGGGGCTGCTATTAGGGCAGACACAGGGGTGGAGGGCTTGCTGATTCCTGGAAGTGGCGGTCTCCGTGTAAAGTTGACACAGTACGCCGATGACACATCCTTGCTGCTTTGCAAGGACTCGTGCCTGACAAGGTCCCTTGCCATCATTGGGGACTTCACCCGAGCATCCGGAGCGGTTCTCAACCACGCGAAGTCTTCCGTTAAGTTTTTCGGAAGATGGAGTGGTAGGACAGATGTGCCCGGAGGGTTATCTCTCTGTAACGGGGCCCTGAGGATTCTCGGGGTCCATTTTGAGACCTCCGGCTCAGCGACGCTGAACTGGAACATGGGCATCGCAGTGGTACAGAGGAAGCTAGCGATGTGGAGGGCTAGGTCTTTGTCTTTTTTAGGCAAGGTCCTGGTTCTCAAGGTGGATGTATTGCCATCTCTTTTGTATTTGGCGTACATCTACCCTTTGCCGGCTTGTCTGAGGAGGCCTCTAGTGAGGCTAGTGTTTCAGTTCATGTGGGGTGGCAGGTACGAGTGGGTCGCCAGGGCACGCATGATCTGTCCCATCGGGGAGGGAGGTAGGGGGGTACCACATCTCCCCCTCAAGCTGGACGCAATTTTTGTTTCTTTTCTGTTGACGGAGCTTGCTCAGCCAGTACTACACCCGTCCGGTTACCTCCTGCGGGTGTTCTTCTCGTATCAGGCGAGAAGCGTAATGGTGTGGTCTAACACGGGTCCTCGGGCGGAACAGCTGCCGTGGCACTTTGGCCATGCGGCCAAGTGGCTGCGTGCGCACCCCGAGGTTGAAGTCGCCCGAGTAGGTTTAGATCACAGGCACCTGTACGAGGAGGTCAGACGGGCAGTAAGTCCAGCACCTGTGGTTGGCATCCCGGCAGTGGTCTGGGAAGGAGTGCAGGCGCGGGGTCTGGACAACAGGCTCAAGGACCTGAATTGGTTGAGCCTCCACAAGTGTTTGCCGGTACGCTCCACCATGTACCGGCATAGCTTGGCGCGATCCCCCACCTGCCCAAGACTTTCTTGTGGCAGGGAGGAGACTGTGCGCCATGTCTTTTGGGACTGTGCCATTGCCGGAGTAGTATGGGCGAAGGCACGGGTGTTGTTAGGAAGGGTTAGAGGGGATTTTGTTTTGACGTGGGCTAGGTTAGAGAGAGGTGTAGGGAGAGCGAGGGGAACGGATAGGGATAGGTTTCTGCTCTGGCTTCTCATGAGCCTCTTTAAGCGGGGGCTGTGGGAAGCCAGGCAAAACATGGTTAAGACAGGGAAAGATTGGGGGGTGGAAGGAATAGTGAGGAGGGTGGAAGGAGATTTGAGGGGGAGGATGAAGAGGGAGGAGAGGAAGTGGGGGCAGCACGCTGCCCGGGAGAGGTGGAAGGGGGGTTTAGGGCTGGGGTTATTTTAGATTAGGGACAGGAAGATAGGGAAAGGTAGTGTTTAGGATGACGGGGAGGGATGATGCTCCCCTGAGTTTTTGTTTGGGTTTTCGTTTGTTTTTTGTATTAAAAATACCATGATTAATTTAGTTTAAATGAAAAAAAATTTGATTTGTATTGTATGAATGGTATTGATTGTAATAAATTATTTTTTCAAAAAAAAAAAAAAAATCTAATAAATATATATTTTTGATACTCCTTGTCTCCACGTTGTCTCCCTTTTGTTGCGAACTCTGAGCCGGTTCGTAACAAGTGGGGGCTCGTCCGGGATCTTGAACTTGTGTTTGGGAGAAAACGTGGAGGTATGTTAAATTGAGGTGCTTGGTTTGTTAGTTTGAGTTTGGTGCTCAGTACTGGTTGCCTTTGTTGGTTTGGTTTGTGTGCTGCGTTGGAGAGAATACATTGGTTAGTTTCCAGGCCCCTGCCCAGCTTGGAAACGCTTGTTCTACTTGCTGTTGGGACGTTGGTCTGAGGAGGTGAGTGCAATCAGCTGTGTACCTCGGTGGGAGATTTGGGTAGGGTAGTGAAACTTACTACCCGGAGCTATAGCCTTTTTCCCCTGGAATATGTTGGGCATTCTTAATGTTTGTTGTTTTTGTGTGGTGTCTGTGGACTGAGCAGTTGTCTCGGGGGCACATCCGTGGCTTGGTGGAATCTACCAGCGTGCTGGGGGGTTACTTCCTCGCCAGCGGGCTACAGTGCATAATTACCCACCGCAAATCTGCATGAAGACTAGGGTTGAGTTATTGTAGGTTTTGGGGAAGCTCCATTTCTCATCTCTTTTCTGTGGTGCCCGGTGTGATTGTATTCTCTTGTTGTGGTCTGGTGTGCTCAGCATGAATCGTTGGAGTAATTGTTGGAATGACTATGAATCGTTGGAATGACTATGAATCGTTGGAGTAACTATGAATCGTTGGAGTAATCGTTGGAATGACTATGAATCGTTGGAGTGACTATGAATCGTTGGAGTAACTATGAATCGTTGGAGTGACTATGAATCGTTGGGAAATGACTGAACCGTTGAGAAGTGACTATGAACCGTTGGGAGATGTTGTTTGCGTTTGTAGCTGATACGGTCTCTTGTGTGCCCTGTTCCTGAGTGTTATGTGACTGACCATTGTTTTGTCATGTTCTAACATTCCTGTCTGTTCCCTCCTGGTCTTGTGTTCTCCTTTCCTCTTAAATGTTGCTTCCTGTGCGCAAAGGTTGCTGAGGTCTGGGGAGAAGGAGGTTGGCTGGGGCAAGTGGAAGGTGAACATGTAGCCTCATCAATTTGGGATGCAGAGACCGGTGTCAGTTTGGGACGCAGAGGCCTGTGTCAATTTGGGATGCAGCGGCCTGTGTCAATTTGGGACGCAGCGGCCTGTGTCAATTTGGGACGCAGCGGCCTGTGTCAATTTGGGACGCAGCGGCCTGTGTCAATTTGGGACGCAGCGGCCTGTGTCAATTTGGGATGCAGAGGCCTGTGTCAATTTGGGACGCAGAGGCTGGTACGTTGTTCCGGGGCCCTTGTTGGTCCCCGGTTTTATGGGGGGGTGTGTGACGACCCTCCCACTCTGTCTGCTGTATTTCTCTCTTTGCTCTTGTTCCTTATTAGGATGCTGGTGGGCGGAGTTGGAAGGGTCGTCAGCTAGATGGGAAACACCTGGGCTCGGGTGTGTCCCAGGATAAAGGCACCTCTTCCACAGTCATAGGAGAGACTCTCTCCATGCAGACACCTTGTTTTTGGTTGTGCTAGTTATGGTATCTAATAAATATATATTTTTGATACTCCTTGTCTCCACGTTGTCTCCCTTTTGTTGCGAACTCTGAGCCAGTTCGTAACATTACTTACCTAGCCAATGCAGCTAGCTAGTTTAGCCTAGCTCAAACAGAGAGGGATGCAATGTTAGCTAGCTGGATATGGCTATCCAAAACTGGAATTCTTCCAAGTCAAGGTAGGCTTTTGTCTTTATTAATTTATTGCCACCAGGGCCTGCCGATGTAACTCCTAACCTGTTAGTTGATTGTACACTGTACTGCATCGTTGTAGCGGGTTTACTAATACGTTAATTCTATTTGCTATGTTGACTGATGTTAGTTAGCTAATATGGTGACAACGATATAAGCTGTGTGTAGCGGTTAGTGGTTATGATATGAAGGTTTGGTTTGGAAAGGTTTTTTCACCAGGTCCCAGACAGCTGATGTGTTGTGCACTGAAGTCCACAAGTGAAGGGAAAAGGTGAGAGAGGAGGAGAGCGCATAGTTTTCGAAAAATAATGGAAACGAGCAAAGTGATCATGCTATTTGTATGTGGCTGCTATGAAAGTGAACTGTGTTAGCGTGTGATCAGGGGTGTATTCGTTGCGCCGATTCTGTTGAAAACCTTTCTTAAACGGAAGCAAACGGAACAAAACGAGGATCAACATACCTGAATTTGTCCAATAGAAACTCTCATTTGCAATTGTTGGACTAATGATTACACCCTAGATCAGCTAGATGCAGGTAAGAGTGTTCAAGGTGGTATTGAATGTGTCACTGTCTGTCACCTTGATTACAAAAAAAGATTATTGACCTGTGCAACAACATTGAAAAATGTAATTCATAGGCTAGGTTGTAGCAAACTCATAATGGGTATAGGAAAGATTAAAGTATCATGTAATAGCCTAAACCTATCAATGTTACATTGAACTGGGTGAATGGAATATTAATGACAGTCATCCAATATACTGTAATAGAAATAAGGCCATGTTCAACAACAAAAAAATTGTCCTCCCTCATCTTAAACGGCACCAACTGCAATTGTTATCAAAATACAATATTTCACTTCAATCTTTTGGAGTCTACAGTGTCTTGCAAAAGTATTCACCCCTTGGCGTTTTTCCTATTTTGTTGCATTGCAACCTGTAATTTAAATAGATTTTTATTTGGATTTCATGTAATGGACACACACAAAATAGTCCAAATTGGTGAGGTGAAATGAAAAATAACTTTTAAATGAAAAAACAGAAAGGTGGTGCATGCATATGTATTCACCCCCTTTGCTATGAAGCCCCTAAATGAGATCTGGTGCAGCCAATTTCCTTCAGAAGTCACATAATTAGTTAAATAAAGTCCACCTGTGTGCAATCTAAGTGTCACATGATCTGTCACATGATCTCAGTATATATACACCTGTTCTGAAAGGCCCCAGAGTCTGCAACATCACTAAGCAAGGGGCACCACCAAGCAAGCGGCACTATGAAGACCAAGGAGCTCTCCAAACAGGTCAGGGAAAAAGTTGTGGAGAAGTACAGATCAGGGTTGGGCTATAAAAAAAAATCAGAACATCCCACGGAGCACCATTAAATCCATTATTAAAACATGGAAAGAATATGGCACCACAACAAACCTGTCAAGAGAGGGCCGCCCACCAAAACTCACGGACCAGGCAAGGAGGGCATTAATCAGAGAGGCAACAAAGAGACCAAAGATAACCCTGAAGGAACTGCCGAGATTGGAGTATCTGTCCATAGGACCACTTTAAGCCGTACACTCCACAGAGCTGGGCTTTACGGAAGAGTGGCCAGAAAAAAAGCCATTGCTTAAAGAAAAAAAGAAGCAAACACGTATGGTGTTTGCCAAAAGGCATGTAAGAGAGTCCCCAAACTTAGGGAAGAAGGTACTCTGGTCAGATGAGACTAAAATTGATATTTTTGGCCATCAAGGAAAATGCCATGTCTGGGGCAAACCCATCACCTCTCATCACCCCTAGAACACCATCCCCACAGTGAAGCATGGTGGTGGCAGCATCATGCTGTGGAGATGTTTTTCATCAGTAGGGACTGGGAAGCTGGTCAGAATTGAAGGAATGATGGATGGTGCTAAATACAGGGAAATTCTTGAGGGAAAACTGTTTGTCTTCCAGAGATTTAAGACTGGGATGGAGGTTCACCTTCCAGCAGGACAATGACACTTAGTATACTGCTAAAGCAACACTCGAGTGGTTTAAGGGGAAACATTTAAATGTCTTGGAATGGCCAAGTCAAAGCCCAGACCTCAATCCAAATGAGAATCTGTGGTATGACTTAAAGATTGCTGTATACCAGCGGAACCCATCCAACTTGAAGGAGCTGGAGCAGTTTTGCCTTGAAGAATGGGCAAAACTCCCAGTGGCTAGATGTGCCAAGCTTGTAGAGACATACCCCAAGAGACTTGCAGCTGTAATTGCTGCAAAAGGTGGCTCTACAAAGTATTGACTTTTGGGGGGGATGAATAGTTATGCATGCTCAAGTTTTCTGTTTTTTTGTCTTATTTCTTGTTTGTTTCACCCCAAAAATATTTTGCATCTTCAAAGTTGTAGGCATGTTGTGTAAATCAAATGATACAAACCCCCCCAAAAATCAATTTTTATTCCAGGTTGTAAGGCAACAAAATAGGAAAAACGCCAAAGGGGTTAATACTTTCGCAAGCCACTGTACATGAGAAATGAGAGTAGCTGCAAAGTAGGGCCATAAGTACAGGAGGTCTTTAATTAGGCCTCTGAGGAGAGAGAGAGAGAGAGAGAGAGAGAGAGGGGGGGGTTAAGGGTGAGAGAGAACAGTAAGGTGACGTCAGTCAGTGTTGTCTGAGTCTGTCTGTACAGGATATGGCTCCCCTGTAACGAACATCACACACACACACTGTTTATACCGCAAACACACACCAGGGTTCCACAACTGGCGGCCCACGGGTGGTTTTATTTGCCCATCCCCCAAAGTTCTCTGAGCAAAAAAATATAAATTATATACAGTGCATTCTGAAAGTATTCAGACCCCTTGACTTTTTCCACATTTTGTTACGTTACAGCCTTATTCTAAAATTGATTAAATCGTTTTTTTACTCATTAATCTACACACAATACCCCATGATGACAAAGAAAAAACAGGTTTTTAGAAGTTTTTGAAAATGATCATATTTAAGTTGTTGTTTCTCCCACTAGGAGTTGTGGGAGATTATTTTGAGTAAGTGTATGTTGCACCTCATCATCACGGTTTGTTGTTTTGTTCATTAGTATGTCTTGCATAGTTTCACAGTTATAATAAAATGTGGAACGATACACACGCTGCGCTTTGGTCCCCTTCTTCAGACAGACGTGACAGAATCTCCCACCACTCCTAGTGGGAGAAACAACAACTTAAATATGATCCCCAATTAGAGACAACGATGACCAGCTGCCTCTAATTGGAGATCATCCCAAAAAACAACAACATAGAAATACAATAACTAGAACCCCACATAGAAATACATAAACTAGACAAAACCATAACATAGAAAAAAGAAACTACAACCAACATAGACATAAATAAACTAGACAAAACCCTCTGTCACGCACTGACCTACTCTACCATAGAAAAATAAAAGCTTTCTATGGTCAGGACATGACACTGTCTTAGGTCAGTCAGGATCACCACTTTATTTTAAGAATGTGAAATGTCAGAATAATAGTAGAGAGAATGATTTATTTCAGCTTTTATTTCTTTCATCACATTCCCAGTGGGTCAGAAGTTTACATACACTCAATTAGTATTTGGTAGCATTGCCTTTAAATTGTTTAACTTGGGTCAAACATTTCGGGTAGCCTTCCACAAGCTTCCCACATTAAGTTGGGTGAATTTTGGCCCATTCCTCCAGACAGAGCTGGTGTAACTGAGTCAGGTTTTGTAGGCCTCTTTCCTCTCACACGCTTTTTCAGTTCTGCCCACAGATTTTCTATGGGATTGAGGTCAGGGCTTTGTGATGGCCACTCCAATAACTTGACTTTGTTGTCCTTAAACCATTTTTCCACAACTTTGGAAGTATGCTTGGACTCATTGTCCATTTGGAAGACCCATTTCCGACCAAGCTTTAACTTCCTGACTGATGTCTTGAGATGTTGCTTCAATATATCCACATAATTTTCCTAACTCATGATGCCATCTATTTTGTGAAGTGCACCAGTCTCTCCTGCAGCAAAGCACCCCCACAACATGATGCTGCCACCCCCGTGCTGGTGTTCTTCGGCTTGCAAGCCTCTCCCTTTTTCCTCCAAACATAACAATGGTCATTATGGCCAAACTGTTCTATTTTTGTTTCATCAGACTAGAGGACATTTCTCAAAAAAGTATGATCTTTGTCCCCATGTGCAGTTACAAACCATAGTCTGGCTTTTTTATGGTGGTTTTGGAGCAGTGGCTTCTTCCTTACTGAGCGACCTTTCAGGTTATGTCGATATAGGACTGTGGATATAGATACTTTTGTACCTGTTTCCTCCAGCATCTTCACAAGGTCCTTTGCTGTTGTTCTGGGATTAATTTGCACTTTTCGCAACAAAGTATGTTCATCTCTAGGAGACAGAATACATCTCCTTCCTGAGCGGTATGACGGACATGGTGTTTATACTTGCGTACTAGTGTTTGTACAGATGAACGTGGTACCGTCAGGCGTTTGGAAATTGCTCCCAAGGATGAACCCGACTTGCGGAGGTCTACCATTTTTTTTCTGAGGTCTTGGCTGATTTCTTTTGAATTTCCCATGATGTCAAGCAAAGAGGCACTGAGTTTGAAGGTACGCCTTGAAATACATCCACAGGTACACGTCCGATTGACTCAAATGATGTCGATTAGCCTATCAGAAGCTTCTAAAGCCATGACATAATTTTCTGGACTTTTCCAAGCTGTTTAAAGGCACAGTCAACTTAGTGTAACTGCCCCTCAGGGGGCAGGGCTACCGACGTTAAGGCTAATCTAAAGACGGTGCTGGCTAAAGCTAAAACTGGCGAGTGTAGAGAGTATAGAGATATTGTTATCCACGTCGGCACCAACGATGTTAGGATGAAACAGTCAGAGGTCACCAAGCGCAACATAGCTTCAGCATGTAAATCAGCTAGAAAGATGTGTCGGCATCGATTAATTGTCTCTGGCCCCCTCCCAGTTAGGGGGAGTGATGAGCTCTACAGCAGAGTCTCACAACTCAATCGCTGGATGAAAACTGTTTTCTGCCCCTCCCAAAAGATAGAATTTGTAGATAACTGGCCCTCTTTCTGGGATTCACCCACAAACAGGACCAAGCCTGGCCTGCTGAGGAGTGACGGACTCCATCCTAGCTGGAGGGGTGCTCTCATCTTATCTACGAACATAGACAGGGCTCTAACTCCTCTAGCTCCACAATGAAATAGGGTGCAGGCCAGGCAACAGGCTGTTAGCCAGCCTGCCAGCTTAGTGGAGTCTGCCACTAGCACAGTTAGCGTAGTCAGCTCAGCTTTCCCCATTGAGACCGTGTCTGTGCCTCGATCTAGGTTGGTCAAAATTAAAAATGGCGGTGTTCGCTTCAGTAATCTTACTAGTATAAAGACCTCCTCCATTCCTGCCATTATTGAAAGAGATTGTGATACTTCACATCTCAAAATTGGGTTACTTAATGTTAGATCCCTCACTTCCAAGGCAGTTATAGTCAATGAACTAATCACTGATCATAATCTTGATGTGATTGGCCTGACTGAAACATGGCTTAAGCCTGATGAATTTACTGTGTTAAATGAGGCCTCACCCCCTGGTTACACTAGTGACCATACCCCCCGTGCATCCGGCAAAGGCGGAGGTGTTGCTAATATTTACGATAGCAAATTTCAATTTACAAAAAAAAAAACAATGACGTTTTCGTCTTTTGAGCTTCTAATCATGAAATCTATGCAGCCTACTCAATCACTTTTTATAGCTACTGTTTACAGGCCTCCTGGGCCATATGCAGTGTTCCTTACTGAGTTCCCTGAATTCCTATCGGATCTTGTAGTCATAGCAGATAATATTCTAATTTTTGGTGACTTTAACATTCACATGGAAAAGTCCACAGACCCACTCCAAAAGGCTTTCGGAGCCATCATCGACTCAGTGGGTTTTGTCCAACATGTCTCTGGACCTACTCACTGCCACAGTCATACTCTGGACCTAGTTTTGTCCCATGGAATAAATGTTGTGGATCTTAATGTTTTTCCTCATAATCCTGGATTATCGGACCACCATTTTATTGCGTTTACAATTGCAACAAATAATCTGCTCAGACCCCAACCAAGGAAGATTAAAAGTTGTGCTATAAATTCTCAGACAACCCAAAGATTCCTTGATGCCCTTCCAGACTCCCTCTGCCTACCCAAGGACGTCAGAGGACAAGAATCAGTTAACCACCTAACCGAGGAACTCAATTCAACCTTGCGCAATACCCTAGATGCAGTTGCACCCCTAAAAATTAAAAACATCTGTCATAAGAAACTAGCTCCCTGGTATACAGAAAATACACGAGCTCTGAAGCAAGCTTCCAGAAAATTGGAACGGAAATGGCGCCACACTAAACTGGAAGTCTTCCGACTAGCTTGGAAAGACAGTACCGCGCAGTATCGAAGAGCCCTCACTGCTGCACGATCATCCTATTTTTCCAACTTAATTGAGGAAAATAAGAACAATCCGAAATTTCTTTTTGACACTGTCGCAAAGCTAACTAAAAAGCAGCATTCGCAAATGGAGGATGGCTTTCACTTCAGCAGTAATACATTTATGAACTTCTTTGAGGAAAAGATCATGATCATTAGAAAGCAAATTACGGACTCCTCTTTAAATCTGGGTATTCCTCCAGGGCTCCATTGTCCTGAGTCTGCACAACTCTGCCAAGACCTAAGATCAAGAGAGATACTAAAGTGTTTTAGTACTATATCTCTTGACATAATGATGAAAATAATCATGGCCTCCAAACCCTCAAGCTGCATACTGGACCCTATTCCAACTAAACTACTGAAAGAGCTGCTTCCTGTGCTTGGCCCTCCTATGTTGAACATAATAAACGGCTCTCTATCCACCGGATGTGTACCAAGCTCACTAAAAGTGGCAGTAATAAAGCCTCTCTTGAAAAAGCCGAATCTTGACCCAGAAATTATAAAAAACTATCGGCCTATATCGAATCTTCCATTCCTCTCAAAAATTTTAGAAAAAGTTGTTGCGCAGCAACTCACTGCCTTCCTGAAGACAAACAATGTATACGAAACGCTTCAGTCTGGTTTTAGACCCCATCATAGCACTGAGACTGCACTTGTGAAGGTGGTAAATGACCTTTTAATGACGTCAGACCGAGGCTCTGCATCTGTCCTCATGCTCCTAGATCTTAGTGCCGCTTTTGATACCATCGATCACCACATTCTTTTGGAGAGATTGGAAACCCAAATTGGTCTACATGGACAAGTTCTGGCCTGGTTTAGATCTTATCTGTCGGAAAGATATCAGTTTGTCTCTGTGAATGGTTCGTCCTCTGACAAATCAATTGTAAATTTCGGTGTTCCTCAAGGTTCCGTTCTAGGACCACTATTGTTTTCACTATATATTTTACCTCTTGGGGATGTCATTCGAAAACATAATGTTAAATTTCACTGCTATGCGGACGACACACAGCTGTACATTTCAATGAAACATGGTGAAGCCCCAAAATTGCCCTCGCTAGAAGCCTGTGTTTCAGACATAAGGAAGTGGATGGCTGCAAATTTTCTACTTTTAAACTCGGACAAAACAGAGATGCTTGTCCTAGGTCCCAAGAAACAAAGAGATCTTCTGTTGAATCTGACAATTAATCTGGATGGTTGTACAGTCGTCTCAAATAAAACTGTGAAGGACCTCGGCGTTACTCTGGACCCTGATCTCTCTTTTGAAGAACATATCAAGACTGCTTCAAGGACAGCTTTTTTCCATCTACGTAACATTGCAAAAATCAGAAACTTTCTGTCCAAAAATGACGCAGAAAAATTAATCCATGCTTTTGTTACTTCTAGGCTCGACTACTGCAATGCTCTACTTTCCGGCTACCCGGATAAAGCACTAAACAAACTTCAGTTAGTGCTAAATACGGCTGCTAGAATCCTGACTAGAACCAAAAAATTTGATCATATTACTCCAGTGCTAGCCTCCCTACACTGGCTTCCTGTTAAGGCAAGGGCTGATTTCAAGGTTTTACTGCTAACCTACAAAGCATTACATGGGCTTGCTCCTACCTATCTTTCCGATTTGGTCCTGCCGTACATACCTACACGTACGCTACGGTCACAAGACGCAGGCCTCCTAATTGTCCCTAGAATTTCTAAGCAAACGGCTGGAGGTAGGGCTTTCTCCTATAGAGCTCCATTTTTATGGAATGGTCTGCCTACCCATGTGAGAGACGCAGACTCAGTCTCAACCTTTAAGTCTTTACTGAAGACTTATCTCTTCAGTAGGTCCTATGATTAAGTATAGTCTGGCCCAGGAGTGTGAAGGTGAATGGAAAGGCTGGAGCAACGAACCGCCCTTGCTGTCTCTGCCTTGTCGGTTCCCCTCTTCCCACTGGGATTCTCTGCCTCTAACCCTTTTACAGGGGCTGAGTCACTGACTTACTGGTGTTCTTCCATGCCGTCCATGGGAGGGGTGCGTCACTTGAGTAGGTTGAGCCACTGACGTGGTCTTCCTGTCTGGGTTGGCGCCCCCCCCTTGGGTTGTGCCGTGGCGGACATCTTTGTGGGCTATACTCGGCCTTGTCTTCGGACGGTAAGTTGGTGGTTGTAGATATCCCTCTAGTGGTGTGGGGGCTGTGCTTTGGCAAAGTGGGTGGGGTTATATCCTGCCTGTTTGGCCCTGTCCGGGGGTATCATCGGATGGGGCCACAGTGTCTTCTGATCCCTCCTGTCTCAGCCTCCAGTATTTATGCTGCAGTAGTTTATGTGTCGGGGGGCTAGGGTCAGTCTGTTACATCTGGAGTATTCTCTTGTCTTATCCGGTGTCCTGTGTGAATGTAAATATGCTCTCTCTAATTCTCTCTTTCTCTCTTTCTTTCTTTCTCTCGGAGGACCTGAGCCCTAGGACCATGCCTCAGGACTACCTGGCATGATGACTCCTTGCTGTCCCCAGTCCACCTGGCCATGCTGCTGCTCCAGTTTCAACTGTTCTGCCTGCGGCTACGGAACCCTGACCTGTTCACCGGACGTGCTTGTTGCACCCTCGACAATTACTATGATTATTATTATTTGACCATGCTGGTCATTTACGAACATTTTAACATCTTGACCATGTTCTGTTATAATATCCACCCGGCACAGCCAGAAGAGGACTGGCCACCCCTCATAGCCTGGTTCCTCTCTAGGTTTCTTCCTAGGTTTTTGGCCTTTCTCAGGAGTTTTTCCTAGGGAGGTTTTCCCAGCCACCGTGCTTCTTTCACATGCATTGCTTGCTGTTTGGGGTTTTAGGCTGGGTTTCTGTACAGCACTTTGAGATTTCAGCTGATGTACGAAGGGCTATATAAATAAATTTGATTTGATTTGATTTGATTTGTTTAACGGCACAGTCAACTTAGTGTATGTAAACTTCTGACCCACTGGAATTGTGATACTGTGAATTATAAGTGAAATAATCTGTCTGCAAACAATTGTTGGAAAAATTACTTGTGTCATGCACAAAGTAGATGTCCTAACCGACTTGCCAAAACTATAGTTTGTTAACAAGAAATTTGTGGAATTGTTGAAAAATTAGTTTTAATGACTCCAACCTAAGTGCATGTAAACTTCCGACTTCAACTGTAAGGATTCAGACCCTTTACTCAGTACTTTGTTGAAGTACCTTTGGCAGCGATTACAGCCTTGTGACTTCTTGGTTATGAAGCTACAAGCTTGGCACACCTGTATTTGAGGAGATTCTCACATTCTTCTCTGCAGATCCTCTCAAGCTCTGTCCGGTTGGATGGGGAGCGTCACTGCACAGTTATTTTCAGGTATCTCCAGAGATGTTCGATCGGGTTCAAGTCCGGACTCTGGCTGGGCCACTCAAGGACATACAGAGACTTGTCCCAAAGCCATTCCGGCATTGTCTTTGCTGTGCGCTTACGCTCGTTTTCCTGTTGGAAGGTGAACCTTCGCCCCAGTCTGAGGTCCTGAGCGCTCTGGAGCAGGTTTTCATCAAGGATCTCTCTGTACTTTGCTCCGTTCATCTTTCCCTCAACCCTGACCAGTCTCCCAGTCCCTGCCACTAAAAACATCCCCACAGCATGATGCTGCCACCACCATGCTTCTCCATAGGGATGGTGCCAGGTTTCCTCCAGATGTGACACTTGGTATTCAGGCCAAAGATTTCAATTTTGTTTTCATCAGACCAGAGAATCTTGTTTCTCATGGTCTGAGAGTCTTTAGGTGCCTTTTAGCAAACTGATTGGTGGAGTGCTGCAGAGATGGTTGTCCTTCTGGAAGATTCTCCCATCTCCACAGAGGAACTCTGGAGCTCTGTTAGAGTGACAATTGGGTTCTTGGTCACCTCCCTGACTAAGGCCCTTCACCCCCGATTGCTCAGCTCTAGGAAGAGTATTGGTGGTTCTAAACCTCTTCCATTTAAGAATGATGGAGGCCATTGTGTTCTTGGGGACCTTCAATGCTGAAAAAAAAAATTGGTAGCCTTCCCGAGACACAATCCTGTCTCGGGAACTCTATGGACAGTTGCTTCGACCTCATGGCTTGGTTTTTGCTCTGACATGCACTGTCAACTGTGGGACCTTGTATTGACAGGTGTGTGCCTTTCCAGATCATGTTCAATCAATTGAATTTACCACTGGTGGACTCCAATGCAGTTTTAGAAACATCTCAAGTATGATTAATGGAAACAGGACCTAAGCTCAATTTCGAGTCTCATAGCAAAGGGTCTGAATACTTATGTAAATAAGGTATTTCTGTTTTATTTTTAATACATTTGAAAACATTTCTAAAAACCTGTTTTTGCTTTGTCATTATGGGGCATTGTGTGTTGATTGATGAGGAAAAAAATGTATTTAATCAATTTTAGAAGAAGACCATGTTAACTCGGGCTCCTGAGTAGCGCAGCGGTCTAAGGCACAGCATCTCAATGCTAGAGGTGTCACTACAGACCCTGGTTCAATTCCAGGCTGTATCACAACTGGCCGTGATTGGGAGTCCCATAGAGCAGCGCACAATTGGCCCATCGCCGCCCGGGTAGGCAGTCATTGTAAATAACTATTTGTTTTACCCCTCCACCACTCCCCCTCTTTGGAGGATAAATATATTTTACATATACACTACCGTTCAAAAGTTTGGGGTCACTTAGAAATGTCCTTGTTTTTGAAAGAAAAACACATTTTTTTATCCATTAAAATAACATCAAATTAATCAGAAATATGTTGTAAATGACTATCGTAGCTGGAAACGGCAGATTTTTTATGGAATATCTACATAGGCGTACAGAAGCCCATTATCAGCAACCGTCACTCCTCTGTTCCAATGGCACGTTGTGTTAGCTAATCCAAGATTATAATTTTAAAAGGATAATTGATCATTAGAAAACCCTTAGGCAATTATGTTATCACAGCTGAAAACGGTTTTGCTGATTAAAGAAGCAATACGACTTATTTAGACTAGTTGAGTATCTGGAGCATCAGCATTTGTGGGTTCGATTACAGGCTCAAAATGGCCAGAAACAAAGGACTTTCTTCTGAAACTCGTCAGTCTATTCTTGTTCTGAGAAATTAAGGCTATTCCATGTGAGAAAATGCCAAGAAACTGAAGCTCTTGTACAACGCTGTGTACTACTCCCTTCACAGAAATGCGCAAACTGGCTCTAACCAGAATAGAAAGAGGAGTGGGAGGCCCCGTTGCACAACTGAGCAAGAGGACATTAGAGTGTCTAGTTTGAGAAACAGACGCCTCACAAGTCCTCAACTGGCAGCTTCATTAAATAGTACCCACAAAACAGCAGTCTCAACATCAACAGTGAAGAGGCGACTCCGGGATGCTGGCCTTCTAGGCAGAGTTCCTCTGTCCAGTGTCTGTGTTCTTTTGCCCATCTTAATCTTTTCTTTTTATTGGCCAGTCTGAGATATGGCTTTTTCTTTGCAACTCTGCCTAGAAGGCCAGCATCCCGGAGTCGCCTCTTCACTGTTGAAGTGAGACAGGTGTTTTGTGGGTACTATTTAATGAAGCTGCCAGTTGAGGACTTGTGAGGAATCTGTTTCTCAAACTAGACACTCTAATGAACTTGTCCTCTTGCTCAGTTGCGCACTGGGGCCTCCCACTCCTCTTTCTATTCTGTTTAGAGCCAGTTTGCGCTAATTAAGAATTTGTTCTTTACTGACTTGCCTAGTTAAAACAAAGGTTATAAATAAGGCTGTAATGCAACAAAACGTGGAAAAAGTCATGGGGTCTGAATACTTTCCCAATGCACTGTATATATATTATTTTTTGTGTGCAATTTTTATTGTTGGACATAAAAAACTATAAAAACACCAGGAAATCAGCTCCTAGTGATTTTATTTTTGAAAATGTGTTCCTAATTATTCCCACGCATTATAAAGAGAGACGTGATTGTATACA
The DNA here is from genome assembly GCF_901001165.1 of Salmo trutta. Classification (NCBI taxonomy): domain Eukaryota; kingdom Metazoa; phylum Chordata; class Actinopteri; order Salmoniformes; family Salmonidae; genus Salmo; species Salmo trutta. The sequence continues at coordinate 36,642,423 of NC_042977.1, read as the reverse complement.
AATGTAGGCAAGGTTTGAAATGATTATATTTTAGTCAAACATTACTTCTGTTTGGGATTCTTGCGGTCAATTTGCAGTCTACAAATAATTTGTAATTAAGGTCCGGCCCCCTACTATCCGCTCGATAAATAATCGGCCCGCAGCTGAATCTAGTTGATGATCCCTGCTGTACACAATTCACACACTGGCTGTGGGTAGACTGAGCACCCAGAATGCAGCAAAGGCACCCTGCGCCTCCAGATCTCACGTTAATCTTTAGTTGAGCATGTGGAGCATAGACTGGCGCACTGAGAGGCAACACGGTAATAAGACACAGTGTTCGTTTAGTGTGAAAGTACCTGTGGAGACCAGCAGGTATTTAACTGAACAGAGAATGGGAGGAGATAAGCATGTGACATTCATGACTATAATATCACAGACACGCAATCAGGGGTGTAAAGTACTACTTAAGTCATTTTTTTTGTATCTGTACTTCACTTTAGTGTTTTTATTTTTGAAAACTTTTACTTTTTACTACATTCCTAAAGAAAATAATGTACTTTTTACTCCATACATTTTCTCTGACACCTAAAAGTACTCGTTACATTTTGAATGCTTAGCAGGACAGGAAAATGGTCCAATTCACGCACTTATAAAAAGAACATCCCTGGTCATCCCTACTGCCTCTGATCTGGCAGACTCACTAAACAGAGAACATCCCTGGTCATCCCTACTGCCTCTGATCTGGCAGACTCACTAAACAGAGAACATCCCTGGTCATCCCTACTGCCTCTGATCTGGCAGACTCACTAAACAGAGAACATCCCTGGTCATCCCTACTGCCTCTGATCTGGCAGACTCACTAAACACAAATGCTTTGTTTGTAAATTATATCTGAGTGTTGGAGTGTGCCCCTGGCTATCCGTACATTTCTAAAACTAGAATATGGCGTCTGGTTTGCTTAATATAAGGAATTTGAAATGATTTATACTTTTACTTTTGATACATCAGTACATTTTATCAATTACATTTACGTTTGATAAAGTATATTTTAAACCAAATATTTTTAGACTTTTACTCAAGTAATATTTTACTGAGTAACTTTCACTGAGTCATTTTCTATTAATGTATCTTTATTTTTACTCAAGTATGACAATTGGGTACTTTTCCCACCACTGCACACAATCATAACCATATATCAGATGACGCCAGTGTGAGAATTCTCTCACAGAGCCGAAACTCCAGCTACTCATGCAGGACTGTTCAGCTCTGTGTAAAAGGGAGAGGTGCAACACTAAAACAGTTCTCTATTTCTCTATTTCTCTCTCTCTCTCTGTTTATCTCTCGTACACACACACACACACATGCACGCACACACACGCACACACACATACACAGTGCAGCTGTACCCCCATATACACACGCACTAAAGTGAGAATGTGTTTATAACATTTCCTCTTTACTTTGGTTTGCTGTCAATTAGACAACAGTGTTATATCATCATGCTATTGCCAACAATATTATTCTCACAGATTTGATGTTAGGAGCCTAAACAATAAACAAAGGCACAAACACACACACACACACACACACACACACTCAATATCCTGTGATATAGCCACTTTCAGCACCTGACACCTCGAAAACAGGAAAAGCGTTTCCACGGGACACAGATGTGTGTGTGTGTGTGTGTGTGTGTGTGTGGGTTGAGGGTGGAGCAAGTGAGGGAGCGGTGTTGGCACGGCTATTTAACCTCACCGGGTACAAAACTATACTCCACTCTGAGAAGAAAAGGAGAAAAGGGCCGTAAAGAACGGAGAGACAGAGAGTAAGCTGGCTCCATCATGTCCTATTATGAGGTACGGTTTCATTCACTATTTAGACCATGTTAACAAACTTTTATGGGACTTTATATTACTGGAACATTTATCCCAGTTATCATGTTATTCACTTAGAGTTTTGCACATGTATTTGCAAGTTTACTCAATTATCCTCTCTTTCTTCCCCTCTCTGAAGCACTTTGTGATATCAGAATCGGATTATGACTACAACGACACAAGTTCCGGTTTTGGTTCTGGCTTGGGGGATTTCGGCACTGGATTTGAGGAGCCATGTGACCAGCTGCTGAGCCCAAGTGTGCAGCGTATCTTCCTCCCGGTGGTGTACGGTATCATCTTCACCCTGGGGATCACTGGGAACGGCCTGGTGGTGTTCGTACTGGGCTGCCAGCGGAAGGCCCGTCTTAGCCTAACGGACCGCTACCGGCTGCACCTCTCCGCTGCCGACCTGCTCTTCGTTCTGGCACTGCCCTTCTGGGCTGTGGATGCTGCGCTCGGGGACTGGCGCGTCGGAGCAGTCATGTGCGTGGGCGTGCATGTCATCTACACAGTGAACCTATACGGCAGTGTGCTGATCCTAGCCTTCATCAGTCTGGACCGCTACCTTGCAGTGGTCAAAGCCACGGTAACCAGCACCACACACACCCGGCAGCTGCTGGCACGCAGGCTGGTGTACGCTGGTGCCTGGCTGCCTGCTGGTCTCCTGGCCATCCCTGACATGGTGTTCGCTCGGACCCAGGAGGCAGGGGAGGGGGAGATGGTGTGCACGAGGCTCTACCCGCCGGAGAACGCCCCACTGTGGGTGTCCCTGTTCCACCTGCAGACTGTGCTGGTGGGGCTGGTGGTGCCGGGCCTGGTGCTGCTGGTGTGTTACTGCGTGATTGTGTCCAGGCTGACCCGGGGTCCGTTGGGGGGCCAGAGACAGAAGAGGAGGGCGGTGCGGACCACTGTAGCTCTGGTTCTCTGTTTCTTCCTCTGCTGGCTGCCGTACTGCATTGGCATTGCCGTGGATGCGCTCCTCCGCTTGGAGCTGATCCCTCGAGGCTGTACGCTGGAGTCAGGCCTGGGGGTGTGGTTAGCGGTGTCTGAACCAATGGCGTACGCTCACTGCTGCTTGAATCCGCTGCTCTATGCGTTCCTTGGAGTGGGGTTCAAGAGTTCTGCTCGCCGCGCCCTCACACTTACACGCACCTCCAGCCTGAAGATTGTCCCACGTAGACGAACAGGCGCCATGACGTCCACAACGACAGAGTCAGAGTCATCTAGTCTGCACTCCAGTTAACAGAGACAATAGGCTATAGCCTAATATAATGTGTGTGTGTGTGTGTGTGTGTGTGTGTGTGTGTGTGTGTGTGTGTGTGTGTGTGTGTGTGTGTGTGTGTGTGTGTGTGTGTGTGTGTGTGTGTGTGTGTGTGTGTGTGAGAGAGAGTAAGGAGAAGTCTGCTGGTCAGTCGTTCTTTCTAATGTCCTGAGATTTTTTAGGTAAATATTTTTTACTTTGTCACCATTCACTGTTGTTATGGTATTTATGTATGCTTTTTTATGGCTCAACATGTTTGTAATAAAATGTACAAAAACATTATATTAGTCTTCACTAGTTTCTCTCATTGAGTGGTGTTATGGTGTGTGCACATGTGTGTACGTGTGTGTGTCAGAGAGAGAGCAAAAGAGAGATGGAGGTGTACCTTAACGCTCTTGAATGTGAAATGGGGTAAATTCCCATGGTGTAGTTGGCCATTCAAGCGCACCTAAAACAACCTGCTGTGCGTGTGGGCAGGAGGGCAGACATTAATTGGTTCTCATATGTTGTTATTGGAGCTGTATACACCCCACTGACATAGGTAAGTGGCTAATAGATTTGTGTGTGTTCGTGTGTGATGATGTGTGTGTGTGTGTGATGACGATGGGTGGTCACGTTATAATCATCATGATACTCCCCTCACTATTACACAGTCACAGCCCCCCCCCCCCCCCCCCCCACACACACACACTGAAAATGAAACTAGCTGATATTTTAGACATGTGACTTTGGACCAGGTGTGAGTGAGTCACAACAACAGAAAAACATTAGCGTGCACATGCGTGTGAGAGTGTGTGGATGCTAGTTCCAATCCCCGAGACGACTTGGTGAAAAATCTCTCCATGTACCCTTGAGCAACGCACTTAACCCTAATTTCTCCTGTAAGTCGCTCTGGATAAGAGTGTCTGTTAAATGACTAAAATGTATGTTGGAGGGCTGAAGTGTGGGTTAGAGGCCAAAGCTGTTGACATGGACAGGAAGCAGTAACTTCTGGCAAGTCCATTAGATAATATCCGCATGCGGACACACAATATGTAGCAGATTTAGGCTAATTTTAGGCTAAGTCTAAATGCTACTAACTTTGCACGGTGAAATGTGAAATAATGCTTCTCTTGACAACACAAGTCATGTCCATGCTGATACTGACTCAAAGGAAGGCCTAAACAGTTATGAAAATGTGTTAATATAACACAGTTGAAGTTTGAAGTTTACATACACTTAGGTTGGAGTCATTAAAACTTGATTTTCAACCACTCCACAAATTTCTTGTTAACAAACTATAGTTTTGGCAAGTCGGTTAGGACATCTACTTTGTGCATGACAAAAGTAATTTGTCCAACAATTGTTTACAGAGAGATTATTTCACTTATAATTTACTGCATCACAATTCCAGTGGGTCAGACGTTCACATACACTAAGTTGACTGTGCCTTTAAACAGCTTGGAAAATTCCAGAAAAGAATGTCATGGCTTTAGAAGCTTCTGATATGCTAATTGATATAATTTGAGTCAATTGGAGGTGTACCTGTGGATGTATTTCAAGGCGTACCTTCAAACTCAGTGCCTCTTTGCTTGACATCATGGGAAAATCAAAAGAAATCAGCCAAGACCTCAGAAAAAAGATTGTAGACCTCCATAAGTCTGGTTCATCATTGGGAGCAATTTCCATGCCAGAAGGTACCACGTTCATCTGTACAAACAATAGTATGCAAGTATATACACCATGGGACCACGCAGCTGTCATACCGCTCAGGAAGGAGATGTGTTCTGTCTCCTAGAGATGAATGTACTTTGGTGCGAAAAGTGCAAATCAATCCCAGAACAACAGCAAAATACCTTGTGAAGATGCTGGAGGAAACAGGTACAAAAGTATCTATATCCACATTAAAACGAGTCCTATATAGACATAATCTGAAGGGCCGCTCAGCAAGGAAGAAGCCACTGCTGCACATTGCAACTGCACATGGGGACAAAGATTGTACTTTTTGGAGAAAAGTCCTCTGGTCTGATGAAACAAAAATAGAACTGTTTGGCCATAATGACCATTGTTATGTTTGGAGGAAAAAGTGGGAGGCTTGCAAGCTGAAGAATACCATCCCAACCGTGAAGCACGGGGGTGGCAGGATCATGTTGTGGGGGTGCTTTGCTGCAGGAGGGATTGGTATATTGAAGCAACATCTCAAGACATCAGTCAGGAAGTTAAAGCTTGGTCACAAATGGGTCTTCCAAATGGACAATGACCCCAAGCATACTTCCAAAGTTGTGGCAAAATGGTTTAAGGACAACAAAGTAAAGTTATTGGATTGACCATCAAAGCCCTAACCTCAATTCTATGGAAAATCTGTGGGCAGAACTGAAAAAGCGTGTGCGAGCAAGGAGGCCTATAAACCTGACTCAGTTACACCAGCTCTGTCAGGAGGAATGGGCCAAAATTCACCCAACTTATTGCGGGAAGCTTGTGGAAAGCTACCCGACACGTTTGACCCAAGTTAAACAATTTAAAGGCAATGCTACCAAATACTAATTGAGTGTATGTAAACTTTTGACCCACTGGGAATGTGATGAAAGAAATAAAAGCTGAAATAAATCATTCTCTCTACTATTATTCTGACCTTTCACATTCTTAAAATAACGTAGTGATCCTAACTGACCTAAGACAGGGAATTTTTACTAGGATTAAATGTCAGGAATTGTCAAAAACTGAGTTGAAATGTATTTGGCTAAGTTGTATGTAAACTTCCGACATCAACTGTATGTCCTCATTATATTGTCTACTTATTTGATGCGCATATTACTTGATATATATATACACCATAGAAATAAGAACGAATAGAACCGGCATCCCCATTCAAGTCAATGATGGCATATCGGGTCTTCACCAGTTACCACAGCCACAAAGTCAGAAACCAAATCAAATCAAATCAAATTGTATTTGTCACATGTGCCGAATACAACAGGTTACCTTACAGTGAAATGCTTACTTACAAGCCCTTTACCAACAATGCGGTTTTAAGAAAATCCCGTAAGAAAAAGTAAGAAATAAGAATAACAAATAATTAAAGAGCAGCAGTAAATAACAATAGCAGGGCTATATACAGTGGGTACCTGTACAGAGTCAATGTGAGGGGGCACTGGTGTCAAGGTAATTGAGGTAATATATACATGTAGGTATAGTTACCCTGCCTATTTCTACAATTTATTTTCATAAAATTGTATTTTAAACCGAACTCTAATTGTAATCTTAACCTTAACCACACTGCTAACTATGCCTATCCCTAACTATAAATACATTTTTTATATAGAGCCAATTTTGACTTAAAGTCATAAAGTGCTGTACAGAAACCCAGCCAAAAACCCCCAAACAGCAAGCAATGCAGGTGTAGAAGCACTGTGGCTAGGAAAAACTCCCTAGAAAGGCCGGAACCTAGGAAGAAACCTAGAGAGGAACCAGGCTATGAGGTGTGGCCAGTCCTCTTCTGGCTGTGCCGGGTGGAGATTATAACAGAACATGGCCAAGATGTTCAAAAGTTCATAGATGACCAGCAGGGTCAGATAATAATAATCACAGTGGTTGTAGAGGGTGCAACAGGTCAGCACCTCAGGAGTAGATGTCAGATGGCTTTTCATAGCCGATCATTCAGAGTATCTCTACCGCACCTGCTGTGTCTAGAGAGCTTAAAATAGCAGGTCTGGGACAAGGTAGCACATCTGGTGAACAGGCAATGGTTCCATAGCCGCAGGCAGAACAGTTGAAACTGGAGCAGCAGCACGACCAGGTGGACTGAGGACAGCAAGGAGTCATCAGGCCAGGTAGTCCTGCGGCATGGTCCTAGGACTCAGGTCCTCCGAGAGAAAGAGAGAGAAAGAGAAAGAGAGAGAGAAAAACAGAGAGAGAAAAATAGAGAGAGAATTAGAGAGAGCATACTTAAATTCACACAGGACACCGGATAAGACAGGAGAAATACTCCAGACATAACAGACTGACCCTAGCCCCCCAACACATAAACTATTGCAGCATAAATACTGGAGGCTGAGACAGGAGGGGTCGGGAGACACTGTGGCCCCGTCCGACGATACTCAAGGACAGGGCCAAACAGGCAGAATATAACCCCACTCACTTTGCCAAAGCACAGCCCCCGCACCACTGGAGGGATATCTTCAACCACCAACTTACTATCCTGACACAAGGCCGAGTATAGCCGATGAAGATCTCCCCAACGGGGGGGAGGCCAACCCAGACAGGAAGATCACGTCAGTGACTCAACCCACTCAAGTGACGCACTTCTCCTAGGGACAGCATGGAAGAGGACCAGTAAACCAGTGACTCAGCCCCCGTAATAGGGTTTGAGGCAGAGAATCCCAGTGGAGAGAGGGGAACCGGCCAGGCAGAGACAGCAAGGGCGGTTTGTTGCTCCAGTGCCTTTCCGTTTACCTTCACACTCCTGGGCCAGACTACACTCAATCATAGGACCTACTGAAGAGATGAATCTTCAATAAAGACATGTTGGACAAAACCCACTGAGTCGATGATGGCCTTTTGGAGTGGGTCTGTGGATATTTCATGTGAATATTAAAGTCACCAAAAATGTAAATATTATCTGCCATGACTACAAGATCCGATATGAATTCAGGGAACTCAGTGAGGAACGCTGTATACGGCCCAGGAGGCCTGTAAACAGTAGCTATAAAAAGTGATTGAGTAGGCTGTATAGATTTCATGACTAGAAGCTCAAAAGACAAAAACGCAGTCGTTTTCTTTTTGTGTAAATTGAAATTTGCTATCATAAATGTTACCAACTCCACTAAGCTGGCAGGCTGGCTGGCTAACAGCCTGCTGCCTGGCCTGCGCCCTATCTCATTGTGGAGCTAGGGGAGTTAGTGGAAGCCGGCATAATGGGTGGACTGGGGCGGCCATTGCGTGTGTACCCATAGCACAGATACAATAATGAACCAGATATTGCCCTGCATGTGTAAATGCGATGCATCCGTATGGTGATCAGAAGAAGCCCAGTGGCCGGCAGTGGGAGAAGATGGAGCGAGATGTATTTTGGCCGACATTCTGCACATTTTCTAATCGATAAAACATTTCATCTCCATATAGCTTTCTGTTTCCAAAACTAGAATCTGTAACAAACAGAGTGGACTTCGTTTTGTATATTTTACTTTTTGTCACAGTAAAAAAAAAGCGTTGTTTAGAAGGAGTGCAATTGAGTTATTGCACACGCTTACTTCACAGAGTCGGCGTTCCCTAACTAAAATATGTTAATGATAGAACGCGCCAATAGGATTTCATTATCTCGTTCTTGGCTCTGCGCATCTCCTTGCCTGTTCTGCCCATTATGATTAATTTGGTCCCATTGGAAACGACAGGCTCTGGTCTATCTTGGGTTAGTTATAAAAAAAATATTTGGTTAGAGGGTCCAAGCCCGTTCTATTCATTCTTATTTCTATGTTATACACCACGTCAGCTTCCAAACCAGTGATGGTCAACAGACTTGTATAACTAGCCGACGTATATCAACGATTGGCAAGAAAGCCAACGAAGCTGATCATAATGAACAAAGCAGAAAAATGACAGCCAGTTTAACGAATCATAACATCTGTGGACGAAACCCCACCCACTTCTGGGTCAGCTGACTTAGGAATGTTCGTGTTACAAAACATTGAACACGGATGTTTGGCACTGTACACGAGTCGCAATCTCAAACAGAGGAAAACACTACTGATTTTTGACGTTTGTTAGGCTACTGCTACAGCTTGTGTGTCGTTATCAGAATATGTCATGCTATGGATCCCACAGTAGCGCCAATGCAACACGAAACTGAGACAGAGTAAGTTGTAATTCATGTGGTTTAACTATCCTTCCAGACATATCCTACTGCTTTCATAATATTTTGATGTGTTGATGATATACCACCTTTAAATGGTCTGACTATATAATGTCTGTCAAAACAAGTTTTGTTATTATGGTGGCTGGCCGGCCGGCCGGCCAACTATGACATTGAGACTAGGCTACATAACAACAATGTAGGCTACAACGTAGGTTCGATCTGTGTTCATTGAAGAGCAGTGCGGCAGCGACGCAGTGTGGGGGGAGCCAGTAACAGTGAGTGACGCAGCACTTTTCATCATGTCCCCTGCATTACTTTAATTACTGACCCCCACCAGTGTCAGCTGTTTTTTAATTATAGGGTCGGGAGTTTTCCCAGGTCAGGTCACGTGGTGAGAACTCCTGGTTGTATAACTGTGTCTGAGGTCTCTCAAGGAGTACTAGCGTCAGGTGTGTTTGATAGGCTGATGCTTAGACCTTTACCCTACTCTGTCTGCACTGTAGTGATCATGTCGTTAGTGTCATAGTACAGTGTTCATGTTCCTGATGGCTATAGTAACACAATGTCTATCATCTCTCTTCCTCCAGGCCATACTCTGGGTGGGGCTGGTGGCCTTCCTGGCGTCCGACTTCCATGTCCCTCCTGAAGAGCACAGAGGCCAAGGTCCTCTCCTGTAAGACCATGTTAATAACTAAACATCTTACTTCTGTCTATCTTTTCAGAGGAGCAAAATGGTTGACTTCTTGTTCATATAGTAACACTTCACTTGTCTCTGACGTGTGTGTGTCAGGTATACAGAATGAACTGTGGTCCAGGTTTGTCACGTTACCTAACCAGGACAGGATCTGGACCCTCACATTGACCAACAAGACCGCCCACAAACCTCTTGAGCAAGGTATTCTCACTCTCACTGTCTCCTTCTTCTTGTCCCTCTAGGCTTTTGACATATGAATTAGCTTTTGTCTTGGTATTAACTTCTTGTCTGTCTCTCGGTCTGCTTCTCTGTCTGTCTCTCTTTCTATGCCTTCCCTCCCTCCCATAGCCCCTAAGAAGACTCCTCTGGTGATGGTCCATGGGTTTGGAGGAGGAGTGGGTCTGTGGATTCGTAACCTGGATGCTCTGAGTCACTCTCGGCCCGTCTACGCCTTCGACCTCCTGGGGTTTGGCCGGAGCTCCCGACCCCCCTTCCCCACAGATGCTGCCCTGGCCGAGGAGCAGTTTGTCAACTCCATGGAGCAGTGGAGGGAGTCTGTAGGCCTGGAGAACATGATTTTACTGGGACACAGTCTGGGGGGATACCTGGCAACATCTTACGCCATCCAGCACCCTTCTAGGTGAGAGGCCATGTTTTTATTTATGATGATGTCATAGTATTTATGATGGTATTGCCTTAAAGCTATTGATTGACGTACAGTATGTCTCCTTATGTACGGTGACAGTTCAAAAATTGATCTACACTGCACTTTATTATTAATCATTAGGACCATGATTCCTGGTCAGGAAAAACTCCATGACCAATTTTATTATAGTAATGGAATAATAACTTAGATTGTATCTCCCCTTCTTTAGGGTGAGTCACCTGATCCTGGTGGACCCGTGGGGTTTCCCTGAACACCCACAGCCAGGAGTGGAGACCCCGGCGGGCCAAGGGCCAGAGGTGGTGAAGAGGCCGCCCCTGCCACGCTGGGTCAAGGCTGTGGCCTCAGTCGTCTCTCTGTTCAACCCTCTGGCTGTCATCAGAGCAGCAGGTCCATGGGGTGAGAGACACTTTATTCACATTCAGATCACTTATTCAAAGCTTTCACAGTTTTATCATGTTATATTCATACCTCCATCGTTCCCTTTTTCTCTTTTCCTTTCATTCTGTCAGGTCCAGGGTTGGTAAATAGATTGCGTCCAGATTTCAAGAGGAAATTTGAGGACTTGTTTGATGATGATACCATGACTGAGTACATCTACCACTGTAATGCTCAGACCCCTAGGTACGTAGAGTCACTCCTTGGCTTGTATTACATATCACCACTATTAAACTGCATACTGCGTTCACATTCTCCTGAGCCCATAGGGACATGTCCTTACTTTACTGGCCTGAATTTGCCACAGAATGACAAAACATTAATTTCTCCTCAAACCTCTTCCTTTATTCCATTATCTTCTTCCCTCTGTCACGCTCAACCCTCTTTGTCCTCCTTCTCTTCCCTCTATCTCCAGTGGGGAGGTAGGCTTCAGGGCAATGTCAGAGTCCCTGGGCTGGGCCAAGAGGCCCATGCTACAGCGGGTTCACCTGCTACCCCCCTCCATGCCTCTTACCATGCTATACGGTTCACGCTCCTGGGTGGACAGCGCCTCGGGGGACAAGGTGGCCCAGATCAGGGTCCAGACAGCCACACGCACTGTGGTGAGAAAGGGGGGATTTATTTGATTTCATTTAAGTTTTGAGGTCTTAGAGGATAAAACGTATCATACAACAAGACATAATACGATACCCATGTTTATCATTCCTGTCTCCGTCTCTCTTCAGATGATAGATGATGCGTCTCACCATGTATATGCTGACCAACCAATGGAGTTCAACAGAGTGGTCAAGAACATATGTAACGATGTAGACTGAAAAAGCATACATGACTGACAAACCAAGATGTCATAATGTGTGTCTTGGTCTGTACCTCGTTAGTGCCACAGAAATGGCTCCAATGTTGGTGGGAGATTTTTATAAGATGGGCCTATTCCACTATGTTCTGATTAGTGGACACTAGTTGGCTAAGTGGTTATAATATATGCCATTTAGCAGATGCTTTTATCCAAAGCGACTTAACAGTCATCCGTGCATACATTTTACATGTGGGTGGCCCAGGAGTCAGACCCACAATCCTGCCATTACAAGCACCGTGCTCTAACAACTGAGCCATGCAGGAGCAATTGGAACGCTTAGGGCCAGGAACTGACCATGTGACCTGACCAGGAAAAGTCCTGGGCAGGTTACATGGTCTGGTGGACTCCTGGTTCTGCTCCAATGACTGTCAGGGAAACCAGACCCTTCACTGAAGGTCGTCTGTCCAGGTTGAAGACGATAGACAAGGCCTTGACAATGGAGTGTTTACTTTTCAATCACTTATTCAGTTGTATTTTATCAGTACTGTTCCTATAAGTAGGGCAAGGAGTTTTTCCATGTAGTCTGGGAAACCTCTATGATCTAGCTATATGTTATACACAGTAATCCATGGTCATTTAGTTCATATTGCAGCCTTCTGACTAAAGTGAAGTTCACAATTCTGTTATTTGAATGAATTATGGAAAGTCAATGCAATAAGAGTTTGGGTGGAACACTCAAAATGTTCAGGGTATATTTTTGTTTCTTTCTGTAACTATGGTAAATGCCACTGCAGCATGCTTTTATCATGTGCCTGAGTTGGAAAGTAAATATGTGATTGTAATTTTCTCTGTGACCTCTGATCTTCACTATCAAAATGTCTGTATTTTATACTACTACATGGATTCAATAGAAATGTATATGATTAACATAATACTTGTCATTGATCTGTCAGGCGTCTGTCTCTGCCCGTTTCTCAATGTCGAGGGTATCCAACCATTACTATCCATTTTTTGGTAATTGCTATGCACCTCATTTTGCTTATTTAAAAAGGGTGAAGTATATAGTTAGATTTGTGCTCTCCAGAAGCTAAGCTAAGGATCGTCACTTTGAATGCTCTGTAAGCTTGAAATGCATTCACATGACCACTAGAGGTCAGCATCTTGCTAACTAAGGTACTGTCCTGTGCAGGAGGTTTGGGGTGTTTCCACTAAGTTCTTTTCAATGCACCACTCCTTTTACGTGCCAGAGTCCAATAAGGGGTGTGAGAATGAGCCACACTTATCCCAATCATATCAACTTGTAAATGTACTGTAGAGATTCAATTAGATGCATGAAATGTTCCATTTCCACTGGATAAAGTGTGCAAGACACACCTTTGCCTGAAGCCATACAATTTACATTGATAATAACAGGTTAATGCATAAGCCGAGACTTGGCTGCAGATGGAAAGTTCTGCTACTACAAGTATGTAGTTGCTACAGTGAATAATAGCATCTTTCTGATCTCTTCACACGTTTCCATTCAGTCGGGGCTTGTCTTCCAGGGAGTCATGCACATAACTCAATAGGGAACATCACTCTAGTTGTTTTATTAGCAGATACATTGACGGTACATTAATACAATAAAATGTAACTCTTTAAAGCAGTTTACTTCCTTGTATTTTAAGTGCAGTAAAAAACTCCCTAACACTAGGAGCAGCGCGAGGTCAAGAAAGGCCTTGGTTCCATCTCTTAATGCTCAGGAGCTGACTCTTTGTTTCATAACAACAGTTTAAGGCAACGAAGCACAATGACCAATGAATGGGCCATAATACTGACTTCAGTTTTTTCACACAAACACACACACATTGAGAAGGTCATCTTTAGGCATGACCCTCATATAAAATCAAACTAGTTCTTCACCTTCAAATAAGCCATGTAAGATACAATTTGACCGACATGTTATGCTACATACATTACACTTTATCCAACATGTTGATAACATAAATACTTGAACACTAACATAATTGAATACTATAATGCATGTATACAGTGCATTTATCAAATGTTTTGATGACAGCACCATGACATTGTTTGTTAAAAAAATACAGTAATATTAGATAATGTACAGCTAGATAATTACATTTACCACAGGATTTTTCATAAACCATCTCAATGGCCCCAACAATAGTTTGATGTTTCTTCTTTATAGGTGTGGACAGCCCTTACAGTAACAGCAAATCCATTTCAGAGCAAAGCGCACTGGTGGTTCTAGGATATTACGTATCAAAAACATTAGTGCTGCTTAACAATAGTTTACAACTTCATCCAAAGATCAGGATATTTCCATAATTACATGTCAGCATGAAATATCAAATATACCAAACAATACTTGTATTCAATGCCTTGGGAGAACTGAATAAAAGGTTTCCCATTTTCTATGATGAGACTTGAATGAAAGGCCAGGTAAGTGGACAGGAGAGAGCTGCAGGCTCCCTCTCATTGGCTCTGGACATCGATGTCAGCAACGCCGTGCACCTGTGTCAGCTGTTTACAGTCCAGAGCCGCTACCAACTTCCTGGGCCCAGCCTGGGTAGGGATGAAGTGTTCTGTCAGAGTCACCGTGGAGTGGCTTCCAACATCACTGAGAGAGCGAGACAGAGAGAAAGGGGGGTTAACATTACTTAGAAGAGGGTCAAAGAGGGGTTTAATACAGAGGCAGATATAGATGTGAGCGTAATTGACTGAGAAAAGGCGATGGAGGTGCAGAGAGAATAGGCTAATACAGATGTAGGATATCATTTGATCAGAGAATTTTCCTGCCAAGCAGGAAATGCAAACTTGTAGTTTGTTTGAGTTTTAAAAATGCTTTTAAAGTTTTACATTTCCACTAAGAAATTTCAGACATGATTTTCCCCAACAAAATGTATCAACCCCTACAAAAATTCAATATAATCCACATAATAATAATTCACATTTCCTGTTGCTGCAGGATTATTTTCCTGCTGTAGCAAACTTGCTCAAATTAAGATCCTACATCTGTACATTGAGATGGTTACAGTGTCTTGCCCATAGAGATCATGTTAAATTACTCGTTTTCTGATAGAATAATTATATGTTTAAAGATAAATGATTAAATAATTATACCCTGAAACCTAACTATTATGGATATAGTCTATGTAGTATGTATAATGAATAATTAAAGTGTTAAACAAATGTCTAACGAGGTTGGACTAGGATAAGAAAGGAATGTGTGTGTGTGTTTAAGTAAACACCAAGAACCGTTAAACTGTGGTTGACCTGACCTAGCTTGAACTCTGAGGGTTTGAGAGGGAGTACCCCTCAAGGTTTTCCTAATCTCGGGGGAATGGAACTGTCGGCTGGATAGTGATATACTGTGTTGAGAACTCTGGAGTAGGAGACAACTCATCTACTGTTCGTGTGTATGTATGTGCTTGGAATATATACTGTTTGTGTGGAGGTATGTGCGTAAGTAGGGAGTGAGCATAAAATGAATGTCTTTGTATTATGGACTTCAGAACGTTCTCTGAATAAACTGTACAGACCTTTTGCAGAAGCTGAGTCTTTGACTAATTATTATTAACCCAGTGTCTTACAAACCTTGGGGATTAGTCGAAGCTTATTGATTGTTAGTTATTATCATTGGGATAGAAAATTCTCGTGACATTTTCTAATTCTTAATTTTATGATCTTACCCCACAACCACCTCGCGGACCTTCTGCAGGCCCAGTCCCTCCACCCTGAACACCACACCCCTCAGTTTATGTGGCAGAGGGTTGGTGAACGTGATCTTGGCTGCCATCTCCTTACCCACCACCGCGTCCCCTTCAGGCTGAGGAAACAAACACATCATCATACTTTCCAGTGTTGCTGTTTATCTGGGCAATGACATCTGTATGCAGTCTGTACCATGGCCGCTAGTCAAGACATCAGTACTACTTCATTTCTACGGCATTGCATTGGGTTTGGTATATACAGTTGAAGTCGGACGTTTACATACACATAGTTTGGAATCATTAAAACTCGTTTTTCAACCACTCCACAAATTTCTTGTTAACAAACTATAGTTTTGGCAAGTCGGTTAGGACATCTACTTTGTGCATGACACAAGTAATTCTTCCAACAATTGTTTGCAGACAGATTATTTCACTTATAATTCAGTGTATCACAATTCCAGTGGGTCAGAAGTTTTGATACACTAAGTTGACTGTGCCTTTAAACAGCTTGGAAAATTCCAGAAAATGATGTCATGGCTTTAGAAGCTTCTGATAGGCTAATTGACATCATTTGAGTCAATTGGAGGTGTACCTGTGGATGTATTTCAAGGTGTACCTTCAAACTCAGTGCCTCTTTGTTTGACATCATGGGAAAATCAAAAGAAATCAGCCAAGACCTCAGAAAAAAAATTGTAGACCTCCACAAGTCTGGTTCATCCTTGGGAGCAATTTCCAAACGCCTGAAGGTACCACTTTCATCTGTACAAACAATAGTACGCAAGTATATACACCATGGGACCATGCAGCCGTCATATCGCTCAGGAAGGAGACCCGTCTCCTAGAGATGAACGTACTTTGGTGTGAAAAGTGCAAATCAATCCCAGAACAACAGCAAAGGTCCTTGTGAAGATGCTGGAGGAAACAGGTACAAAAGTATCTATATCCACAGTAAAACGAGTCCTATATCAACATAACCTGAAAGGCCGCTCAGCAAGGAAGAAGCCACTGCTCCAAAACTGCCATAAAAAAGCCAGACTACGGTTTGCAACTGCACATGGGGACAAAGATTGTACATTTTTGAGAAATGTCCTCTGGTCTGGTGAAACAAAAATAGAACTGTTTGGCCATAATGACCATTGTTATGTTTGGAGGAAAAAGGGAGAGGCTTGCAAGCCGAAGAACACCATCCCAACCGTGAAGCACGGGGGTGGCAGCATCATGTTGTGGGGGTGCTTTGCTGCAGGAGGAACTGGTGAACTTCACAAAATAGATGACAACATGAGGAAGAAAAACGATGTGGATATATTGAAGCAACATCTCAAGACATCAGTCAGGAGGTTAAAGCTTGGTCACAAATGGGTCTTCCAAATGGACAATGACCCCAAGCATACTTCCAAAGTTGTGGCAAAATGGCTTAAGGACAACAAGGTATTGGAGTGGCCATCACAAAGCCCTGACCTCGATCCCATAGAAAATTGGTGGGCAGAACTGAAAAAGTGTGTGCGAGCAAGGAGGCCTATAAACCTGACTCAGTTACACCAGCGTTGTCAGGAGGAATGGGCCAAAATTCACCCAAGTTATTGTGGGAAGCTTGTGGAAGGCTACCTGAAACGTTTGACCCAAGTTAAAAAATGTAAAGGCAATGCTACCAAATACTAATTGAGTGTATGTAAACTTCTGACCCACTGGGAATGTCACGAAAGAAATAAAAGCTGAAATTAATCATTCTCTCTACTATTATTCTGACACTTGACATTCTTAAAATAAAGTGGTGATCCGAACTGACCTAAGACAGGGAATTTGTACTAGGATTAAATGTCAGGAATTGTGAAAAAGTTTAAATGTATTTGGCTAAGGTGTATGTAAACTTCCGGCTTCAACTGTATATTTAAATAGAAAACTGAACATAACCAGCATACTGTAAACAGTACTGTTTCTCAAATATAACTTAGGAATAACTTAGGAACATAGGAATACAGTGACAGGTTGTGCTAAAGCTAAGTTGCCTCTTACCTCGATGTTGAGGTCAGGTGTGCGGAGCCTGAAGTTGGTCTGAGTGGCAAGGACCTGCTGGGTCTCAGAGACCCGTCCAGACAGAGTCAGCATCAGAGCAGCCTGGTCCACCAACTGGTTCTGGTAGCTCTGGTAGGGTAGGATCCACTGCATGGTCTTCACTGAGGAGGAGGAAGAGACATTGAGATTACTACACATTCTACAGTACAGGGGTCAGATGAGAGGATTGAGGATACACATGTGGTAACAGCAAATGCAGAGTGGAGACAATATTGTTACTGAGCTGAAAAGGTGCTAGTGGGGAATGCTGCTGGCCTCAGTTGGGTTGAGATAGAAGTTGCTCTAAACCACAGGTCTAGGATCAGATTACCCCAATACCCCATAACAGTTAGGAGTATGACAATAATCTGACCCTGTAGCAGTTAGGGGCAACATCCTCCAACTATTCCCCTTGCTGACTCACCTTCATTGGGCATGAGTTCCACAGGCAGTTTGTTTTTCTGGACGGTTCCCTTCAACACCCCGGTGTAGTACATGACGGCCACCTGGCTGTGGAGCGTGGTCCTGCGCGGCTGGGAGCTTAGGTTGGTCACCACGATGGTCAGCTGGGCATCTTCCCCCATACGAGGCCCCTCCCCCTCCATCTTCACCTCCACGCTCACGTCCTTCGCCATCGGCGTGGAGTACACATCAGGCCTGGTGCCATAGCGACTGGCCGTCTCCACAGCAATGCGCTCTTCCTCTGATTCTGGTTAGTGGGGGGGGGGGGGAGATTATTGTTTGTGTGTGCAAATTTCAATCAAAAACCTCATTATCCCAGGTAATGACAGTGTGATTATCTGACTATCCCTGATGCCTATATTGAAAATGCTGTTCATTGCAGGTGCATGGTTGTTGTTTTTGACCAAGTGTGGCACCTTCCTCATAGCCTGATCTCAGATGATTTAATTTTATTTAACCTTTATTTAACTAGGCAAGTCAGTTAAGAACACATTCTTATTTACAATGACAGCCTAGGAACAGTGCTGCCGTGTTCAGGGGTAGAATGACAGATTTTTACCTTGTTAGCTCAGAGATTTGATCTAGCAACCTTTCAGTTACTGGCCCAATGCTTTAACCACTAGGCTACCTGCCAACCCCCACTAGGCTACCTAGTCTTGTCTTTACAGGTGAGTGATGTCACCCTTACAACCTGAGTGTTATTCCATGTATAAATACGGTTACCAAGCGACCCTCTGACAGTGTATTGAAGTGCATGATGACATCACTGTACCTTCGGTGTGTTTGTACAGGTGTGTGATGTCAGCGCGCTCATCAGAGCCCACAGCTTTGGTGCTGATGAAGTGTCCCACAGCCTTCTTCTCACTGTGGATCTGAGTGAAGGTACCGTCCAGGTTCCTCTGCCAGTAGATCTTATCACTGTTCACCTGAGGAGACACAGACAGACAGGCAGGATCAGCACCATTCATTTATGGAGAAACAGGGAAAGTGTGTAATATTTGATAAAAGATAGGAAGTAATCCAAGGTCAGTGTAGCCATTTCTTCTCTAATTTGAGATCTGTGATGGGTAAGATGAAGTATGTCTCAATTGGTAGATCATGGCGCTTGCAACGGCAGGATTGTGGATTCGATTCCCAGGGCCACGCATGACTAAGTCGCTTTGGATAAAAGCATCTGCTAAATGGCATATTTTATTATTAGTATTCACAACTGATCATAGATCTTCAACCATCTCCTTCCCATAGAGCTCACCTCAGCGAAGACGAAGGGCGTGTCATATTTGTGGTAGACCTGGCCGGTGCGGATGGCGGTGATAGAGGCAGGGCCACAGCGGAAGGTCCCCTGGCTGGTCTCCTGGGGGGTGGAGTCTAGCGCCTGCCAGCCACCCATACCAGGAGGAAGGTCTGGCCTGGACATCCAACAGTCGTTCCATACATGGAAGTTCCTACACAGAGAAGGGGGTTGTTGGGATTACATAGTTAGGAGTATCTGACCGCAAGGCGCTACAGAGGGTAGTGCTTACGGCCCAGTACATCACTGGGGCCAAGCTTCCTGCCATCCAGGACCTCTATACCAGGCAGTGTTAGAGGAAAGCCCTAAAAAGGGTCAAAGACTCCAGCCATTCTAGTCATGGACTGTACTGGAGCGCCAAGTCTAGGTCCGAAAGGGTCCTTAACAGCTTCTACCCCCAAGCCATAACACTGCTATTTGCATTGATCCCCTTTTTTTACGCTGCTGCTATTCACTGTTTATTATCTTTGCATAGTCACTTTACCCCTACCTACATGTGCTGTACATATTACCTCAATTACCTCGACTAACCTGTACCCCCGCACATTGACTCGGTACCGGTACACCTTGTACATAGACTTGTTATTGTATTGTGCTACTTTTTTTCTTACTTTACTTTATTTAATTTTTTCTAAAATAAATTCGGCGCATGTGCCAAATCCAATTTGATTTGAGTTTTACCGAAGATGTTTATTTCAACAACTCCAGCCTGGTGTTTTTTTTATAGAGTATGATTTGTGGCAAGGCATTTCTGTGTATTTAGAGCAAAGCCAAATATATACTCATGTGGCCTGGATTGAAGTGGAGAACTCTTAACCTGTGGCAGGTTAGATGCACTTGACCTGGCCAGGAAGAACCGGGCTCTACTTAATTTGGATTATAACTCACCAAACAGAGTCAGAGTTGAGGTGGTCCAGCGGCTCCATATTCTCATCAAAATACACGTCTGTTGTGAGTGAGACATCTGTGTCGTGGGCAGACTGGAAGTTTGTTACACTACGACACGGTATACCCAGACACCTGAGCACTGAGAGATGGAGAGAAGGGGGGGGGGTTGAGAGAGCGAGACCAGGTTAAAAAAGAGTGTATATGAAGTCAAGTGACCATATATTAAGCAAAAACAAGGCCAGGGATTAACAAAATTGGCATAGATATGAAAAGCAAGCAAACAGGAGACATCACACAGCCTTAATGGTGCGCGGGTCAACTCTTTGTTCACCAACACCCGCCCGCAATTGCTAATAACCCATCCCATCAGAGACGGGGAATTATTTTTTTGACAGGGGGTGGAGGATTTTTCCCCTGCCTGATATAGATATGTTTCTGCTTATAATTTCCGACATTTTGGTAGGCTATTTGTTAGTTAACTTGTTTATAATCATTAGATACATGCAGCTTCTCTTCTGTCATTATATGTTGCCCTAGAAGACTAAATAAACCCTTGCTCAACAGAATGTCATAAATCGATAGAATGAATGTTTCAATCTAGTTGAAATTGATCAAGTTCTCTGTCATCTCTGTTTCTTTTGCAGAGCAAAGATGTTTTGGGACTGTGGACATAGCTGCAGGAAGTAGGGGTGCTGAGGGTGCTGCAGCATCCCCTAAAAAATCTGAATAAACATAAAAGTCTTAATAAAGAATGTGTTAAAATGTAGTGCACTGGGCCTTTACTAGTCCTGTTTTAGCGGACCAATATAGTGTCTGTAGCTCAGGCCCAAATACTTTTTCTGCTCGTTCGCAAAAGCATTTGGTGATTAGCATGTAAGCTATTGGGCAAGTGTACAGTTATAGATAGACCTTAAAGCTTAGGCTTACGCACTAATGCCAGATAGCCTAAAGTAATGAAAGAAAAACCTTTCTTTGCTTGCTTTCTCTTTATTCAACCCACCCGCCCTTCATCCACAAAATACTTAATGACCCTAAACCCGCCCATGGCTATAACCAGGGGACTGCGGGTTATGAGTCAACCCGCGCATCACTACAACATACGGGCCTGTGTGGATCATGATGGATCATCATATTGCCACTGTGTCTAGGTATGCAAAACACATGTGTAGAAACTAGTACGGGCACACACACACACACACACACACACACACACACACACACACACACACACACACACACACACACACACACACACACACACACACACACACACACACACACACACACACACACACACCTGTGGTGGTAACACCAGAGAAGACCCAGCACTGTCCGTATTTGACAGGCTGGCCTCCCTCCTTGTGGTATTTCATCAGAATGTCCACACTGCCACTCCAGGCTGTAGGGGAAACTCCTCCTACATAGTTCCCTGACCAGTTTCCTGCCAGGACCCCATTGTCATCTGGGGAGTTGATCTGATGCATCAAAGGGAGAGAATTAGAAAGAGTAAAATCGAATTTTATTGGTCAGTTGCACATGTTTAGCAGATGTTATTGTGGGTGTAGCAAAATACTTGTGTTTCTAGCTCCAACAGTGCAGTAATATCTAATAATTCACAACAATACACACAATACACACAACCTAAAAGTAAACTAATGGAATTAAGGAATATATAAATATTAGGATGATTACAGTAAGATAAAGTATAGCAGGTGGTTTATTTAACCAGGTAAGTTATTGAGAACACATCTTGTTTTCTACAATAATACAGTAATGGTAATGAAATTGACATCAGCATACCTCAGCATAATTCAGATCAGTCGTTCATAAAGATGATATGACACATGATTTGACAGGCATAAATACATTGAAAGTATGTGGAGTATGAGAAACATGTTTTACGTTCACTACTGAATGTCATATAAGTTGACCGGTAACTCACCATGGCAGATATGACTCTGACCACGTTGACAGAATCTCCTCTACCAGACGGAGGGATCTCACTCTTCTCCAGCACATAGAGACAGGCCTCCAGCATCCCCTCAAGGAACTGAACAGCACAAACAGGAGGAAACAGACAGACACGGTGATATGGAAGAGAGGATGGAGGTCAAAACAGGGAATAAACAGAGGCTGCTTCTTAAATGACTGGGGTTTGCAGAAAGACTGGGGTTTGCAGAAAGACTGGGGTTTGCAGAAACACTGGGGTTTGCAGAAAGACTGGGGTTTGCAGAAAGACTGGGGTTTGCAGAAAGACTGGGGTTTGCAGAAAGACTGGGGTTTGCAGAAACACTGGGGTTTGCAGAAAGACTGGGGTTTGCAGAAAGACTGGGGTTTGCAGAAACACTGGGGTTTGCAGAAACACTGGGGTTTGCAGAAAGACTGGGGTTTGCAGAAAGACTGGGGTTTGCAGAAACACTAGGGTTTGCAGAAAGACTGGGGTTTGCAGAAAGACTGGGGTTTGCAGAAAGACTGGGGATTGCAGAAACACTGGGGTTTGCAGAAAGACTGGGGTTTGCAGAAAGACTGGGGTTTGCAGAAAGACTGGGGTTTGCAGAAACACTGGGGTTTGCAGAAAGACTGGGGTTTGCAGAAAGACTGGGGTTTGCAGAAAGACTGGGGTTTGCAAAAAGATTTCAATCCAACCACACTTGATTTCCTCCCTGTCTAATACCTGTCCATAGTTCCATGTGCGAGCTCCAATCTGTGTCTCTGTACCGTAGTAGAGTCTTCCTATGTCATTCAGCACATACTCCTTCTTCTCCTCCTCGTCATCCATGTATACTGTGTCATCTAAGGAGAGAGAGAGAGAGAACCAGGGGACAAAGATTAGGTATACATTTATTCACTCCTGGAGTTACAGGTGAAATGTGTACGTTTTTGCATGACATTTCTTAAATGTTGCTTCATTCACATTACACAACATTGTCATATCTGTCTTACGTACTAAAATACTATTTTGATAAACACCAGGGAGAGTCAGTGCAGCCAGAAGAGGGTTCACTGTTACTAACACAATGTCTGGAGCTCACAGAGGGGGGCAGCTCATTTATGGGAATAGGGCTGCATTGTATAGATTTCCTCTCAACAAGCGCTCTGAGAGAATGAGAGAGAGAATGAGAGAGAGAATGAGAGAGAGAGAGAGAGAGAGAGAGAGAGAGAGACAGAGAGAGAGAGAGAGAGAGAGAGAGAGAGAGAGAAAGAATGAGAGAGAGAGATAATGAGAGAGAGAGATAATGAGAGAGAGATAGAGATTTCCACCAGCTGTTGTGCTTCCATCATATGGTCCTAAGGCGGTTTGTACAGTAATTGTGGAATGTCAACTTTTATGACAGGAAAGGATAGATTGGGCTACCTGCCAAACAGTGCAATTAAAGACAGATAGCGCTATTCAATCAAAACCCTTTCCAGAAGGCAGAACAAACATCCTAATCAGATGAAACAAAGCATATTTAAATCAATATAACCAGTTTCAATTTATTTTCATTTTACCAAGTATGTGCATGTGCATATTTAGTTTTAATGAATCAAAATGCACATCCTGAAAGTGTTTTAATTCCAGAGACCTCAAAATACAGGTTTTGATTGAACAGTTAGAGACAATAACGGTAAAGCAGGTCAACATCAATTGGCAAAGACCAGAGTCCCAAGCAAATGGACGTGTGGTCTTGACTCACAACCAGAGAATGAAACAAATGTTCTCGGTCAAGCAGTGACTCTTTTTGTGATGGATAGCAACACGTTATTGGGCAGTAAGCTACATGCCCTGCCTATGTGTACATTTACATTAGTGCTGTTCTGAGAGAGCAAGAGGATAAATTGTAGACCCAGAACCAGCCTCCTCTGTGTCTGCTCTGGGGTCTGTCACACTTGGCCCTGGTGTTTGAATTTGGCTGTCCCTATTGCAATGGAATAACAACATTGAAACACTAGACCTATATACAGCATCGAAGCTGAATTGTGATTCAATGCAATATCTTTGTTTGCCCCACTTGTTTCACACTTTTGGTGAGCACGGGTGGGTGTTGTTTGGACGTCAGTGGCAATGGTCCCAAACATGCAAACCCCGCCCACCCAGTTTGCTAGGCAGCTAATCAAAGCGCAACTTTTGTCTCTCTATCTACCACCTCTCTTCTTCTCTCTACCTTCTGCTGTCTCATAACACTCCACTCATCCTTACTCATTCTTACCTTCACACCATGGGTTGAACAGCATGACGACATCTTTGCTGGGGTCGTGTGTGATGGCCACCTCCCGCTTAGGGCACTTCACCATCACAGTGAGCTTGTACTGGCCAATCACGGCTTTGGGATGCGAGTTTACGGACAGCTTGATCCTGTTGCCTTTCTGCTTCACGATCTTGGCCTCCCAGCGGTGGTCCTCCAGTTCCTCCACCAATTTAATTATGATGTGTGTGCCCTTAGACACCATGGGGAGGGATCCTGTCAGACAAATTAATAAATGATTAGTTTACAATTATCAGGGAAGTAAAACAAAGCCTCAGGGTGATTTAAGCAGTGTAGTAACAATGCAATATCAGTGTAATATCCATGTAATAACAGTGTAATATTATGTAATAACTCATAATATTGTTGTAATAACAGTGTACTGACAGTGAAATATTGATGTAATAGCATTGTCATGACAGTGTAATATTGGTGTAATAACAGTGTAAACCAAATCAAACTTTATTTGTCACGTGCGCCGAATACAACAAGTGTAGACTTTACCGTGAAATTCTTATTTACAAGCCCTTAAAAGCTGTTAAGGTATAGGGGGCAGTATTTTCACGGCCGGATGAAAAACTTACCCAAATTAAACTGCCTACTACTCAAGCCCAGAAACGAGGATATGCATATTATTAGTAGATTTGGATAGAAAACACTCAGAAGTTTCTAAAACTGTTTGAATGATGTCTGTGAGTATAACAGAACTCATATGGCAGGCAAAAACCTGAGAAAGATCCAACCAGGAAGTGGGAAATCTGAGACTTGTAGTCTTTCAGACCATTTTCTATTGAAACTACAGTTTGCACTTCCTAAGGCTTCCACTAGATGTCAACAGTCTTTACAAAGTTGTTTGAGGCTTCTATGGTGAATTTTGACTGAATAACAGCCGGTTCAAGCAGTGGACTAGCTGAGGTCATGTAGTTAGTTCATGCGCGTTCACGCATGGCTAGCATTTTTTATTTTTCTTCTGTAATGAATACGCTATTGTCCGGTTGGAATGTTATCGATTATTTATGTTAAAAACACCCTAAGGTGTTTCTCACCCTAAGGTGAGAAATTGAAATTATTAGATTTTTGATGTTTTGTATTTCGCGCCCTGCTGTTCCATTGGATGTTGGCTAGGCGTTCCGCTAGCGGAACGTCTGTCCTCAACAGGTTTAACTCTTCTTGAACTGCACTGTTGGTTAAGAAAATATTTACCAAGTAGACTAAAATAAAAAGTAATAATAAAAAGTAACACAATAAGAATAACAATAACGAGGCTATATACAGGGGGCACCGGTACCAAATCAATGTGCGGGGGTACAGGTTAGTTGAGGTAATTTGTACATGTAGATGGGAATGAAGTGACTATGCATAGATAGTAAACAGCGAGTAGCAGCAGTGTACAAAAGGGAGGGGGGTCCATGTAAATTGTCCGGTGGTGATTTTATTAATTGTTCAGCAGTTTTATGGCTTGGGGATAGAAGCTGTTGAGGAGCCTTTTGGTCCTAGACTTGGCACTCCGGTACCAATTAGTGTAATGTCAGTGTAATAGCAATGTAATAACAGTGTAATATCGGTTTAATAACAGTGTAGTGGTGCCTGAAACCCACCTCAACAAACTACGCAATGTACAGGGGTGCGTTTGTAAATTCACTCTGGCTATCTACTTCAATTTCAGAGCACTCTCGTCTGAATGTGCCAGAGCGCAGAATAACTGATGAATTTACAAACGCTCAACACCTATTGAATATGGCCGGTGTCGGTAAACGTCGACACAAAAGCGTAATTAAATTGTTGCCAGCAGCACAGTTACAGTCACCAATGCTCTGGATAACATGAAAACATCCTAACCAGCTCTGATAGGACGAGTAAAATGATCAGAGTGAGGTGTTCTCTCATTTTTGTCTGGAAGTAGCTAGCAAGCTAGCCAACGTTAGCCAGATAGCTTGGGTGCTTGACTGCCTTTGTGAGGTCAGAACGCTTGGATCAACCATAATCCTTGGCCAGAGCGTCCAGTGCACTCTGAACGCTCTGAGAGGGAAACACTCCGAATTTACAAACCTACAATCTGACAAAGTTCTGAATTTACGAACGCCCAGAGCGCACTCTGGCACTCCAGATGTAATTTACGAACACACCCCAGATAGATATTGATTGTTCTCTTATCTCTGATGGAAACTGAGCCAACCCACATTGCATTCCTACCTTTCCTGAACATGTCAAAGGGCTCACTCTTCAGTCACAAAAGGACCACACTAAACCAACATTTAAATGTGCATAGAGTAAAACATAACAGCTGCACATGACTGGCACATACATTCTATTGTAGAGGCAGGAAATCACATTCTTCTCATAACCATGGAGATAGCAATTCCAATACCGTCACACTCTACTTGGCAAATGCCAACGTTGATTATTTATAAAGAGTGAATGAGTATGTACATGTGTGCTTGCTTGTGTGAAAGAGCAAGAGAAAGCTCTGCAAACCAGTAAAACGTTTGAATTGAATTTACCTTAAAAGATACGAAATAAGGTAAGATAGTGGAATGACAGTGGTCTATCTTTAATGGTAATGTGTAGTCTTGTATGCAGACAAGTGAGAAAAACCACAGTATCCACATCATTGTAATTCATAGTCTGCTGTCGCAGAGAGTGACAGTGACAAACCAAGTGTAAACCACAAATGTGTCACTGTCATACAGTTCAGTTCAGCTGAGATAAACATAGTGTAGTACTGTGAAAACTCCACTGAGAGCATAGACACAGAACGTCCTCACAAATATATAGAACCTCATAAAGTATGTGTGCCTGTGTGCGTAGGCCTATCACATCTCTAGGCTGGTGTTTTGCTTTAAGCTAATGGGTTTCTCTCTGTCTCTCTAAGCGCTTGTTGAGAGGAAATCTATCCAAACACTCTCTCTCCTAGCATTGTTAGTAAGGCCAGCCGCTGAATCCTTATTAGTTTCCATAGTTTTGATTCCTTATGACGGAAAAATTGCATGTGTCAATTTGCAAATATACACAGTGTGCAGGAGACCTTGTTCTCTTTCAGACCTCCAAGGTTGTCAGACACACTCAGGAAGTCATTCAAGGCAACAACTATAGAGCATTGTTCTTTCATATCACATGATTTCCTCTTCTTAGAATGAATCATAGTTGTGAAAGTGAATTAAAGATGTTTTTTTTCCTGCCCATATGACTGACAGGAAACTGGGCTATATATAGAGCCTGAGTAACAAGGGCTTTGACCCTTCACCTCTGCAGCAGTTGGTATGAAAGAAGAGGAGTTCTTCCTGGTCAGCTCACAAGATCAGGAAAAACTCCTGGCCCCATCAAAACAGCAGTATGTGGTGGAGTAAAAGTAATGGCATTACTAATGAGCTTTAGCCATAATATACTACCAAAGTCAGAAATACCAACTAGGGGCTCGGCTAGCGGATAGTCCTGAATGAATCATGAAAAATGATTAGTGAGACAGTTACAGACGCACAAATATCCTACCCCCAAGACATACTAACCTCTCACCACAACAATAACATGGGAGGTTAGCATTTGTTGGGGGGGTAGGATATTTATGCGTCTGTAACTCTCTCACTCATCATTATTCACAATTCATTCAGGATTATCTGTAATCATGATAGCATCCGCATGAATGTAGAAATGTTTAGAAACATATTCTATTCTTATTTACAATAAAAGTGAAACACAACCAAAACAAACAGCAAATGCATCCAACAAGTTTATAGAGTCACAAGCTTGATGTAGTAATTGTGTGCTAGGACTATGGGACCAAAATACTTAACTTTTTACTACATTAATACACATAAGTGAATTTGTACCAATACTTTTGATAACATAAAATGGGGGGGGGGGGGGGGGGGGGGGGCTGATATTTCTAAACAGTTGACCTGATATGACTGAAAATGCTGGAGTACAGAGCCAAAACAAAGAAAATAATCACACTGTCCCAATACCTTTGGAGTTCACTGTATGTCTTAAGCGGTGTAAATAATGTTCACAATTCTAATTTCACAGCTGCCTATGTTCCTTTCTTGTGTCTGGGGAGCCAGGAAACAGCTGGACACATCCTACAACTTGATAGTATATCATGTACTGCACCAAGGGTAACAAAACAGCCTTTTTGTGAGAGCCCTCAAAGTCAAACTGACCTGTCTTGAGTTCCAGGTGGAGTTTGTCTGTATTGGAGTTGAAAGGTCGCGACAGGTCCAGTTCTATCTGGAACGTCTGGCCACGTCGGATGATGAGCTCATTGCCATGGTAAAGGTTGGTATGATGCTCCAGGCGGTTCTGACCCGTCTTAGAGCTCAGTAGATCCACCGAGCGCACTGACAACATCAGCTCTGAGAGAGAGATTTAAAAAGTTAATGCAATGGTCAGTGCTTACTGCTTATATATAGAGACAGGTTTTTTTTCCTATAGGGTTAGTATTATGAACTAATGAATTTGACTTGACTGATTCTGTTGCTTCATGTAACCTACCTTCCAGCTCGTTGTCTCCAGTGTGGGGCTGAGGAGGCACGGGGAGCGTGGCCGGTTTCACCCCGTCATCCGTGATGACAGTGTCTGTGATGTCATACGAGCTGCTCTGGCGTCGACAGCAGCAGGGGCACATCTTCTGAAACCAACGGCGACAGCCTCCCTGCTCCTTAGAATTAGACTCCGCCTCCTTCTGGTTGGTTATCTGCGCTGTGGTCGGGGAGACGCCATGGAAACGGCCCACATCAGAACCACTCACCGTCGACCGGTCTCCTGGCATTCTGAGAGGGGTGATACAGAAGTTAGAGGTGAGATGAGACTGTTAGAGGGGTGATACAGAAGTTAGAGAGGAGACTGTTAGAGAGGTGATACAGAAGTAGAGATGAGATGAGACTGTTAGAGAGGTGATACAGAAGTTAGAGATCAGATGAGACTGTTAGAGAGGTGATACAGAAGTTAGAGATGAGATGAGACTGTTAGAGAGGTGATACAGAAGTTAGAGATGAGATGAGACTGTTAGAGAGGTGATACAGAAGTTAGAGATGAGATGAGACTGTTAGATGGGTGATACAGAAGTTAGAGATGAGATGAGACTGTTAGAGAGGTGATACAGAAGTTAGAGATGAGAGGAGACTGTTAGAGAGGTGATACAGAAGTAGAGATGAGATGAGACTGTTAGAGAGGTGATACAGAAGTTAGAGATGAGATGAGACTGTTAGAGAGGTGATACAGAAGTTAGAGATGAGATGAGACTGTTAGAGAGGTGATACAGAAGTTAGAGATGAGATGAGACTGTTAGAGAGGTGATACAGAAGTTAGAGATGAGATGAGACTGTTAGAGAGGTGATACAGAAGTTAGAGATGAGATGAGACTGTTAGAGAGGTGATACAGAAGTTAGAGATGAGATGAGACTGTTAGAGAGGTGATACAGAAGTTAGAGATGAGATGAGACTGTTAGAGAGGTGATACAGAAGTTAGAGATGAGATGAGACTGTTAGAGAGGTGATACAGAAGTTAGAGATGAGATGAGACTGTTAGATGGGTGATACAGACAGAGATAAATAGTACTCATATTGGAGAGTGCCGAGTTCAAGAAATGAAAGGATAGAAAACAAGAGCAATTGATTGAGAAAATCTATAAAATAACAACAAATGAAGATAAAAGCATGTCAACAATTCAATGTTGGAGAGGTTAAGTGCACACTTATTACTTGGACAACACTGTTGGACAACACTGCACAATAATCCACTGAGAACGATAGTAACATTCTTATTCTTGGTTTTTATTCTCTCTGCTTACATCTTTTCTCCCACTCTTTTCCTCCCTCCATTCCAGAAACTAGCTTGTTTTCTTTTTAATCTTTTCTCACAATTACCACATTCCCGACTCACACTTTTTACAACAGTCTGCCTTTCCCAAAGCATGCCAGGGTAGTTAACCTTTTGTCCCAGGTCAGACACTCCTGAAATTCCCCAAACAACCCAACATAACTCTTGACTCACTGATTGATACCGGACCCTACAGCCCCACCTAGCCACAGATGTATGTGTGTGTAATCTATAGATATGATGGGAAACAATCATAATTTCATGACAACGCAGAGCACTTAGTTAATCCCAGTTACATCTAGTCTAGTTGATATTTTTAGACCGCCATTCATCAAACTGAAAGGTTAGGGGAACCATGAGACTACGAATCTGAGTGGATCCAGGCTCAGTTCAGGCTTCAACTCTAAAACTTAATGGGGGTTCAATGTCAAATGTCAGAGGTCAGGTGAGTTAAAAACAAGAGGAACATGAAGCATGTTTAAAGAAGACCAAGAGGAGTTTCCAACCATGGTCTCCATCTGTACTTTATCTGCTGTGTCTAAACATAAGACACTTTAATGTGTGTAGAGGCTAGTGAAAAAGTTTCAAACCTTTTGATAATTAAGACTGCTAAGAGCGCTAAACAGAAAGAACATAGGGAGAAGCTCAGAGGGAGTAGAGAGAACAGCGAGCGGGTGTAGCAGAGGGGTGTGTAGTCATGGTGGGCTTAGTAACTATAGCACTGTGTGTGTGTGTATGTGTGTTTGTATAGCTGAATACATTCCTGCGTGAGTGACTGATTTTGAAACTCCTCAGTCCACATGCTGGTCCAATAATGTTCCCCTCCCTTACAGTCATCTAAATATCCTAGGAATTGGCAAAAAGAGACCGTATTGTGTTTTTTAAAAAGAGCAGTACATGTCAGAAGCATTACTTATCATGTAACAATTATGACAAATGCCAAAGTCAAAATTGATTGCAACATACAATTGGGACCCCACCCAAAACCGCCCTGTCTCTAGCACCACTCCCCAATGTTTCCATGGTCCTCTCTTTCACCCGTGCCTGCCCCTGCCCCTCCACCTGTTTCCCTCCCTCCCGCACAGTGGGTTTGTTTAGGCAGTTAGCACCTTGCTAGCATGATTGGAATGCACACGGGCCTCTGAGATAAGAGCTTCTAATTCAATGCACTTTTCCAACAACAACCCCCAAATACAATGAGTTGAAGCCTGCTTCCCCAACACACATACAACATCCCTCAAGTTGATGCCTGATGTATTTAACACCCACAATCAGCATTTGTTTAAAAATGAAATGGCATGCAACATATATTCTATCTCCACTTGTTTGAGAACAAAGGTCATTAGACCACATGAGAGGTGAAATGATGGCAGAGGTCATAGGATAAATGGTAAAAATGCCACATGATTTTTCATTGGTTGTCGAAGCACACCAGCTAGCACATAATGTTCTGAGAACCATTTGTTTCTTAGAGCTTGGTCCTATGGTTATTTTGCATACAACCTTCCCACAACTTTCTGGAAATGATGCGATAGTTGCTTGGCTTTGGAACATTCTCAGCACATTTAAGAAACTTTCTTTTCTTGGTACTTCATTACTTTAACAGAAGGTTAAAAATTCAAACATTTACATTTTGGTAATGTTCTAGGAATGTTCTCCAACTGGATTGACATTGGGAATGTTCTGAAATTGTTCAGAGAATGTTAAGAAACAATGTTCCTCTGTGGGAATTTCAGTACTTTAGCATAATGTTTCCTATAGATTTCCTCATGGTTCTATTTAAAGTAAAGTTCTCAAATTGTTCAGAGAATCTTAAGAACAACTTTTCTTTTTCAACACAAGAAAACTTTAGTAACGTTCAGAGAATGTTTTAATAATGTTATTTAAAAACATATACAATCCGTTCTCAGCATTAACAAAACTCTATCTTGTTAAGTGTTTTCAGGTGTGTTGGCCGCACCCACATATCGGCCACACCTGATCTTAATGAGTGCCGGTTTCATTTGAAATGGGGTCTATTTGAAGAGACTAAAAGGAACAGCTTAGTATTAGTAAAAAACATGGCATGCTAGCTCCATCCTGGTGGCACAGTGGACTAATTCCATGGATAGAGAACAGAAGACTTTGTTTGAATCTGATGCCATCTCACAATAAAAAAAAAAACTGTGTTTGCATGATTTACATTTACATCATTTAGCAGACGCTCTTATCCAGAGTGAATTTCCATGTATCCTATCTCTGCTTGGAGTTCTAAAAAGTTAACCCCAAATAATCTAGCAGTGTTATTAAAAGTCTTATTGAAACATTCAGTGAAAGTTTTAAGAAGTCATTATTAATAAGTATTTATTTTTCTTAAATGACTTGCAGAGTTAAATAAAGCTTAAATAAAATAAAAATAATTAACTCTAAATAATGTTTACATTCTCAGAGCGTTAATAAAACCTCCCAGGAAAACTTTCAGGGAAACATATTAAAATGTTCTCAGAACCTCCCTGCAACCTAAAAATGAACATTCCCAAAACAGGCAAAATGTTCACTTCAGTTCTCAAAACGTTATAGCTTGGTTCCTAGGAAACTTATAGCTTGGTTCCCAGAACCAATGGGAAATGAGAAACGTACATTCCCACAACTTCCAAGGAACCAAATGTGCTAGCTGGGCAACATGATGTGATGGAACAAGACAACCTTATTGGAGGGAGAGAAAAATTGGTTTTATTATCAGTATGGTTACTGAAATATTTCTGTGGACTTATGTTTGCAATTGGGATTACTTCACTGTATGAGCAGAAGAGCCTTGTGACACTGGAGCCAATAGGATTAACACCCATCAACCCATCCACCCATGTCAAGTGAAACGTAATATTGCTCAGCTGAGCTAATAACTGTCTCTATCTACCATTTAAGTGCCTGGTATTTTTCTTAGGCTACATGATCAATAGGCTACATGAGCACTTTCCTCTGCCTGCCTTTTATGAGCTGTGCAGTGAGTGTCTAACGGTTCGCAAATCAGTAAAACGCATCCCGACTGATAAAGTTGTGAAAAACCTCATCACATGAGTAGCCTACCACAGTGTAACTATTTGTCAAGAGTTGTAAGCGCATTTGATAAATAGGTCATATACATATGAATTAATGAAAAAATCCTTACTTTGTCTTGGGTGATGGCTTCTTGATTCACCAAAAAAGTTTGAGTGCGTTTTAAAGTTTTCAATGGCTCTCCATTCTTGTATTATCAGGTTTAAAAGTTTTTCTTACCAGTTCCTCTGTCTTACATATGCGTCTAAGATACTGGTTTATACGCTCCTTAGGAATGCAAACGGGATTTGATTTGACACACCCTCTGCTTCAAGCCTCCCCTCCCCCCGCCCCTCCAGTCACTGTTAGCACAGTAGTAGGCTATATCAAATGAACCATTGTAGCCCAGGATGTCCTGTGTGGAGCATCGAGGCACAGCATAGCAAACCCGCAGGTTACGCAATAGCAGGCCGTTTGTTTCCAATGCAGAAAGGGAGGGGAAATACAGGGAAAGGCAGTGGAGGGAATAAAAGAAAGGCATGTGGTAAGAAAAAAAAAGCGACACAGGGAAGGAAGTGAGTAATCGGTCATAGGTCATCACCCTACCCTACCCTCATCTACAGTGGGTGGACTGTGATGATCATATAGGAGCAAGGCCAGAAGAAAACCAAGTCGATCACCTTTGGATACAGATACAGTTAACCTCTACCCAAGTGGCTGCTTGACATAATACTGTAGGCCTTCTCATTCCCTCTCTAAATTTGGATACAACTCATCACTGTTTCCTAATGAATGTAAAGATAGTGGGTGAGCTAAACAGTAGGCCTACACACACACACACACACACACACACACACACACACACACACACACACACACACACACACACACACACACACACACACACACATACATCCCTAAAAAGTTTAGTATGGTCTCATTCCATGTCAACTTCCCTTAATGACTTTCGGTTCTGTTTTACTTTACACCCCCGCCTCACTTTTTCATAACTCATGACCTCACAAGCTGGATCCCATCTGTGACAAGAGTTCCTCTGAGTTCCTATCGTAATCCTCTCAGAAGGTCATATCCTGGATCAATATCCTTTTTGGTCATGGGGCTGAAATGTCAAGCTGAGGCAGATCGAGAGTTTGAGCATAATAAAAATAAAGGAAAAAAAACTAATTTTGGTCTTTCAGGATTACATTCAGTCAGAAACAATGACACATGATGACATGAGCACATCTAATTTATTAGTCTGTACTGTAGGTTTTTGTCAAGACCTGTGTCCAATGTGTGCCCTCAGAAAACGTCCCACGTTCAACTCATCAGGTAAATGAAAACACCTGTCACCAACACCTGAGTTCCAAGTCTCACGGTGATGTTCCCACACACTAGGCATACACTGGTTAAATCAACATTGCTTCCATGTCATTTAAATTAAATGAAGTTTAACTAACGTGGAATAGACATTGAATTGACGTTTGTGCCCAGTATCTCCTCAGAGACCTGTCACGTAGCAGTGGAGGGGAAAGTATGACTTGGCAGGTCTGTGGTTTACTTTATCATCACAAACTGCCATAGTTGCTGTGGGAGACCAGAGCCTGCCCTGCCCTGTCCTGTCTAAACTTGCCCTTGCAGAGTGATAAATATTACCTTTAACATCATGTTGACGTGATTGAATGTGATGAAGAAGGTAATAATCAGGATGCACTGAATAGATTCTCTCTACGATCCATTATTATGACCGTAGAGCAATGGCAAAAGGAAAATACAAAACCTTTGTCCTACTAAATCTCACAAAACAACCCACTCTTTAACTCTCAGGTTTATACTCACATGTAAAAAAAAAATGTATGCTTGTCTTACTACAGTACACCTAACACAGTCTAGAACTGGAGTTCTTGTGATCAAGGCTGAGGGTCAAGAGTCACGATTGGTATGTGCCATATTGACACTTTGTTAAATAATAACGGAGTCACCTCTCCCATTACTACTACAGCTGAAGGTGTAAGGAAAGTAAACCATTTTTTCAGTGGTCAACGGCAGCTCCAACATCTTTGGAATCAGGGTGTGTCTATGACCCGAAAGATGAAAGCTGACCGCTACCTCAAATCTACTGCATAGAATCTGAATAATCCCTGCAAATTTTGGCAAGTAGTGAAAGGTTTGGAGTGCAAAAAAAATGCACAACTTCCTAAACAACTGCTGGTCGACACATAAGCGGTAAGTGAGAAAACCTCTATTTTGAACTCTTAATCAGCATTTCCTTGACACAGGCAAATGATTTGAAAGTGTTACATGTCAAAATGAGCACCCTGTGAAATGAACTGATACCCCTGTCTATTCCTTCTCCAGGTTCTCCTTATCACCCTTCTCTGTCTCAGAGGTGTGTAGAGACCTGAAGGCGAATTGATGTCAAAATCATCCCCTGTCCCTGATGATCTAGACCCCCGCCTTCTACAATTGGCCGCCGACATCATTGCTATGCCTATAACATGCATCTGCAACCTCACCTTAGAAAGGAATGAAATCCCCAAACTATGGAAATCAGCATATTTGTCCTACCTTTTTTGGAAGGAGGAGATCCCACTCTACTGAACAACTATCGGCCCATATCTAAATTGTCTGTTTTGGCAAAGTAGTCCCTAGTCAATAAACAGTTTATGGTCTACCTTCAGGAAAACAACATTCTGAGTGACATGCAATCAGGTTTCAGGTCAAGCCACAGCACTGCGACAGCAACCTTGAATGTTTTGAATGATATCCACTGTGCCCTGGATGACAAGTTGCATTGTGTGTTTTGTGTTCATAGACTTTTCAAAAGCTTTTGACATTGTCGACCATACTGTCTTTGTGCAGAGTTTGAAGTGTATCGGGATTACTGGTCATGCTATGGAGTGGTTTGTGAACTACCTGTCAAATCGAACCCAGTGTGTTAAGGCAGATGGTTGTACCATAGATCTGTGCTCAGATCTGCCTGAAGGTTACATTTGAGGCCTCCTATTGTTTATTATCTATCCATTTTTTTACCAGGTAAGTTGAACAAGAACACATTCTCAACAACAACCTTGGGAAGAGTTACATGGGAAAGGAATGAGCCAATTGGAAGCTGGGGATGATTAGGTGTCCATGATGGTATGAGGGCCAGATTGGGAATTTAGCCAGGACACCAGGGTTAGGCTGTCATTGTAAATAAGAATTTGTTCTTAACTGATTTGCCTAGTTAAATAAAGAATACAAAAGTAACACCCCTACTTTTAGATCTTTAGTGACCACAGAGAGTCAGAACACCAGTTTAACATTCCATCTGAAAGACAGATCTGGATTATTATTTTTTTGACCAGAGGAAAGTGTGACTCCTACTGGCCCTCCAGCCCCACTTACAGCAGCATCTGGTCTCCCATTCACAAAACATCCCTGCACATCCCTGCTTAGCTTCAGAGGCAAGCCAGCAGTGGGATGCAGAGTGGTACGCTGCTGACATATTGAGTCAGCTGTTGTACATTTTTATGCTGAAACCGTTATTTTTCTACTCTAGTGGCAGCAGTTCGACTTTTGAAAAGGCTCAAACAGCTCCTACTCGTACAGATTCTGTTGAATCTTTAAGCAAATCAAATCAAATCAAATGTATTTATATAGCCCTTCTTACATCAGCCGATATCTCAAAGTGCTGTACAGAAACCCAGCCTAAAACCCCAAACAGCAAGCAATGCAGGTGTAGAAGCACAGTAGCTAGGAAAAACTCCCTAGAAAGGCCAAAACCTAGGAAGAAACCTAGAGAGGAACCAGGCTATGAGGGGTGGCCAGTCCTCTTCTGGCTGTGCCGGGTGGAGATTATAACAGAACATGGCCAAGATGTTCAAATGTTCATAAATGACCAGCATGGTCAAATAATAATAATCATAGTAATTGTCGAGGGTGCAACAAGTCAAGCAACAAGGGTGCAACAAGCAAAAGCTCAAACAGTTTTTAACACCGTTTAACAGAATTTGTACGAGTTGGAGCTTGTTCTAAATTCCTCAAAATCAAAATGCATGGTTTTTTCCAATAGTAAACACTGATAACCATGTCATTACTATCTTGGAAGGACATTCCATAGAGTTTGGATAAGATGACAAATTGAGCTTCACTACCCATGTAGAGAACCTTGTCAGGAAACTCAAGTTGCGTATTGGGTTTTATTAACGGCACAAGGCTTTATTTTTCTTTGCCGACAAAGGGGGTTGATTCGTTGTACTTTTCTTTCTGTGTTGGACTATGGTGATAATATTTATGTGAAAGCCTCAAGCTCTACACTGAAGGCTATTGACTGTCTATCATGCATCCTTCGTTTTGTCACTAACCAGAGATGTCTAACTCACCTTTGTAAACTTTACAATGCCGGGTGGACATCGCTAGCAACTCGCAGACTCAAACACTGATACATTCTTATTTATAAGGCCATTTTAGGAAAACTGCCATTTTATCTATCATCTCTTCTAGCTTGAAACGAAAACACATATATGTACAAGCTCAGATCCTAATGTTGTTTTATGCTGACAGTTCCAAACATGAAAAAAATAAAGTATTTTCATTACTCAGCCCCCTGGTCTTGGAATTCCCTCCAAGCCAACCTAAAGCCACAGGACCTGGTGTCCCTAGAGGAGTTCAAAGGTCGAATAGATGAACAGGTTGGTGAGTCATGTAGCTGTTTCTAGTTGTCACCCAATATCACTAGTCAGCATTGCCTTATGTAAGGAAACATGTTGTTTGATACTGTAACGGCCCTGTAATTTCATGTATTGCACTGTAATATTTTTTGACTTGTGTCATCTACATGTTCTTTACTGGGGTGTTGCTTTTTATACTGATGTATCTTCGTCTGGTTGATGTTATGTGCCTGTTTGTCTGAAACGGATGTGTTGATGCTGCTGCCTTGGTCTAGGTCTCTATTGAGAAATAGATTTGTATCTCAACAAGACTAACCTGTTTAAATAAAGGTTAAATAAAACAAGCATTGGGGAAAGGCCAAGCCAGGGTTAGAGCAGGAATTTCAGGTATTGATTCTATATCATCACTGGACTATCATACTATCAATGTTTCTCTAACAGGATATGGGTTGGGTCAGGGCTGGTATTTACAGTGCCTTGCAAAATAATTCACCCCACTTGGCATTTTTCCTATTTTGTTGCATTACAACCTGTAATTTAAATACATTTTTATTTGGATTTCATGTAATGGACATACACAAAATAGTCCAAATTGGTGAAGTAACAAGAAAAATAACTTATTTTAAAAACATTTTTTTAAATGAATAACTGAAAAGGGGTTGGTGCATATAGTTGAAGTCGTAAGTTTACATACACCTTAGCCAAATACATTTAAACTCAGTGTTTCACAATTCCTGACATTTAATCCTAGTAAAAATTCCCTGTCTTAGGTCAGTTAGGATCACCACTTTATTTTAAGAATGTGAAATGTCAGAATAATAGTAGAGAGAATTATTTATTTCAGCTTTTATTTCTTTCATCACATTCTCAGTGGGTCAGAAGTTTACATACACTCAATTAGTATTAGGTAGCATTGCCTTTAAATTGTTTAACTTGGGTCAAACGTTTCAGGTAGCCTTCCACAAGCTTCCCACAATAAGTTGGGTGAATTTTGGCCCTTTCCTCCTGACAGAGCTGGTGTAACTGAGCCAGGTTTTGTAGGCCTCCTTGCTTACACATGCTTTTTCAGTTCTGCCCACACATTTTCTATAGGATTGAGGTCAGGGCTTTGTGAGGGCCATTCCTGTCACATCCTGACCAGTATAAGGGGTTATTTGTTATTGTAGTTTGG
This sequence comes from Salmo trutta, assembly GCF_901001165.1. Classification (NCBI taxonomy): domain Eukaryota; kingdom Metazoa; phylum Chordata; class Actinopteri; order Salmoniformes; family Salmonidae; genus Salmo; species Salmo trutta. The sequence continues at coordinate 36,603,596 of NC_042977.1, read as the reverse complement.
TCAGGACGTGGCAGGGGTGTGTTTGTTTAGAGTGTTTCGGGGTTTTGGTATATGTTCTATGTTAGTATATTTCTATGTCCGTGTCTAGTTTTTCTATTTCTATGTTTAGGGTTTTTGTTTGACCTTCAATTGGAGGCAGCTGTTTCTTATTGCCTCTGATTGGAGGTCCTATTTAGTAGAGGTTTTTCAGCTTGTGTTTGTGGGTGGTTGTTTTCAGTCTAGTGTTTTGTACCTGACGGAACTGTTCAGCTGTCGTTCGTTTCTTGTTTTGTTTTCGTGTTCAAAAAGTAAAAAATGAGCACTCAACCCGCTGCGCCTTGGTCTACTCCCTTCGACGGCCGTTACAATTCCAATACCTTGACTTTGTTGTCCTTAAGCCATTTTGCCACAACTTTGGAAATATGCTTGGGGTCATTGTCCATTTGGAAGACCCATTTATGACCAAGCTTTAACTTCATGACTGATGTCTTGAGATGTTGCTTCAATATATCCACATCATTTTCCTTACGCATGAAGCCATCTATTTTGTGAAGTGCGCCAGTCCCTCCTTCAGCAAAGCACCCCCACAACATGATGCTGCCACCCCCGTGCTTCATGGTTGGGACGGTGATCTTCGGCTTGCAGGCCTCCCCCTTTTTCCTCCAAACATAACGATGGTCATTATTGTAATGCAGTCTGTGTGTAGCTGGTGTAGAGGAGTCAGGCTCAGGACAGCAGATATGAGTAAATAAACATATTTTACTCAAAATAGACAGATACAATACAAAATAAGTGAGCCCACAATAAACGGACCGTATTAAATAAAAACAATCACTCACAAACAAACATGGGTGAACAGAGGGTTAAATAATGAACAAGTAATTGGGGGATTGAAACCAGGTGTGTAAAACAAAGACAAAACAAATGGAAAATGAAAAGTGGATCGGCGATGGCTAGAAGACCGGTGACGTCGACCGCCGAACGCCACCCGAACAAGGAGAGGCACCGACTTTGGCGGAAGTCGTCACAATTATGGCCAAACAGTTCTATTTTTGTTTCATCAGGCCAAAGGACATTTCTCCAAAAAGTATGATCTTTGTCCCCATGTGCAGTTGCAAACCGTAGTCTGGCTTTTTCATGGCGGTTTTGGAGCAGTGGCTTCTTCTTTGCTGAACGGCCTTTCAGGTTATGTCGATATAGGACTCGTTTTACTATGGATATAGATACTTTTGTACCTGTTTCCTCCAGCATCTTCACAAGGCCCTTTGCTGTTGTTCTGAGATTGATTTGCACTTTTCGCACCAAATTACGTTCATCTCTAGGAGACAGAACGCGTCTCCTTCCTGAGCGGTATGACGGCTGCGTGGTATAGTTATGCACGCTCAAGTGTTCTGTTTTTTTGTCTTATTTCACAATAAAAAATATTTTGCATCTTCAAAGTAGTAGGCATGTTGTGTAAATCAAATGATACAATCCCCCAAAAAATCTTTTTTAATTCCAGGTTGTAAGGCAACAAAATAGGAAAAATGCCAAGTGGGGTGAAAACTTTTGCAAGCCACTCTACTGTAAAACATTGGCCATAGCCCATTACAGTCTGAAAGAGCTGAAATATTTGAATAGAGCATATTGAAGAGCATGGGTATTTACCTGGACTAACCTGTACCCCTGCACATTGACTCGGTACCGGTAACCCCTGTATATAGCCTCGTTATTGTTATTTTATTGTGTTACTTTTTTAGTAAATGTTTTACTTTTTTACTTTAGTTTATTTAAAACTGCATTGTTGGTTAAGGGCTTGAAGGGTAAAGCATTTGCCGGTAAGGTATACACTTGTTGTATTCTGTGCATGTGACAAATACAATTAGATTTTGATTTGACTTTGTATCTTTGGAGCCCTGAAATTCATTAAACGGAAATAGGCAAACAATGAATTGTTTAATATAGTGACTTATGGTTTGTTGGCCTGGGTTTTAAGAAGGCAAACCAACACAATGAAGAACATTCAACAGGAAGTGATGGCTTTGGTGATCATTTTGACAGACAGCCAAGAGGACCACATTGGACATGTATGGAATATAAGTATATTGTAGATTAAGGTAACCAAATTTTGGAAATTGAAATTAGGGAAATGTTTGATATATGTTGTAGATTACACAGAGAGAGAGAACCTATAAATGAAGAGAACTCAGCAACATTATTAAGGTCAGGAAGGGAGTGAGGGAATTATTAAATAAACGAATAAAACAGATGATCTATGTGCATGTTTTGCATTTACATTTGACATGTTTTATCGTGCTTTATTGTGTCATGTCTTCACTGTGTCTAAGGGTTTACGTCAGGGGAGTGGAGGGATTTTGCAATGAAGAGTTCTAGCTACTGCCCTGGTGACATCATACGGGTGATGGCCTCACTGTGAGTCTTACATTAATGTGATGAAACGTGTATACATTTGTGTGTGAGTCAAGGGATGTGAGACAATGTGATGACGATGATTATTTTTTCTTTGTATCAACCCATTCATAAAACACATATACTGCATTTGCCAACCAGCAACCACTATTCATGATTCACTAAATTGCCCTGGGGATAAAACAATGACACAAAGCCAAGAGCCCCCTGACAGTTAATTTAAAAAAAACACGACTTTTGCACATTGACGTCATCATCACGCCCCAAAAACACAGCATTGCCAGGGGCCAGGGGCTACAACGCTGAAGCATCCGTTTAGAACGTTTTCTCACCACCAAATATGGTAGTGAGAGGTAGTCGCGGGTAGTGGGAGAGTATGGAACAAGGGCCGATTTTCAGCTAATTCTGTTATAGACGAAACATATGATCTCAATAAATGTTTATGTTCCTAAAACTACAATCTGTTATGGACACAGTCCACAAAGTTTTATAGACTTGACGCTTTGCCAAAGGAGGCGTTCCCTAACGGCAATATGCAAGTACACGCTACAACGCGCCAATAGGATCTCGCTAGCTCGTGCTTGGCTTTGCCGACCTCCTTGCTTTTTCTGTCCACTATGGTTCATTTGCTCCCACTGTAAACGACACAGATCAACTATCTTGAGTTAGATAAAAATATTTTTGCCATCTCTTCACATGTGAGTTATACTATTACCTAGCTTGCTGACTGTATTTTGTAACATTTATATTGTAATATGTATTGTTACTGATTTGACTGATATGGTAAACTTATAAGATATTAATAAAGGTCAACAATGTAGGCGATTTGAATAGGTAGAGAGGGGTTGTAGAGTAACGCCCTGGCCATAGAGAGGGGTTTTTGTTCTTTATTTTTGGTTAGGCCAGGGTGTTACATTGGGTGGGCGTTCTATGTTCTTTTTTCTATGGTTTTGTATTTCTTTGTTTTGGTCCGTGTGTGGCTCCCAATCAGGCACAGCTGAAGTTCGTTGTTGCTGATTGGGAGTCACACATAAGTAGCCTATTTTTACTTTGGGTTTAGTGGGTGATTGTTTTCTGTTTCTGTTTAGTGTCTTGCACCTGACAGTACTGTTTGGCTGTCAATTTTCTTGTTTTGTTGTATAGTGTTCGTTTGTAAATTAAAACCCAAGATGAACACTAACTCCGCTGCACCTTGGTCTACTTCCACAGACAGCCGTCACATGTAGTTGGCTTCCACGACCATGGTTTCTTGTTAGCTACTATAACGTTAGCTAGCTTCACTAGAAGCAGATTCAGATCATACATATTCTTCATTTGTTGACCGCTCCTTAAACGAAAGTGGTCAAAATTAGATGTTTCACTTGACAAAAAATTATCTTGGCTTGTCAGTTAACTCGTAGCATCCTAGAGAGAGATGAAGGAGGAGGAGTGGAAGAAAGAAGAAGGGATGAAGAGAGAAGGATAGGAGAAGCGGGTGAATGAGGAGAAGATGGAGCGAGAAAGAGAGGAGTGGGTGGAATAGGAGGTAGGGGTGGAAGAGGAAGAGGTGAAGAAGGAGGTGCCAGGAAGCGTCTGGATGCCTCTCCCACTCTGGGCTACTTCCGCAGAGTGGGAGAGAGACTCAGTGAAGACTTCACAGAGGATGAGGAGAGAGGTGAAATGAATGACCTTGCTCAGGGGGAGGGGATTGGGTGAGAAATTGTGTGTGTGTGTGTAAATGAACATTTCTGTGGTCTATACAACATAGCTTCATATCTTAATTTCTCCCTCCTTTCCTTGTAGTTCTCTTTGTGGAGAACGTGCTGACAGAGATCAAAGGGCAGGCCGCCCTGGTTGCCATGGATGTGACTGGAAGTGTCATCCTCCAGCAGCTGCTCCCATTGGCTAGCCCTGGCCTGGTGGGGGAGGTGCTGGCCGAGCTCAGCAGAGAATCCGGGTTGGAGTTCAAGACAATGTCATGTGAAAAATGTGGGGGTCACGTCGTGGAGAGGGCCCTCAGACAGATTCCCAGATGGAGAGGTGAATCTGATGGTTACCAATCTGAAAACAACGTCTAGGCCCTGAAATGTCTTGTGTTAGGTAACTTCGTTAAGGTCATAACACATATAATGAATCTTGTTTATTTCTCTTAGAAAAGAGCTCATCGGAGGACAAGTCAGCCACCACAGAAGGAGATGCAGAGACAGAAGGGGAGGATTAGGGGATACTGGAGGCTCAGGTTCTGTCCCTGTGTCGCGTGGTGAGGGAGCACTGTGCAGAGTTCATCAGACACACACATGGCTCCCATGTAGCTCGCACGCTCATACATGTACTGGCAGGCTGCCTCGGTCCAGCCCGCCCAGGTACACACACACAAAACTATCCAAACACACTCATACACGCTAACTTATCTTGTCTGTGTATTTTGTTTCAGGTGTAAAGGACATGAATGTCACCACTCAGCTGACATACGTAATTTTGGTGGGAACTGAAAACCCTGTCTACCTCCTTGATGAACAATGGCAAGGATTCTGTCATCAAGCTACAGTATATTGAACTAAGCTCCACATTGCACTTCATAGTACATCTTCATAGTAGATATTGATCAAATCAAATCAAATCAAATCAAATTTATTTATATAGCCCTTCGAACATCAGCTGAAATCTCAAAGTGCTGTACAGAAACCCAGCCTAAAACCCCAAACAGCAAGCAATGCATGTGAAAGAAGCACGGTGGCTGGGAAAAACTCCCTAGGAAAAACTCCTGAGAAAGGCCAAAAACCTAGGAAGAAACCTAGAGAGGAACCAGGCTATGAGGGGTGGCCAGTCCTCTTCTGGCTGTGCCGGGTGGATAATTATAACAGAACATGGTCAAGATGTTAAAATGTTCGTAAATGACCAGCATGGTCAAATAATAATAATCATAGTAGTTGTCGAGGGTGCAACAAGCACGTCCGGTGAACAGGTCAGGGTTCCGTAGCCGCAGGCAGAACAGTTGAAACTGGAGCAGCAGCATGGCCAGGTGGACTGGGGACAGCAAGGAGTCATCATGCCAGGTAGTCCTGAGGCATGGTCCTAGGGCTCAGGTCCTCCGAGAGAAAGAAAGAAAGAGAGAAAGAGAGAATTAGAGAGAGCATATTTACATTCACACAGGACACCGGATAAGACAAGAGAATACTCCAGATGTAACAGACTGACCCTAGCCCCCCGACACATAAACTACTGCAGCATAAATACTGGAGGCTGAGACAGGAGGGATCAGAAGACACTGTGGCCCCATCCGATGATACCCCCGGACAGGGCCAAACAGGCAGGATATAACCCCACCCACTTTGCCAAAGCACAGCCCCCACACCACTAGAGGGATATCTACAACCACCAACTTACCGTCCGAAGACAAGGCCGAGTATAGCCCACAAAGATCTCCGCCACGGCACAACCCAAGGGGGGGGCGCCAACCCAGACAGGAAGACCACATCAGTGGCTCAACCTACTCAAGTGACGCACCCCTCCCATGGACGGCATGGAAGAACACCAGTAAGTCAGTGACTCAGCCCCTGTAAAAGGGTTAGAGGCAGAGAATCCCAGTGGGAAGAGGGGAACCGACAAGGCAGAGACAGCAAGGGCGGTTCGTTGCTCCAGCCTTTCCGTTCACCTTCACACTCCTGGGCCAGACTATACTTAATCATAGGACCTACTGAAGAGATAAGTCTTCAGTAAAGACTTAAAGGTTGAGACTGAGTCTGCGTCTCTCACATGGGTAGGCAGACCATTCCATAAAAATGGAGCTCTATAGGAGAAAGCCCTACCTCCAGCCGTTTGCTTAGAAATTCTAGGGACAATTAGGAGGCCTGCGTCTTGTGACCGTAGCGTACGTGTAGGTATGTACGGCAGGACCAAATCGGAAAGATAGGTAGGAGCAAGCCCATGTAATGCTTTGTAGGTTAGCAGTAAAACCTTGAAATCAGCCCTTGCCTTAACAGGAAGCCAGTGTAGGGAGGCTAGCACTGGAGTAATATGATCAAATTTTTTGGTTCTAGTCAGGATTCTAGCAGCCGTATTTAGCACTAACTGAAGTTTGTTTAGTGCTTTATCCGGGTAGCCGGAAAGTAGAGCATTGCAGTAGTCGAGCCTAGAAGTAACAAAAGCATGGATTAATTTTTCTGCGTCATTTTTGGACAGAAAGTTTCTGATTTTTGCAATGTTACGTAGATGGAAAAAAGCTGTCCTTGAAGCAGTCTTGATATGTTCTTCAAAAGAGAGATCAGGGTCCAGAGTAACGCCGAGGTCCTTCACAGTTTTATTTGAGACGACTGTACAACCATCCAGATTAATTGTCAGATTCAACAGAAGATCTCTTTGTTTCTTGGGACCTAGGACAAGCATCTCTGTTTTGTCCGAGTTTAAAAGTAGAAAATTTGCAGCCATCCACTTCCTTATGTCTGAAACACAGGCTTCTAGCGAGGGCAATTTTGGGGCTTCACCATGTTTCATTGAAATGTACAGCTGTGTGTCGTCCGCATAGCAGTGAAATTTAACATTATGTTTTCGAATGACATCCCCAAGAGGTAAAATATATAGTGAAAACAATAGTGGTCCTAGAACGGAACCTTGAGGAACACCGAAATTTACAATTGATTTGTCAGAGGACGAACCATTCACAGAGACAAACTGATATCTTTCCGACAGATAAGATCTAAACCAGGCCAGAACTTGTCCATGTAGACCAATTTGGGTTTCCAATCTCTCCAAAAGAATGTGGTGATCGATGGTATCAAAAGCGGCACTAAGATCTAGGAGCATGAGGACAGATGCAGAGCCTCGGTCTGACGTCATTAAAAGGTCATTTACCACCTTCACAAGTGCAGTCTCAGTGCTATGATGGGGTCTAAAACCAGACTGAAGCGTTTCGTATACATTGTTTGTCTTCAGGAAGGCAGTGAGTTGCTGCGCAACAACTTTTTCAAAAATTTTTGAGAGGAATGGAAGATTCGATATAGGCCGATAGTTTTTTATAATTTCTGGGTCAAGATTCGGCTTTTTCAAGAGAGGCTTTATTACTGCCACTTTTAGTGAGCTTGGTACACATCCGGTGGATAGAGAGCCGTTTATTATGTTCAACATAGGAGGGCCAAGCACAGGAAGCAGCTCTTTCAGTAGTTTAGTTGGAATAGGGTCCAGTATGCAGCTTGAGGGTTTGGAGGCCATGATTATTTTCATCATTATGTCAAGAGATATAGTACTAAAACACTTTAGTATCTCCCTTGATCCTAGGTCCTGGCAGAGTTGTGCAGAATCAGGACAATGGAGCCCTGGAGGAATACCCAGATTTAAAGAGGAGTCCGTAATTTGCTTTCTAATGATCATGATCTTTTCCTCAAAGAAGTTCATACATTTATTACTGCTGAAGTGAAAGCCATCCTCCATTTGCGAATGCTGCTTTTTAGTTAACTTTGCGACAGTGTCAGAAAGAAATTTCGGATTGTTCTTATTTTCCTCAATTAAGTTGGAAAAATAGGATGATCGTGCAGCAGTGAGGGCTCTTCGATACTGCACGGTACTGTCTTTCCAAGCTAGTCGGAAGACTTCCAGTTTAGTGTGGCGCCATTTCCGTTCCAATTTTCTGGAAGCTTGCTTCAGAGCTCGTGTATTTTCTGTATACCAGGGAGCTAGTTTCTTATGACAGATGTTTTTAATTTTTAGGGGTGCAACTGCATCTCGGGTATTGTGCAAGGTTAAATTGAGTTCCTCGGTTAGGTGGTTAACTGATTCTTGTCCTCTGACGTCCTTGGGTAGGCAGAGGGAGTCTGGAAGGGCATCAAGGAATCTTTGGGTTGTCTGAGAATTTATAGCACGACTTTTAATCTTCCTTGGTTGGGGTCTGAGCAGATTATTTGTTGCAATTGTAAACGCAATAAAATGGTGGTCCGATAATCCAGGATTATGAGGAAAAACATTAAGATCCACAACATTTATTGCATGGGACAAAACTAGGTCCAGAGTATGACTGTGGCAGTGAGTAGGTCCAGAGACATGTTGGACAAAACCCACTGAGTCGATGATGGCTCCGAAAGCCTTTTGGAGTGGGTCTGTGGACTTTTCCATGTGAATGTTAAAGTCACCAAAAATTAGAATATTATCTGCTATGACTACAAGATCCGATAGGAATTCAGGGAACTCAGTAAGGAACACTACATATGGCCCAGGAGGCCTGTAAACAGTAGCTATAAAAAGTGATTGAGTAGGCTGCATAGATTTCATGACTAGAAGCTCAAAAGACGAAAACGTCATTTTTTTTTTTTGTAAATTGAAATTTGCTATCGTAAATGTTAGCAACACCTCCGCCTTTGCCGGATGCACGGGGGGTATGGTCACTAGTGTAACCAGGGGGTGAGGCCTCATTTAACACAGTAAATTCATCAGGCTTAAGCCATGTTTCAGTCAGGCCAATCACATCAAGATTATGATCAGTGATTAGTTCATTGACTATAACTGCCTTGGAAGTGAGGGATCTAACATTAAGTAACCCAATTTTGAGATGTGAAGTATCACAATCTCTTTCAATAATGGCAGGAATGGAGGAGGTCTTTATACTAGTAAGATTACTGAAGCGAACACCGCCATTTTTAATTTTGCCCAACCTAGATCGAGGCACAGACACGGTCTCAATGGGGAAAGCTGAGCTGACTACGCTAACTGTGCTAGTGGCAGACTCCACTAAGCTGGCAGGCTGGCTAACAGCCTGTTGCCTGGCCTGCACCCTATTTCATTGTGGAGCTAGAGGAGTTAGAGCCCTGTCTATGTTCGTAGATAAGATGAGAGCACCCCTCCAGCTAGGATGGAGTCCGTCACTCCTTAGCAGGCCAGGCTTGGTCCTGTTTGATAGTACATACTATTGGAGACATTTTGTCACAGTAACATTACATGACCTATCTCTCCGTCAGTGTGTGTGACCGATGCTGTGGCTAGTACAATGCTCCAGACCATGTTGACGGTGTGTTACAGAAACCGGCCCAAGCTCTGCAAACCTCTCACCAAGGGCATTGTGAAGTACCTGACATCACTCAGCTTTGCTCCTGGAGTTAGGTGATTAGAGGAAGTCTACATGCTGGACAAAGACCATTTTCCTGTTTGTTCAAAGTGTGGCAAGGACTTCACGAGAAAATATGAGTTTGTTGCACATTAAATGATACACATTGAAGACAGACCGTTTCAGTGCTGTAAATGAGAGAAAGCTTTCTGACGCATCTAACATCACACACGAGAACTTATCACGGAGAGAAGCCACACAAATATACCCTATGTGAGAAGATGTTCAGCTGCCTCAATATTCTGAAAAACCACCACAGAGCTCACATCGGTGACCAACCTTACCCTTGTGGCCAGTGTGAGAAGAGGTTTAGCTGCTTTGGCGATCTGTCGAAACACCTCCGTATCCATACTGAGGAGAAATACAAGTGTTCCATATGCGAGAAGAATTTCCGACACTCGACCACTCTGAAAAGCCATCAGAAAACACACTCCGAGGACAGACCCTTCTTGTGTGTGCAGTGTAGAAAGACCTTCAGCAGGTTTGAAAGCCTCAAATGTCATGAGAAAATTCATACTAACCAGAGATAACAGCTTTGGTCACTGTAGGATGGGTGTTAAAACTCCTAGTAATCTGAAATTACATCATTCACCACGAGGGACCATTTCACTGTGGTGAGTGTCGCAAGACCTTCACTAGAAAATACACTTTCAAGAAACACCAGGACCTCTACTCTGGTGCTAAAGAGTACAAATGCTCATATTGCGTGAAAACACTAAGCTCTTCCAGCAAATTCAAACTCCATGTCTGAAACCACCAGGGGGAAAGAAAGATGTACGATTGCCCCGACTGTGAGAAGAGTTTCAGTTCAGTAGCGTATCTAAAGAAGGACCAACAGCTCCACACTGGGGAGAAGCCCTACCACTGCTCACTGTGGAGAGTCCTTCTTCTACCTAGGGCAGCTGGTGAGTCACCAGCTGGGCCACACCGGAGAAGGGGCACACGTCTGTACCCAGTGTGGGAAGACCTTTGCCCAGCTTATTCACCTCAGAAGGCATGAGAAGATCCACTCTGGGGAGAAGCCACACCAATGTGGTGTATGTGGTAAGGGTTTCGTCAGGAGAGATCATCTGAAGAGCCATCTGCAAACTCATGTAGAAAAAGAGGGATCGTTTGTCACATGAGATGTGATTGAATACTGTTAAGTTTTTGTTTTTGTCAACCAGTGTTTCCCGAAAATATAATTGATTTGACTGCACTTTTGATTTGATCTACTGAAACACTTATTTTGAAGGAACTATTTATTTACAAAGAAATCTTGACTGATTCATGGGAATGCATTATACTTGTGTCAAATCTGAACTTATTCCAAAAGGCATGTCATGCTTATTTTTGTTTTTCATTGAGAATCAATAAATGTTTTGGTTAATCAATTTAACTTCCTCTATTGTCTCTAGTGATGTTCTATGTGCTCAGTCTTAATGGTATTTCAACTGGAAGCACTTGTCATAATGGTATTGCAACTGGAACTGGAAGCACTTACCTGATTTGTTTAATGAAGGTCTGGTTAAAAAGGCCTCTTCTTTCCAGCTCAGCATGAAGAATAAACCCATAGGGCCACACAATGCTCTATACTCCCCAATAGATGGCAGTGTGATTGCAAAGAATCACATGATAATGCACTGCAACTTCACCATTAATCAGCTCTTAAAGCACATATCTGTATGGATACTACTGTAACTACTGGATACTACTGTATCCATACAGAGAGAGCTTATAGGTTGATATCATTTATTTTACCTCCAATGCTATGTTATTGAGTAAGTTCAGTTTATCCTCTTCATGTAATCTATTGTGTATAATTGTTTTCAACAATAGGCCTATGTCCAAACATTCAAATCGATACCACTGCCATAAACCCATTATGTCGTACTCTAGCCAAAAAGAGCTTAAGAACCACATGTCGTTTTCCTTTTCCCCCTTGACCTGCTGTTAATCCACATTAGGGGGGTTTAGTGGGCTTTCATACCATATTGGTGTTGATTTGCCACTTTTCCTCTGACACTGCAATCACTTAGCATGATGCGTTGTCTCTACTGTATTCTGTGGGGCACGATTCTTATGCAACAAAATCTGCACGAATAAGAAGACACACTGTACTCCATTTAGTGGTGTGTTTCTCTCTCCTTGGAAACTCTGTGGTTGTTTATTAGTGTGCATGTATAATCTGATGTATATGCACAGGGGAAGCCGGCAGAACACTGACCTTTAGGGAACAATGAGGCAGTGCTCCATGAAAATAAATCACAACCATTCCCCTGGGATTCAGAGCAGCATCCCTCAATGCCATTCAACATCTTAGTTACTTCAGTACATGGCAGCTATCAGTACATGAGCACAGCTGCCTTCATCTGCATTCTGCTCCATCCCCCTCCAGTTAATTTGCCTCTTTCATAACATACCGCCACACGTACGCACTCATACACACATACACAGAAACAAAGATATGCATATTAATATCATTGTGTGTTTAGAGATGTAGCCTATACTCCAATTTCCTAAGAATTAGTTGACTTGTTTTTAGGGGATGTTTTAAACATTAGTCAGGATATAAATGCTATCTGGCATAGATATTAGTCCACCTCTTTACCTCTCTCCCCCCATCCCTCCTCTTCATCTACCCAGTCTGTCTCTGTCTTTGCCCGGAGAATGAGTCAGCATAGGAGTGATAGAAGGCATCTGGCATCTGTCACGATTTGAGAGACTGATCAGGTTTCAGTGAAGAATCATGTCTCATTTTCTATAATTTTACACTTTGCTTTACCCCTGTACTCTCCAATTTGAGCTTCTCATTATGTGGTGCGTGTTCAAATGTGATTTCAGTGTGACCGTGAGTCTACAGCTATTTTTGAGTGTGTTACTGTGATTTTGATAATATGTTAATGCATATGTGGTGTTCCTCAAGTGTACAGTATATTTGTCAATTTGTGCAGGCCTGTGTGAGAGAGAGGTGTGTATTAAATAGCTCTGACTAGTCCTTGCCTGAATATAATATCCTTTTCCTCTCTACTTTCTCTTGAACACAGACAGCACCTCACTGCTTATTTCTGTCCCTCTCTTCTGGAAAAAACAAAAACAATCTACTCCAAAAGATTGAAAAAAAAGATAAAAAGACAGATGCCAAATGACTCTGGGACTCTGTGTCTCCTTGACAACAGTCTCCAAGCAACCATCACTCTTCAACCCCCATCTCCCCCTACTCCTCTGTCTGCCCCTTCCCCCATCTTCCCTCTCCATCTCAAGAGTTCACCTGGATTCACTTCAGCTAGCCCCCATGAACATCAGTAGTTCTGAGTCTGTAGCTTTGGCTGTGTATTCGCCTCTGAAAGGGAACAGAGTGTGTGATGTTATTTTTGCCACAAACTAGGGGAAAGTAGAAAGAACTGTGCAATACTGGGACACAATACTTGAACGGTGATAAATGCCAGAAGACTTGTCCTTGATGAAGATTTCTAATGTTTTCTTTCTGGAGGAGTACAATAACATGTTGACATTGAAGTTTTTTTTTATCCCCCAAAGTGTTGAGGTTGTACTTTTACTTGAAGAACTGACACAGCAGAAAAAAATGTTTATCCCCGAAGTGTTGAGGTTGTACTTTTACTTGAAGAACTGACACAGCAGAAATTTCAACTAGAGCACATATACCTGCCCTCAATAGCCTTTGTATAATTTTTGTAGTAAACCATTTAGGATGACTTTGGGCTCTATTCAATTCATATCCCGGAGTTTAGCGTGATTGAAATGTAAAGGCAATGTTTCGAGTTGGAGAAGACTGCATTCACGGTAAACACTGCATATGTTGGCTCCAGGGCGACTGGTGGTTCTTTTTCTAAAGAGAAACAACCCAAAAAACGAATCTATGAGCATGACGGCTCGGCACAATCAGAAATACAGATTGTATAGAGCCCTTTACTTTAAGAACAAGATCATTGTATTGGTCAATTATACACCAGGTCTAACTGAAATTTGCTTCCAGTTTTAGCCCTTCCGAAAGACACACACACATACATACACAGGTTTTAGAGAGGTGCGGGGGGCTGTCACACTGGGTGCCCAGGGAGCTGTTCTTTTTTGGGGGGGGGGGAGGGGGTATGTGTCTTGCTCAAGGGCACAACAGGTTGCAATGACATCTAGGATTTGATGCCAGCAACCCTCCGGTTGCCTGCTCACTTCCCGCCAGATTTTTCCCGTCGGTCCCGGGACTCGACCTGCCAAACCTCTGGCTGCTGGCATGCCTCTCTAACTGCTAGGCTACTTTACAACGCTAGTATGCTATTATCATGTTCACACAAATGAGACAAGAGCATAACACTCATCAAGGGCGTCAAACAAAATTCATTTATTCTCTTTCGAAAGACAAGAGTGCAAAATAATAGACAGTGACAAATAAGTGAGCATGTGTAGCTAAATGTATATCAATGATGTTGCCACACGCTGTCAACACATCCAAGCAACGTTTCCAGAACGCTTATTATTGTGTTTGCCTGTGTGGCCAGCCCGCACAGTGCTCTGTTCTATGGTAGTGAATGTTTATGTACATGTTCCGTATGTATGCACTGTATGTACACAATTTCAACAGGTAAAAAAAAACGATCTCACATGAAACAACCACAGGTAGGCTAGTTGAGTCTTTCTCGTCATCTCCTCTTATACAGTGCCTTTGGAAAGTATTCAAACCCCTTGACTTTTTCCACATTTTGTTACGTTACAGCCTTGTTCTAAAATGGATTAAATAAAAACTATTCCTCAGAAATCTACACACAATACCCCATAATGAAAAAGTGAAAAGAAGTTTAGACATTTTTGCAAATGTATTAAAAATAAAAAACATAAATACCTTATTCACATAAGTATTCAGACCGTTTGCTATGAGAAATTGAGCTCAGGTTCATCCTGTTTCCATTGATCCTCCTTGAGATATTTCTACAACTTGATTGGATTCCACCTGTGTTAAATTCAATTGATTGGACATGATTTGGAAAGGCACACACCTGTCTATACAACGTCCCGCAGTTGACAGTGCATGTCAGAGCAAAAACCAAGCCATGAAGTCAAAGGAATTGTCCGACACAATCTGAGACAGGATTGTGTCGAGGCAAAGATCTGGGGAAGGGTACCAAAAAATGTCTGCAGCATTGAAGTTTCCCAAGAACACAGTGGCCTCCATCATTCTTAAATGGACTCTTCCAAGAGCTGGCCGCCTGGCCAAACTGAGCAATCAGGGGAGAAGAGCAATGGTCAGGGTGGTGACCAAGAACCCGATGGTCACTTTGACAGAGCTCTAGAGTTCCTCTGTGAAGATGGGAGAAACTTCCAGAAGGACAACCATCTCTGCAGCACTCCACCAATCAGGCCTGTATGGTAGAGTGACCAGATGGAAGCCACTCCTCAGTAAACGGCATATGACAGCCACTTGTAGTTTGCCAAAAGGCACCTAAAGACTCTCAGACCATGAGAAACAAGATTATCTGGTCTGATGAAACCAAGATTGAACTCTTTGGCCTGAATGCCAAGCGTCACGTATGGAGGAAACCTGGCACCATCCCTACGGTGAAGCATGGTGGTGGCAGCATTATGCTTTTGGGATGTTTTTTAGCGGCAGGGACTGGGAGACTAGTCAGGATCGAGGCAAACATGAACGGAGCAAAGTACAGAGAGATCCTTGCTGAAAACCTGCTCCAGAGCACTCAGAACCTCAGACTGGGGCAAAGATTCACCTTCCAACAGGACAACGACCCTAAACACACAGCCAAGACAACGCAGGAGTGGCTTCGGGACAAGTCTCTGAGTGGCCCAGCCAGAGCCCAGACTTAAACCCGATCAAATCAAATCAAATTTTATTGGTCACATACACATGGTTAGCAGATGTTAATGCGAGTGTAGCGAAATGCTTGTGCTTCTAGTTCCGACCATGCAGTAATATCTAACAAGTAATCTAACAATTTCACAACAGCTACCTTATACACACAAGTGTAAAGGAATGAATAAGAATATGTACATATAAATATATGGAGAGCGATGGCCGAATGGCATAGGCAAGATGCAGTAGATGGTATAGAGTACAGTATATACATATGAGATGAGTAATGTAGGGTATGTAAACATTATATAAAGTGGAATTGTTTAAAGTCACTAGTGAGTCAGCATGTTGGCAGCAGCCTCTCAATGTTAGTGATGGCTGTTTAACAGTCTGATGGCCTTGAGATAGAAGCTGTTTTTCAGTCTCTCGGTCCGAGCTTTGATGCACCTGTACTGACCTCGCCTTCTGGATGATAGCGGGGTGAACAGGCAGTGGCTCGGGTGGTTGTTGTCCTTAATGATCCTTTTGGTCTTCCTGTGACATCGGGTGGTGTAGGTGTCTTGGAGGGCAGGTAGTTTGCCCCCGGTGATGCGTTGTGCAGACCTCACAACACTCTGGAGAGCCTTGCGGTTGTGGGCGGAGCAGTTGCCGTACCAGGCTGTGATACAGCCCGACAGGATGCTCTCGATTGTGCATCTGTAAAAGTTTGAGTGTTTTTGGTGACAAGCCAAATTTCTTCAGCCTCCTGAGTTTGAAGAGGCGCTGCTGCGCCTTCTTCACCACGCTGTCTGTGTGGGTGGAGCATTTCAGTTTGTCTGTGATGTGTACGCCGAGGAACTTAAAACTTTCCAACTTCTC
The DNA here is from genome assembly GCF_901001165.1 of Salmo trutta. Classification (NCBI taxonomy): domain Eukaryota; kingdom Metazoa; phylum Chordata; class Actinopteri; order Salmoniformes; family Salmonidae; genus Salmo; species Salmo trutta. The sequence goes on along the minus strand of NC_042977.1, from coordinate 36,587,481 downwards.
CACTACTATCCCATCGATGTGGATAGGGGGGTGCTCCCTCTGCTGTTTCCTGAAGTCCACGATCATCTCCTTTGTTTTGTTGACGTTGAGTGTGAGGTTATTTTCCTGACACCACACTCCGAGGGCCCTCACCTCCTCCCTGTAGGCCGTCTCGTTGTTGTCGGTAATCAAGCCTACCACTCTAGTGTCATCTGCAAACTTGATGATTGAGTTGGAGGCGTGCATGGCCACGCAGTCATGGGTGAACAGCGAGTACAGGAGAGGGCTGAGAAAGCACAAAGTGGGGCCCCAGTGTTGAGGATCAGCGGGGTGGAGATGTTGTTTCCTACCTTCACCACCTGGGGGCGGCCCGTCAGGAAGTCCAGGACCCAGTTGCACAGGGCGGGGTTGAGACCCAGGGTCTGGAGCTTAATGACGAGTTTGGAGGGTACTATGATGTTAAATGCTGAGCTGTAGTCGATGAACAGCATTCTTACATAGGTATTCCTCTTGTCCAGTATTCCTCTTGTCGATCTAACTTCTCTGGAGAGACCTGAAAATGGCTGTGCAGCAATGCTCCCCATCCAACCTGACAGAGCTTGAGAGGATCTACTGAGAAGAATGGGAGAAACTCCCCAAATACAGGTGTGCCAAGCTTGTAGCGTCATACAAAAGAAGACTCGATGCTGTAATTGCTGCCAAAGGTGCTTCAACAAAGTACTGAGTAAATGGTCTAAATACTTATGTAAATGGAATATTTCCATTTTTTATTTAACACATTTGTCATTATGGGGTATTGTGTGTAGATTGATGAGGGAAGAAATGATTTACTCAATTTTAGAATAAGGCTGTAACGTAAGAAAATGTGAAAAATGTCAAGGGTTCTTAATACTTTCCGAAGGCACTGTATAATCTATATTCCTGTGTTCCTCTAGCAAGCCAATGTGCTCTGACTCAGCCTCAGTCAGCAGTTAGTGGAATGGGTACTACCAGTCTGGGGTTCTTGCCAGTCTGTGGCTTCTGCCAGTCTGTGGGTTTTGCCAGTCTGTGGATTCTGCCAGTCTGGGGATTCTGCCAGAGTTTTCCCTGTCAGGTCTGGGCCCTAGTTACAAGTATTCCTTACTTCTATTAATTTAGAGCTATTTACTTATCGCTAGGCTCTGCAGTAGCTGCATATATATAGGTAGAGCCTGTAGTTTATCCTGGTGAGGATAATCTCTTTGCCCTATTAAATAGGATCATGATTGAGTGCAGGGATGTTTAGCATTGAGTCAGTGTAGAGGAGAGTGTAGTGGGATAAGTGGCCAGATTCCATATAACCGCAAGACTTGAGTTTACATTCACTTTCAAAATAGCTCCTGTAATATATGACCTGCTCCAACCAAGTTCTCTCATCTATGGGATTATTGAGCACTACCTGCTCTACAGAAAAAAATAATCTCCAAAAGCAATACCTGATATAAAGGGATTATGCAGCAGCGACATTAAATCTGATCGGTATAAAAGGTGCATGGATGAGGCTTTTGTAAAGGGCATCGCATTGGAGATCACAGGAGAAGGATAGTATACCATAGCTTCCGGCCAATAAGAAGTAAATCCAGGACGTTGTTATTATAATTACATGAGCCTACTGGGCAAGTCTTATCTCTGCAAATCTATTTACTGTGTAACATCATGCTTTTAAACAGGGACTAGGTCTACATTAGATCTCTATCAGTCTCTACATAATCATTAGGTCTACATTAGATGTCTATCAGTCTCTACATAATCATTAGGTCTACATTAGATCTCTATCAGTCTACATAATCATTAGGTCTACATTAGATCTCTATCAGTCTCTACATAATCAGACACTACATGCCTCTTGGGTGTATTAATTTGTGACCAATTCTTTTCCATCTTGCACATTTTCCAATAACCGTTTTCCTACTTGATTCATTAATCTTTCTCCAATTTCACTCTTCATTGTTTTTTTCTCTCTCTCATTACGTAATGAGTCGTCTCGTATCCATCTCATCTTGCAATTCTGATGACTTCACCTCTCTTTCATTCTCTCCCCCTCAGGTACTGCCTCATTTCTAACCAGGTTGTCCTCTGCTCTCTCTCTCTCTCTCCTTTGTGTATCTTCCACTAGTCTTTCTTCCTCTACACTTCTCACCATCCTCCTCTTCCTTTTCCCCCTCCATAACTTATCTCCCATCCCCTGTTGTCCTCCTTCATTCTTCCCCTTTTCACACACCTCCCATCCCCTCTCACTGTCTGTCTGGTGTGTCACATTGCACTGAGGTCATGGCAGGAGCGGGATTTCTGTCGGAGGATCTTGCTCCCCCGGTGCCTGCTCATCTCCCTGTATTGGCCTCGGTCCCTGTCTCCTCGGCCGTAGGATCGTGGCACCAGGCCAGTCAGGAAGCGCTTGGCCTTGCTGGTCAGGCTCTCCCTGCGCCCCGCCCCGGGGTCCCCCTCCGTCCAGCCTGGTCCCACGCAGTCACCCCTGGCAGCCTTCACTGCCCCCTCCAGCAGCTCGGTGGTGCCGTGGTCCAGGGAGGCAGACAGCTCCAGATATTGGCAGTCATACATCATGGCACTGGAGTGGGCCTCTGGAACACAGAGAGAGGCGATGACAGCCATGTTTAGTGGAAAGGAAAAAAATCCTCAATCAGATCAGTTGGGCTTATCCTAATATCTACTACATATAACAGCTGATTGAATGGAGTCTTAACCTGTTAAGAGCGGAATGAAAATGACATTTTTTTTAATGGAGCTGAGCCTCAGCTGAGCCGATGCAGGGATGAGCCACAATAAGATGAGACCACCGTGAGATCATAGTGTTGTGGTGGCAGTGGCTGAGGTGGGAAGAGGAGAGAGGAGGGGAATAGAGAGCGAGCGAGAGAGAGAGCAAGAGGGAGAGAGAGAGCAGGGACAACGAAGGAGAGAGGGGGGAGGGGGTGACAGAGGAAGGAGGGGAGGAGGGGGTGTCAGGGGGAGGAGGGGGTGTCAGAGGGAGGAGGGAGTGAGGGGGTGAAAGAGCGAGGAGGGGGTGTCAGGGGGAGGAGGGGGTGTCAGAGGGAGGAGGGGTGAAAGAGGGAGGAGGGGTGACAGAGGGAGGAGGTCTAGGGATAAGGCATTAGAGAGAGAGCAGCAGATATTAAACAACAGCATTGTGTTATTAAAGATGGTTAGAGCTCAGTGAAAGCTGCTGAGGGGAGGACGGCTCATAATAATGGCTGGAACAAAGCGAATGGAATGGCATCAAACTATGTGTTGGATGTATTTGAAACCATTCCACCCATTCCGCTCCTGCCATTACCAAGAGCCTGTCCTCCCAAATTGAGGTGGTAGCGCTTCGACCCTCAATTAGCTAATGAATGAATAACACACACACATACATATATACATATATATACACATATACATATATACATACATATATATACATACACACATATATACATACATATATACATACATATATTTATATATACATATATACATACATTTATATATATATACATATATACATACATATATACATACACACATATATACATATATATATTTATATATACATATATATACATATATATATACATATATATATACATATATACATACATATACATACATATACATATATACATACACACACATACATATACATATATACACACACACACACACACACACACACACACACACACACACACACACACACATATATATATATATATATATATATATATATATATATATATATATACTGCTAAAAAAAATAAAGGGAACACTTAAACAACACATCCTAGATCTGAATGAAATAAATAATCTTATTAAAAACAAGTCAAAATGAGGCTCAGTGGTGTGTGTGGCCTCCACGTGCCTGTATGACCTCCCTACAACGCCTGGGCATGCTCCTGATGAGGTGGCGGCTGGTCTCCTAAGAGATCTCCTCCCAGACCTGGACCAAAGCATCCGCCAACTCCTGGACAGTCTGTGGTGCAACGTGGCATTGGTGGATGGAGCGAGACATGATGTCCCAGATGTGCTCAATTGGATTCAGGTCTGGGGAACAGGTGGGCCAGTCCATAGCATCAATGCCTTCCTCTTGCAGGAACTGCTGACACACTCCAGCCACATGAGGTCTAGCATTGTCTTGCATTAGGAAGAACCCAGGGCCAACCCCACCAGCATATGGTCTCACAAAGGGTCTGAGGATCTCATCTCGGTACCTAATGGCAGTCAGGCTACCTCTGGCGAGCACATGGAGGGCTGTGCGGCCCCCTAAAGAAATGCCACCCCACACCATGACTGACCCACCGCCAAACCGGTCATGCTGGAGGATGTTGCAGGCAGCAGAACGTTCTCCACTGCGTCTCCAGACTCTGTCACGTCTGTCACGTGCTCAGTGTGAACCTGCTTTCATCTGTGAAGAGCACAGGGCGCCAGTGGCGAATTTGCCAATCTTGGTGTTCTCTGGCAAATGCCAAACGTCCTGCACGGTGTTGGGCTGTAAGCACAACCCCCACCTGTGGATGTTGGGCCCTCATACCACCCTCATGGAGTCTGTTTCTGACCGTTTGAGCAGATACATGCACATTTGTGGCCTGCTGGAGGTCATTTTGCAGGGCTCTGGCAGTGCTTCTCCTGCTCCTCCTTGCACAAAGGCGGAGGTAGCGGTCCTGCTGCTGGGTTGTTGCCCTCCTACAGCCTCCTCCACATCTCCTGATGTACTGGCCTGTCTCCTGGTAGCGCCTCCATGCTCTGGACACTATGCTGACAGACACAGCAAACCTTCTTGCCACAGCTCACATTGATGTGCCATCCTGGATGAGCTGCACTACCTGAGCCACTTGTGTGGGTTGTAGACTCCATCTCATGCTACCACTAGAGTGAAAGCACCACCAGCATTCAAAAGTGACATCAGCCAGGAAGCATAGGAACTGAGAAGTGGTCTGTGGTCCCCACCTGCAGAACCACTTCTTTATTGGGGGTGTCTTGCTAATTGCCTATAATTTCCACCTGTTGTCTATTCCATTTGCACAACAGCATGTGAAATTTATTGTCAATCAGTGTTGCTTCCTAAGTGGACAGTTTGATTTCACAGAAGTGTGATTGACTTGGAGTTACATTGTGTTGTTTAAGTGTTCCCTTTATTTTTTTGAGCAGTGTATATATATATATATATATATATATATATATATATATATATATATATATATATATATACACACACACAGTGCATTCGGAAAGTATTCAGACCCCTAGCCTTTTTCCACAGGCTGTGGTTACGTTACAGCCTTATTCTATGATGATTAAATTGTTTTTTCCCTCGTAAATCTCACACAATACCCCATAATGACAAAGCGGTTTTAAAAAATAACTCTTTGCTATGAGACTTGAAATTGAGCTCAGGTGCATCCTGTTTCCATTTATCATCCTTGAGATGTTTCTACAACTTGGAGTTCACCTGTGGTAAATTAAATTGATTGGACATGATTTGGAAAGGCACACCCCTGTCTATATAATGTCCCACAGTTGAACTTGAATGTCAGAGCAAAAACCGAGTCATGAGGTCGAAGGAATTGTCCATAGAGCTCCGAGACAGGATTGTGTCGAGGCACATATCTGGGGAAGAGTACCAAAATCATTCTGCAGAATTGAAGGTCCCCAAGAACACAGTGGCCTCTATCATTCTTAAATTGAAGAAGTTTGGAACCACCAAGACTCTTCCTTGGGCTGGCCGCCTGGCCAAACTGAGCAATCAGGGGAGAAGGGCCTTGGTCAGGGAGGTGAACAAGAACCCGATGGTACATTTTTGTTATTTATTTAACCTTTAATTAACTAGGCAAGTCAGTTAAGAACAAATTCTTATTTACAATGACGGCCTACCAAAAGGCAAAAGGTCTCCTTCCGGGGACTGGGGCTGGGATTAAAAATATAGGACAAAACACACATCACGACAAGAGAGACAACACAAAACTACATAAAGTGAGACCTAAGACAACAACATAGCATGGCAGCAACACATGACAACACATTATGGTAGCAACACAACATTACAACAACATGTTAGCAACACAACATGGCAGCAGCACAACATGGTAGCAGCACAAAACATGGTACAAACATTATTGGGCACAGACAACAGCACAAAGGGCAAGAAGGTAGAGACAACAATACATCACATAAAGCAGCCACAACTGTCCAGTTTCAGTGTTTGTTGCAGCTCATTCCAGTCGCTAGCTGCAGTGGTCACTCTGACAGAGCTCCAGAATTACTTTGTGGAGATGGGAGAACCTTCCAGAAGGACAACCATCTCTGCAGCACTCCACCAATCAGACCTTTATGGTTGAGTGGCCAGACGGAAGCCACTTCTCAGTAAAAGGCACATGATAGCCTGCATGGAGTTTGCCAAAAGGCACCTAAAGACTCAGACCATGAGAAACAAGATTCTCTAGGTCTGAGATTGATCAGCAATTGATTAGTTGCTCAGCCCCCACCTTGTTGCTGCGCCCTCAACTTCCGGACTTGTCTCAGTGCTGTTGTGCTGTTTGTTGCTACTTGGCTATTTGCCAAACCTTTTGGGTTTTACTTTTAATACATTTACCAACATCTTAGTTTTTTCCTCGCTCAACTTTTTCACACCAGACGCTTTATCTGCACATGGTTCTACAGGACCTCCATCAGCCGAAGCTAAGTAGTAACATTAACACTATGCCATCTAATTGCAGTCGCTGTACTCATAATATACAGGAGAACTATCGCCTTATGGTGAGGATACCCATGTTGCAAGCACAGCTTCAGATGCAATCGTTAGGCAAGGGCAATTTAAGTGTAGGAAAGGATGAAATAGCGTCTGTGCCACCAGTAAGTACAGATAGTAGTATAAATCCCCCCCGCACAGTCCCCGCAGCCGGACAATTTTCTCAAGAGTTCTGGAAAGAAATGGTGTCGGCATACTCAACCGGTATCGCTCATTCAGCCGACAGAAACTTTCAACCGGTTCTCCCCATTAAGCAACAAGTCGGAGTCAGAGGCCGAGCCTTCTCAGGTCTCTCCTCCACCCGTTACTGGGTCTGAGCTGCCGAAGCCTCCCACCATTAGCTCTGACGAATTGAAAACCCTAATCATTGGCGACTCTTTTACCCGCAATATTATACTTAAAAAGAATACACTGCTTACCAGGGGGCAGGGCTACCGATGTAAAGGCTAATCTGAAGATGGTGCTGGCTAGGGCTAAAACTGACTAGTGTAGAGATGTAGGTTGGGCAAAACAAAACATGGTGGTGTTCGCCTTAGCAATCTCACTGGAATAAAGACCTCCTCCATTCCTGTCATTATTGAAAGAGATTGTGATACCTCACGTCTCAAAATAGGGTTAATTAATGTTAGATCCCTCACTTCCAAGGCAGTCATAGTCAAAGAACAAATCACTGATCATAATCTTGATGTGATTGGCCTGACTGAAACATGGCTCAAGCCTGATGAATTTATAGGGTTAAATGAGGCCTCGCCTCTTAGTTACACTAGTGACCATATCCCCCGCGCATCCCGCAAAGGCGGAGGTGTTGCTAACATTTATGACAGCAATTTCAATTTACAATCCAATTTACAGCCTACTCAATCATTTTTATAGCTACTGTTTACAGGCCTCGTGGGCAGTATACAGCGTTCTTCACTGAGTTCCCTGAATTCCTATCAGACCTTGTATTCATGGCAGATATTATTCAAATTTTCGGTGACTTTAATATTCACATGGCTTTCGGAGCCATTATCGACTCAATGGATTTTGTCCAACATGTCTCCGGACCTACTCATTGCCACAGTCATACCCTGGATCTAGTTTTGTCCCGTGGAATACATATTGTGGATCTTAATGTTTTTTCTCATAATCCTGGACTATCGGACCACCATTTTATTATGTTTGCAATTGCAACAAATAATCTTCTCAGACCCCAACCAAGGATCATCAAATGCCGTGCTATAAATTCTCAAACAACCCAAAGATTCCTAGATGCCCTTCCAGACTCCCTCCGCCTACCCAAAGACGTCGGAGTACAAAAATCGGTTAACCTAACTGAGGATCTTAATTTAACCTTGCGTAATACCCTAGATTTTGTCGCACCCCTAAAAACAAGAAACATTTGTCACAAGAAATTTGCTCCCTGGTATATAGAAAATACCCGAGTCCCAAAGCAAGCTTCCAATAAATTGGAACGAAAATGGTGCTCCGCCAAACTGGAAGTCTTCCGACTAGCTTGGAAAGACAGTACCGTGCAATATCGAAGAGCCCTCACTGCTGCTTGATCCTCCTATTTTTCCAACCTAATTGAGGAGAATAAGATACTGTCACCAAGCTAACTAAAAAGCAGCATTAAACAAGAGAGGATAGCTTTCATTTCAGCAGTGGTAAATTCATGAACTTCTTCGATGAAAAGATCATGATCAGTAGAAAGCAAATTACACACTCCAATTTGAATCTTCGTATTTCTCCAAAGCTCAGTAGTCCTGAGTTTGCTCAGAACTCCCAGGACCTAGGATCAATGGAGACGCTCAAGTTTTTTAATCCTGCATTTCTTGACACATTCATGAAAATAGTAATGGACTCTAAACCGTCAAGCTGCATACTACACCTTATTCCAACTAAACCACTGAAAGAGCTATTTCCTGTGCTTGGCCCTCCTGTGTTGAACATAATAAATGACTCCCTATCAACTGGATGTGTACCAGTAGTAAAGCCTGTCTTGAAAAAGCCAAACGTTGACCCGGAAAATGTAAAAAACTATCGGACTATATCGAATATCCCATTCCTCAATATTTTGTTGTTGAAAAAGCTGTTTTGCAGCAACTCACTGCCTTCCTGAAGACAAATAATGTATACGAAATGCTTCAGTCTTCAGTCTGGTTTTAGACCCCATCATAGCACTGCGACTGCACTCGTGAAGGTGGTAAATGACCTTTTAATGGTGTCAAACCAAGGCTCTGCATCTGTCCTCGTGCTCCTAGACCTTAGTGTTGCTTTTGACACCATCGATCACCACATTCTTTTGTAGAGATTAGAAACCCTAACTGGTCTACACGGACAAATTCTTGCCTGGTTTAGATCTTATCTGTCAGAAAGATATCAGTCTCTGTGGATGGTTTGTCCTCTGACAAATCAACTGTAACTTTTCTTAAGGTTCTGTTTTAGGACCACTATTGTTTTCACTATATATTCTACCTCTTGGTGATGTCGTTCGTATACATAATGTCAACTTTCACTGCTATGCGGACAACACTTGGCTGTATATTTCGAAGCCACAAAATTGCCTACCCTGGAAGCCTGTGTTCCAGACATAAGGAAGTGGATGTCGGCAAATGTTTTACTTTTAAACTCGGACAAAACAGAGATGCTAGTTCTAGGTCCCAAGAAACAAAGAGATCTGCTGTTGGATCTGACAATTCATATAGATTTTATTTTACCTTTATTTAAATAGGCAAGTCATTTAAGAACAAATTCTTATTTACAATGATGGCCTACACCAGCCAAACCCGGACAATGCTGGGCCAAATTTGCACCACCCTATGGGACTCCCAATTACGGCCAGTTGTGATACAGCCTGGATTCAAACCAGGGTGTCTGTAGTGACACCTCAAGCACTGAGATGCAGTACCTTAGACCGCTGAGCCACTTGATAGTTGTACAGTCGTCTCAAATAAAACTGAAAGACCTTGGCGTTACTCTGGACACTGATCTCTCTTTTGACGAACATATCAAGAATATCTCAAGGACAGCGGTTTTTTCATATTCGTAACATTGCAAAAATCTGAAACTTTTTGTCCAAAAATTATGCAGAAAAGCTAATCCATGCTTTTGTCACTTCTAGATTAGACTACTGCAATGCTGTACTCTCTGGCTACCCAGATAAAGCACTAAATACACTTCTGTCAGTGCTAAACATGGCTGCTAGAATTACTCCAGTGCTAGCCTCTATTAGCTTCTTGTCAAGGCTAGGGCTAATTTAAAACTTGTTAGGGCTAGGGTCCTTTCCGCCTGACTGACGTGCTCAAAGTAAACTGCCTGTTGCTCAGGCCCTGAAGCCAGGATATGCATATAATTGGTACCATTGAAACGAAGACACTTTTGAAGTTTGAAGAAATGTTAAAATAATGTAGGCGACTATAACACAATAGATATGGTAGGACAAAATCCAAAGAAAAACCAACATACATTTTTCTTGAAATGAAATCTAGCTCCCAGTATGCAATTCCTATGGCTTACACTGGGTGTCAGTAGTCTTTGTTCAAGGTTTCAGGCTTGTTTCTTCCAAAATGAGTAAGAATTATGAGTTTTACTACAGGGATACAGACTTGGAAACTCATGTATGCGCACGTGACGAGGAGGAGACGCACCTGCTAATATTGTTTTCCTATTGAACATACTTCTTTCCATATGAAATATTATAGTTTAATTACATTTTAGGGTATCTGAGGATTAAATAGAAACGTATTTTGACTTGTTTTAACAAAGTTTAGCGGTAGTTTTTTGGATTCCTTTCTCTGCATGTTGAACGAGTGGATTACTCAAATCGATGGTGCCAACTAAACAGACTTTTTGGGATATAAAGAATATAAAGAAGGATTTTATCTAACAAAACGACACTACATTTTGCAACTGGGATTTTCAAAAAGTAAGTGAATGTTTAAATCGCTATTTGTGAATTTATGAAACCTGTGCTGGTGGAAAAATATTTTGATGTTGGGCGCCGTCCTCAAACAATCGCATGGCATGCTTTCGCTGTAAAGCCTACTGTAAATCAGACAGTGTAGTTAGATTAACAAGAATTTAAGTTTTTAAACGATATAAGCACTTGTATGTACCTAAATGTTTAATATCCATAATTATTTTTTCAACGGAAGTGGTCCCGCTAGCGGGATGCCTAGCCTTATTAATTAAAGGTTTTACTGCTAACCTACAAAACATTACATGGGCTTTGCTACCTATAACTCCGATTTGGTCCTGCTGTACATACACTGAGGGAAAAAAGTATTTGATCCCCTACTGAAAACAGAGGTATTTGGACATAAATATGGAGAATTTCGAACAAAAATGACATTTCTTGTGGAAGTAGGAGTCCTGGGAGTGCATTCTGACGAAGATCAGCAAAGGTAAGAGAATATTTATAATACTAATTCTGAGTTTAGTTGACCCCAGAACTTGGCGGGTATCTATATAGCTTGCTTTGATGGCGAGCTATGTACTCAGAATATTGAAAAATGTGCTTTCTCCGTAAAGCTATTTTAAAATCTGACACAGCGGTTGCATTAAGGAGAAGTATATCTATAATAATTTCAATAACTGTTGTACATTTTATCAATGTTTATGATGAGTATTTTTGTAAATTGATGTGCACATTCACCGGAAGTTTTCGTGGGAATACATTTTCTGAACATCACGCGCCAATGTAAAATGTTTTTTTTTTATATAAATATGAACTTTATCGAGCAAAACATACATGTATTGTGTAACATAAAGTCCTATGAGGCCCATATGATGAAGATCATCAAAGGTTAGTGAATATTTTAGCTGTATTTTTGGTTTTTGTGATGCATGTCCTTGCTTGGAAAATAACTGTGTGGTTTTTCTTGTGAAGTTTATGTCCTAACATAATGTAATTTTATGCTTTCTTTTTGAAATCGGACAATGTGGTTAGATTAACGAGAAGTTTATCTTTAAAATGATGTAAAATAGTTGATTGTTTGAGAAAATGAAATTATGAGATTTTTGCTGTTTTGTATTTCGCGCCATGCTATTTCACTGGCTGTTGAATAGTGTGTCCCGCAGGTGGAACGGTAGCGTCCCACCTAGCCCATAGAAGTTAAAGGGAGTGCTCCTAATCTCAGCTTGTTACTTGTATAAAAGACACCTATCGACAGAAGCAGTCAATCAATCAGATTCCAAACTCTCCACTATGACCAAGACCAAAGAGCGCTCCAAGGATGTCAGGGACAAGATTGTAGACCTACACAAGGCTTGAATGGGCTACAAGACCATCGCCAAGCAGCTTGGTGAGAAGGTGACAACAATTGGTGTGATTATTCGCAAATGGAAGAAACACAAAAGAACTGTCAATCTCCCTCAGCCTGGGGCTCCATGCAAGATCTCACCTTGTGGAGTTGCAATGATCATGAGAATGGTGAGGAATCAGCCCAGAACTACATGGGAGGATCTTGTCAATGATCTCAAGGCAGCTGGGACCATAATCACCAAGAAAACAGTTGGTAACACACTATGCCCTGAAGGACTGAAATCCTGCAGTGCCCGCAAGGTCCCCCTGCTCAAGAAAGCACATATACATGCTCGTCTGAAGTTTGCCAATGAACATCTGAATGATTCAGAGGACCTGGGTGAAAGTGTTGTGGTAAGATGAGACCAAAATGTAGCTCTGGTATCAACTCAACTCGCCGTGTTTGGAGGAGGAGGAATGCTGCCTATGACCCCAAGGAAACCATCCCCACCGTCAAACATGGAGGTGGAAACATTATGCTTTGGGGGTGTTTTTCTGCTAAGGGGACAGGACAACTTCACCGCATCAAAGGGACGATGGACGGGGCCATGTACCGTCAAATCTTGGGTGAGAACCTCCTTCCCTCAGCCAGGGCATTGAAAATGGGTCGTGATTGGGTATTCCAGCATGACAATGACCCGAAACACACGGCCAAGGCAACAAAGGAGTGGCTCAAGAAGAAGCACATTAAGGTCCTGGAGTGGCCTAGCCAGTCTCCAGACCTTAATCCCATAAAAAATCTGTGGAGGGAGCTGAAGGTTCGAGTTGCCAAATGTCAGCCTCGAAACCTTAATGACTTGGAGAAGATCTGCAAAGAGGAGTGGGACAAAATCCCTTCTGAGATGTGTGCCAACCTGGTGGCCAACTACAAGAAACGTCTGACCTCTGTGATTGCCAACAAGGGTTTTGCCACCAAGTACTAAGTCATGTTTTGCAGAGGGGTCAAATACTTATTTCCCTCATTAAAATGCAAATCAATTTATTACATTTTTGACATGCGTTTTCAGGATTTTTTGGTTGCTATTTTGTCTCTCACGGTTCAAATAAACCTACCATTAAAATTATAGACTGATCATTTCTTTGTCAGTGGGCAAACGTACAAAATCAGCAGGGGATCAAATACTTTTTTCCCTCACTGTACCTAAACGTATGCTACGGTCACAAGACGCAGGCCTCCTTATTGTCCATAGAATTTCTAAGCAAACTGCTGGAGGCAGGGCTTTCTCCTATAGACCTCCATTTTTATGGAATTATCTGATTATCCATGTGAGAGACGCAGACTCAGTCTTGACCTTTAAGTCTTTACTGAAGACTCATCTCTTCAGTAGGTCCTATGATTGAGTGTAGTCTGGCCCAGAGGTGCGAAGGTGAACGGCAAGGCACTGGAGCGATGAACGGCTGTCCCCTGGGATTCTTCCATGCCCTCCGTAGGAGGGGTGCATCACTTGAGTAGGTTGAGTCACAGACATGATCTTCCTGTCCGGGTTTTGCACCCCCTCAGGCTTTTGCGGTGGGGGAGATCTTCGTGGGCTATACTCAGCATTGTCTCAGGGTTGTAAATTGGTGGTCTGTTGATATCCCTCTAGTGGTGTGGGGGCTGTGCTTTGGCAAAGTGGATGGGGTTATATCCTGCCTGGTTGGCCCTGTCCGGGGGTATCCGTCTCAGTCTCAAGTATCTATGCTGCAATAGTCTATGTTCCGGGGGGCTAGGGTCAGTCTGTTATATCTGGTGTAATTCTCCTGTCTTATCAGGTGTCCTGTGTGAATTTAAGTATGCTCCCTCTAATTCTCTCTCTCCCTCCCGGAGGACCGGAGCTCTAGGATCATGCCTCAGCCTGATAACTCCTGTCACCCAGTCCACCTGGTCGTGCTGCTGCTCCAGTTTCAACTGTTCTGCCTGTGGCTAGGGAACCCTGACCTGTTTACCGGACATGCTACCTTGTCACGGACCTGCTGTTTTCGAATCTCTCTCTACCTCACCTGCTGTCTTGACCTCTGAATGCTTGGCTATGAAAAGCCAACTGACATTTACTCCTGAGGTACTGACCTGTTGCACCCACTACAACCACTGGGATTAGTATTTTACCCTGCTGGTCATCTATGAACGTTTGAACATCTTGAAGAACAATCTGGCCTTAAATGGCCATGTGCTCTTATAATCTCCACGATGCACAGCCAGAACTGGACTGGCCACGCCTCAGAGCCTGGTTCCTCTCTAGGTTTCTTCCTAGGGTCCTTCCTTTCTAGGGTGTTTTTCCTAGCCAACGTGCTTCTACATATGCATTGCTTGCTGTTTGGAGTTTTAGGCTGGGTTTCTGTATAGGCCTTTGTGACATCTGCTGATGTAAAAAGGGCTTTCTAAATACATTTGATTGATTGAACTCTTTGGCCTGAATGCCAAGGGTAGCGTCTGGAGGAAACCTGGCACCATCCTTACAGTGAAACATGGTGGTGGCAGCATCATGCTGAGGGGATGTTTTTCAGCGGCAGGGACTGGGAGACTAGTCAGGATTGAGGGAATAATGAACGGAGTAAATTCCATAGAAATCCTTGATGAAAACCTGCTCCAGAGCACTCAGGACCTCAGGCTGGGGTGAAGGTTCACCTTACAACAAGACAACGACTCTAAGCACACAGCCAAGACAACGCAGGAGTGGCCTTGGGACAAGTCTCTGAATGTCCTTTAGTGGCCCAGCCAGAGTCGGGACTTGAACCCGATCGAACATCTCTGGAAAGATTGGAAAATAGCTGTGCAGTGATGCTACCCATCCAACCTGACAGAGTTTGAGAGGATCTGCAGAGAAGAATGGGAGAAACTCCTCAAATACAGGTGTGCCAAGCTTGTAGCGTCATACCCAAGAAGACTTGAGGCTGTAATCACTGCCGAAGGTGATTCAACAAAGTACTGAATACTTATGTAAATGTAATATTTCCGTTTATGGGTTTTAATACATTTGCAAAAATGTCTAAAAACCTGTTTTTGCTTTGACATTATGGGGTATTGTGTGTTGATTGATGAGGGATAAAAACGATTTAATCAATTTTAGAATAAGGCTGTAACGTAACAAACTGTGTAAAAGGTCAAGGGGTCTGAATACTTTCCGAATGCACTGTATATATACATAGTAAGAGAAAGAAAAGGGAGAGAGAAATAAATGTGCCACAGTAATACCATAAATACATTTTATGACCTAAACCCATATCTCAACCACAGGCACTAAACAATACAGTCAATGTTAAGTAGTCCACCAGCCAGGCAAGTTTTCTTCCTTATTCAGGCTCAAATATCGGACAGGGAGTCAGGGCTCAGAATACCGTAGATCGATGGATACAAAAGACAGATGTAGCATTTCCACATCGATGACCACATCATTACTGTGGTTTTCTCTGTCTCTCTCTCTCTCACTCACTCACACACAACACACACACACACACACACACACACACACACACACACACACACACACACACACACACACACACACACACACACACACACACACACACACACTTCCATTCTCTTCTGGACAACCTATACTAAACAAAAAATGTTTCACCCAAAACAAAAGGTCTCACACCCACACTGTACACAAATACCGTCTCTCACAACTGGCTCGACTTAATCACTTTTATTCACACGCCCCTGCAGTCATTTCTCCTCTCTCTTCTCTGACGCTCCTTATCACAGCTTTCCACACATGGCACAGGCAGTGTCACCCCCCCCCCACACACACACACTGAGCGGGGAGAGAGAGGTGTGAGAGTGTGTGCATGTGATTGCCGGCTAGTGTTTGTAAGTTTGTGTGGGTGCGCGTGTGTGGGTGCTTGCATGAGTGTAAAGATAGTGACACCAGTCCTCTGTGCTAGAGAGATAATCCAAATAACAACAGAAGACAGGAGGCATACAGTTGAATTCCCCCAGCAGGGGATGAGGTAGGAGGGAGAGCTACATGTCCATAAACACCTCTACAAGTACGTAGAGGTCACTGCTTTCATTGATAGAATAATATTAAAAGGGTTTTCTGTTGCTTACTGTAGGCTATGTGACTATGAGTTTTGCATTGTAATCACGGAAATGTATACAGAGACAGTTGCCATAGCAGTTGCCATACCAGGCGGTGATGCACTGGTCAGGATGCTCTCGATGGTGCAGCTGTAGAACTTTTTGAGGATCTGGGGACCCATGACAAACCTTTTCAGTCTCCTGTGGGGGAAATGGTGTTGTCATGCCTTGTTCACGACTGTCTTGGTGTGTTTGGACCATGATAGTTTGTTGGTGATGTGGACACCAAGGAACTTGAAACTCTCGACCCGCTCTACTACAGCCCCATCGATGTTAATGGGGGCCTGTTTGGCCCTCCTTTTCTTGTAGTCCACGATCAGCTCCTTTGTCTTGCTCACATTGAGGGAGACGTTGTTGTCCTCGCACCACACTGCCAGGTCTCTGACCTCCTCCCTATAGAATGTCTCATTGTTGTCTGTGATGAGGACTACCACTGTTGTGTTGTCAGTAAACTTAATGATGGTGTTGGAGTCGTGCTTGGCCATGTAGTCGTGGGTGAACAGGGAGTACAGGAGGGGACTAAGCACGCACCTCTGAGGGACCCCAGTGTTAAGGATAAGTGTGGCAGATGTGTTGTTGCTTATCCTTACCACCTGGGGGCAGCCAGTCAGGAAGTCCAGGATCTAGTTGCAGAGGGAAGTGTTTAGTCCCAGGGTCCTTAGCTTAGTGATGAGATTTGTGGGCACTATGGTGTTGAACGCTGAGCTGTAGTCAACGAACAGCATTCTCACATATGTGTTCCTTTTTCCAGGTGGGAAAGGGCAGTGTGGAGTGTGAATGAGATTGTGTCATCTGTGGATCTTTTGGGGCGGTATGCGAATTGGAGTAGATGTAGGGTTTCCAGGATGATGGTGTTGATGTGAGTCATGACCAGCCTTTCAAAGCACTTCATTGCTACGGATGTGAGTGCTACGGGGCAGTAGTCATTTAGGCAGGTTACCTTTGCTATCTTGGAAACAGGGACTATGGTGGTCTGCTTGAAACATGTAGGTATTACAGACTCAGTCAGGGAGAGGTTGAAAATATCAGTTCAGATACTTGCCAGCTGGTCTGCGCGTGTTCTGAGTACACATCCTGGTATTCCGTCCGGCCCTCGGCCTTGTGAATGTTGACCTGTTTAAAGGTCTTGCTCACAGCAGCTACGGAGAGCGTGATCAGACAGTTGTCTGGAACAGCTGGTGCTCTCATGCATGCTTCAGTGTTGCTTGCCTCGAAGCGAACATAAAAGGCATTTAGCTCATCTCGTAGGCTCGTGTCACTGAGCAGCTCGCGGCTGGGTTTCCCTTTGTAGTCCAGAATAGTTTGCAAGCCCTGCCACATCCGACGAGTGTCAGAGACGGTGTAGTAGGATTCAGTCTTAGTCCTGTACTGATGGTTTGTCTGAGGGCATTGAGCGAGTCACTGGTACTTCCTGCTTTAGTTTTTGCTTGTAAGCAGGAATCAGGTCAGATTTGCCAAATGGAGGGCGAGGGACAGCTTTGTATGCGTCTCTGTGTGTGGAGTAAATTTGGTCTAGTTTTTTTCCCTCTGTTTGCACGTGACATGCTGGTAAAAATGAGGTAAAACGTATGTAGGTTTTACTGCATTAAAGTCCGTGACCACTAGGAGCGGCGCTTCTGGATGAGCATTTTCTTGTTTGCTTATGGCCTTCTACAGTTCGTTGAGTGCAGTCTTAGTGCCAGCATCGGTTTGTGGTGATAAATAGACGGCTACGAATAATATAGATGAAAACTCTCTTGGTAGATAGTGTGGTCTACATCTTACCATGAGGTACTCTTCCTCAGGCGAGCAATACCTTCAGACTTCTTTAATATTAGACATCGCACACCAGCTGTTATTGACAAATAGACACACACACCCACCCCTCTTCTAACCAGACATAGCTGTTCTGTCCTTCCGATGCACGGAAAACCCAGCCAGCTCTATATTATCCATGTCGTCGTTCAGCCACGACTCGTGAAACATAAGATATTACAGTTTTTAATGTCCCGTTGGTAGAATAATCTCGAACGGCGTGATTGCATTTTGGCCAATAGAACGGATGGTAGAGGCGGGATACCCACTCTCCAACGAATTGTCACAAGGCACCCCGATCTCCGCCCCCTGTATTTCCGTCTTTCCTTCACACGAATGACGGGGATTAGTGCCTGGTCTCGGGGTAGCAGTATATCCTTCTCGGCGGATTCATTAAAGAAAATATCTTCATCCAGTTTGAGGTGAGTTGTCGCTGTTATGATATCCAGAAGCTCTTTTCGGTCATAAGAGACGGAAGCAGCAGCATTATGTACAAAATAAACAAACAATGAGAAAAAATGTACAAAATAGCACAGTTGGTTAGGAGCCCGTAAAATGGTAGCCATCCCCTCCGGCACCATTATCCAAAGGTAGCCAACATAATTTCCCAGCCCTAGAGAATGTTTGCTCTTAAACCCACTGGAAGCCATTTCACAGTAAGGGCTCTTTTCAATCTGTATCTGTTACAGATTGTGCAATATACATTTATCCTCTCTTGGGTAGGGGCATTATTTTGACGTCCGGATGTAAAGCGTGCCCAAAGTAAACTGCCTGTTACTCAGGTCCAGAAGCTAGGATAGGCATATAATTAGATTTGACTAGAAAACACTCAAAAGTTTCTAAAACTGTTAAAATTATGTCTGTGAGTATAACAGAACTGATATGGCAGGCGAAACCCTGAGGACAAACCATCCCCCAAAAAAAGATTTCAGCCTACCATTATTTTCAATGGCTTTAACTTTTATTATAAGGCCAAGTCCTCCCAGATTGCAGTTCCTAGGACTTCCACTAGATGTCAACAGTCTTTAGAAAGAGTTTCAGGCTGGTTTTTGGAAAAATGACCCAGAAATTGTAGTTTTTCTAGGTGGCTCCCATTTTGGCTGTAGTATTTCCAACCGCATAGAAGAGTTCTTTAGGATTTTTCTCCGGTAAAGACAATAACGATTCTCCGTCTTAAATGTGATCGTTTATTTACGTATTAGAGTACCTAAGGTTTGATTATAAATGTTGTTTGACTTGTTTGGAAAAGTTTATTAGTAACGTTTGGGATTCATTTTGTATGCATTTTGATGGAGGGAAACTGGGTGGATTATTGACTGAAGCGGGCCAGCTAAACTGAGTTTTTATGGATATAAAGAAGGATATTATCGAACAAAAGGACCATTTGTGATGTAACTGGGACCTTTTGGAGTGCCAACAGAAGAAGATCATCAAAGGTAAGGCATTTCTTATATCGCTATTTCTGACTTTCTTGTCGCACCTGCCTGGTTGAAATATGTTTTTCATGTGTTTGTATGCGGGGCGCTGTCCTCAGATAATCACATGGTTTGCTTTCGCCGTAAAGCCTTTTTGAAATCTGACACAGTGGCTGGATTAACAAGAAGTTAAGCTTTATTTTGATTTATTACACTTCTGATTTTATGAAAGTTAAATATTTATAGTACTGTCGTTTGAATTTCGCGCTCTGCAATTTCACCGGATGTTGGCCAGATGGGACGCTACCATCCCACCTGCCCATAAGAAGTTAAAAGTCATTTAAGATTGAGCCAAAATATTCAGCATTTACCGTGAATGTAGTCTCCACTCACACAGGAACATTACCTTTAAATAAAAATCATTCTGTAGCGCTGTACGCCTACTCTGTACGCCTATGTAGTTAGTCCATTAAAAATCTGCCGTTTCCAGCTACAATAGTCATTTACAACATGAACAATGTCTACACTGTATTTCTGATCAATGTGATGTTAGATTAAATGGACAAAAAAATGTGCTTTTCTTTCAAAAACAAGGACATTTCTAAGTGACCCCAAACGTTTGAACGGTAGTGTAGTTTACTTAATAAAAACCTATAAAAAATGTATTGTCATTTCGCTCCAGTTGTAGCCAAGGATACTCCGCACTCACTACTTTACCTCAGATGCCAACGAATGTCAGTGAATGACGAAGCCTTTAAGAGAGGAATTGAGTTATTCCGACTAAGTAGTGAGGCTGCCTTCATCGTAAGAATCTCCTAATGTGGCTGTTATCGGCTGTATGTGCAGGGCAGGCAACTGTCTCGTGAGCCCTAAGCGGCAGCCAAAATGGAGCAGTTGCTATGGCTACTCACATGCAGAGATGATATCTGCAGAGCTGATTTCTGCGTGTAAAAATGAGCACGGGATGGAATAGGAGTGATTTTTATTGGGCGGGACAGGAAAATTCCGGCGTTATAGAACTGTTGCAGGATCAAGACTGTACAGTAAAAAAATTGACAGGACAAGAAGGGACAGGAATGGATTTTCACTCCTGTGCCAACCTCAACCATACTGTACTGAGACATTGCAGGTGTTATGATGAGATTGGTTGGGAAAAGGGGTGGGGGTTCTATTGTATCGACTGTAAGTATGCATTTTATACATTTGCATGCGATACTGTATTATATCTGTACACTGCACTGTAGGTGAT
Source organism: Salmo trutta (assembly GCF_901001165.1). Taxonomy (NCBI): domain Eukaryota; kingdom Metazoa; phylum Chordata; class Actinopteri; order Salmoniformes; family Salmonidae; genus Salmo; species Salmo trutta. The sequence continues at coordinate 36,566,940 of NC_042977.1, read as the reverse complement.
TACATGAGAATGGTGGCACAAGGTGGAAAGGAGAGACCCTTAGATTGATTGACAGGAGGTACGTAAAAACATATATGCCTTGGGCACTCATGTGATAACAGTACGTATGTGTGTTACAGTATATATAGCGAGGATGTCCTCCCTACCCTCTGTGCTGATCTCTCGACAACGGACAAGGTCACTCTTGTTGCCCACGAGGATGATGGGAGTGTGGGGCAGTGACTCCCTGAGGATGAGGCGGAGCTGTGCAGTGCGCTGGAAACTCCTCCTGTCAGTCACCGAGAACACCAGGACAACCACCTCACACTGCAGCGTGGACAGGTCCTGCATCACACACACACACACGCACACACACACACACACACACACACACACACACACACACACACACACACACACACACACACACACACACACACACACACACACACACACACACACACACACACACACACACATTAATGACACTGATACACGCTTGTTCTCTTCTCAATAACCTACCTTTTGTTTATATAAACATATTTAGCATTTTTTTATGTTTTGTTGGATAGCGTAGAGACTGAGAGAAAGAAAGGTAAAGAGTGGGCTGGATTCAAACCCAGGCAAACATGTATACTGACCACCACACCACCCAGGCTACAACCTACCTTGTTTTAATGTATGTAACATAATGAACGCTTATATCAGAGGGAGGATTTAAGATGATTATTGTGCCAGTTCTTATCCCTCACCACCTGGCATAAAGCTTATTTTAATCCTACTTTACGTTCTCTGCTGAGTGGACTCACAGGGGCTTTGTCCTAAATCCAACACAACACATTGTGCCCTTGTGAACTTCCTGATTCAGTTTGAAGCTTCTGACCCTTTTAGTGGTGGCCACTGTGGTGAAACACAAGCACTGTTTCACTGGGCTTAAATGATGTCTCCCTCCCTCTAGTCCTGGCCTGTATAGTAAACTGTGGCTCTGGAGGACAGGCCTCTCTGATTCACTCACTCACTCACTCAGGCACACAGAAGGAGAAGAGCTGCCAGCCCCCTCTCTTAACCCACCATAGCCAGCCCTGTCTGCCTGTGTCTGCCTGTGTCTGCCTGTGTCTGTTTCGGTCTGTGTGCCCTAGATCCACATGGATCTGAAGGTACATTTCAGCCCTCTGGAGAGACTCCGCCTGAAAAATTCCCAGCTCCTACAAGCCAAAGAGGATTGTACCCCACAGCAGGGAATCCATGGTCTCCGGAACCCACTCCATCTCTCTCCGGAGGAGGGAGGGGAGTTAGCGGCGCGGAAGTGAGCCTGGCCACCTGTCACCGTCTGGGCTTGGTGCAAGGGGAGGAGAGGGGAGGGATGAGAGACGGGTGGAGTGGAGGGGGATGAGAGGAGGGAGGAGATGGGGTAGTGGAGTGGGACTAGCAGGCTTTGTGGAGCAGGGAGAGACAGCCACTAATCTTTGTAAGCAGCCAAGAGAAACACGGCCACGTCGGAGAAGGATGGGCGGTGTCATGACAGAGAGCTCTCCAGGGTAACTGTGACAAAAATAAAAGAGCTTTCCATCAGTGGGATGCTTGATAACTTAACACTGTGTTTGTCTTCTAGTCAGTCAGCTCTTCTTTGTTCTGTTCCACTCAGACCATCTGTCATGGTATACTGCCCTACACACACACACACACACACACACACACACACACACACACACAAAACGTTTTTTTTTACAGCTTGCATACGTGTACTACACTCTCACATGCCCACACTAATGCACACATATACTCAAAGTGAGCTTGTGAGAGTCCAGTAACTTGTCACTTAGCGTATGTCCCCATATAATCACCAAAGATTATTGATGCGCCAGGGCCTCCTGAGTAAAAGCCATAAACAGAAACAACTGAAACCTGATGTTTTCACCATGAATCTCATTCAGGATAATGTGTAAATGCAATGCAGGAAAACGGTGAATATACATGACATTAGACATCATTTTGTCAAATATGTTTTGAAGTTAAAAGTATATATATATTATATATTTTTTTTTTACAAAGAAAGCTGAATTATTTCCAATGCATTTCTAGACATACAGTTGACTTGTATGCTTAGCCTCTCTGATGAAAGATTCCAAAAGAAAATTAAATTCTTTCTCTTACTGTATATTAGTCTCTCCAAGACAGTCTGCATTCTCCTCCTGTGGTCCATTGTTCTTATTTTAAATGTGTGTAGTTCTGTTCTTGTCTATTAGTGTTCTGTATGATGTAATGTTTCATGTTTCATGTAGACCCCAGGAAGAGTAGCTGCTTCTTCAGCAATAGCTGAATGAACTACCAAATACTGTGTCCCATGTTAAACTCTGAACTCTGTAAAAACCACTCATATCTATTTGTTCTAAAGCCACTTCTTAACAAAAACAAGATGAGTTATGAGTTCAAAATAAAGCAGCTTACAGCCTGTACATGGAAAACAGTTCAGAAAGCACCCCTCATTACACCTATTCACACACACACACACACACACACACACACACACACACACACACACACACACACACACACACACACACACACACACACACACACACACACACACCCCGTCCAGCACCACAAGAGAATAAAGAGGTCAAGAGAATGATGAATGGAGCGGGAGAGGAGTGGAGACAGAGATAGATAGGCCCAGAGACCTTCCTCTGGCTGAGGAGTCAAAATCTGATAATTGGACGTAGAGCTTAAGTGGTGTTGAGGGCTGAGTTGGTTTCTTGGGGTATTGAGGGGTCACACCCCTCCGGACAGACATTATAGAGGCCATCTGGCCAGCTCTGGCTGCGGCCGTACACACACACCACAGATATACACAACAATAGATACTGACTGCTCTATTCAGACACACAACAATAGATACTGACCCCTCTATTCAGACACACACAACAATAGATACTGACCCCTCTATTCAGACACACAACAATAAATACTGACCCCTTTTTCATACACACACAACAATAGATACTGACCCCTCTGTTCAGACGCACACATCAATAGATACTGACCCCTCTGTTCAGACACACACAACAATAGATACTGACCCCTTTGTTCAGGCACACACAACAGTAGATACTGACCCCTCTGTTCAGACAAAGAATAAAAATATTAACTGACCCCTCTGTTCAGGCACTGTCACGACTCCTACCGAAGGTGGCTCCCCCTCCTGCTCGGGTGGCGCTCGGCGGTCGTCATCACCGGCCTACTAGCTGCCACTGATTCCCTTTTTTCCCCCCCTTTCCGTTATTGTTTCCACCTGTTCTGTGTTGGGCTGATTTACTGGGCTATTTTAGCCAGTAGGCCTGCCTGCTCTGTGTGTGGGATTATTGTTCTGTATTTTTGGCTTGTGTTCACGCTATATGTGTTTAGGTGCTAGTGCGTGGTTTGCGCCAACCATCTTCTGTCCCCTGTGTTTGGGGCACTTTGGTTTTGTGTGCGCTCAGTATAGCTGTTGGGGTGGCTTGTGTTTCGCCATTGTGTTCATTAAAAGCCACTAGCCTGTATTCTCTGCTTCCTGCGCTTGACTCCTCACCCACTACGCCCAAGCCTTACAGGCACACACAACAGTAGATACTGACCCCTCTGTTCAGACACACACAACAATATTAACTGACCCCTTTATTCAGACACAGACAACAATAGATACTGACCCCTCTGTTCAGACACAGACAACAATAGATACTGACCCCTCTATGCAGACAGACATACACAACAATAGATACTGACCCCTCTATTCAGACACACACAACAATAGATACTGACCCCTCTATTCAGACACACACAACACTGCTCTACATACAAACTCAGCAAAAAAAGAAACGTCCCTTTCTTAATTCGTAAAAATCTAAATAACTTCACAGATCTTCATTGTAAAGGGTTTAAACACTGTTTCCCAACAATTAATGAACATGCACCTGTGGAACGGTCGTTAAGACACTAACAGCTTACAGATGGTAGGCAATTGAGGTCACAGTTATGAAAACTTAGGACACTAATGAGGCCTTACTACTGACTCTGACCCAGACCTCCACACACCACCAGCGCATGACTTGGACATAAATAGGTGCCGGTACTCAATTTGGGTGCCGGTAATGTTTATATTTAGGTGCAGGAGCTCCACAATATTCTACAAGAGGTGTTTTTCATTTTAGCCCTTGGGATCCATCCACACCGGCTCACTTTTTTTTATTTTTTTTTATTGTTGTCGATCACTTGTTTTCTTTGGTGAAAATAAATGAAACTAAAATTAAACTAAACGAGCTCCAGCAGTAGAAAATGTGAGGTGCCGGTACTCGGCCCCGGTGAGCTCCTGCCCAAGCCAGTCAGTGCACAGCACCAAATCACACACATCCTTGTCTCCTTACAAGATAGCTACCGTGTACTGGCCTACTTCGATTGGCCTCGGAGTGCTTCCAAGGTTTTCTACCATAAATGTTGCACTTTACACTTGTCAAATAATTATAGACACTTGCAGCAGACAGACAGTGTATTTCGATAGGCTTGCCAGTGCAGTAATGAATGGCTCTACACTGAGATCCATTCGCTCACAGCTGGCTCATACCTCCAGCATCGAAAAAGCCTGGTGGTGCATACAGGTGTGGTCAGCCTGTTAATAGAGAGAGGAAGTGCTAGAGAACCAACCCACAACCATCAAACACATCCCACTGGCCCTGAAAGATGGTGGCTGATTGTCTGCATGAGTGATCTACACGGAAGATGGCAAATAGTACAGTAGAGGACATCCAGGTCCTGGCCAAGCATGTGCCAGCTATTTTAGGAAGCTGGATGACTTATTTAAGCCTGACGTCAAGACTCCCAGTCCCAGGGCTAGCTGAAGAGAAGCTCGGAGCGCTGCTGTGTGTGTGTAGATTCTCTGAGCGCTTTGTGTGTGTGTGTATTCTGAAATGTTCTGTGATGATGTGGCTGTATGGCTGCTGATAGTGTAGGACTCAGTTGGTTTGACATGGAAGAAGGTACAACTAGCAACAGGTGTGAATCAGCTGGGAACCAAGGAACCACTCTAAAATCCCAATCTAGTTTTTCTAAATGTTTTATTATCCTAATAAAATACTCCAGATAATTGGTTGGGTTATGATGAGGCACATGCAGCTACAGTAAAACCAGAGGTTCCTACCGACAATGGGAGCCAGAAGCTTTGTAGCCCACTGCTTCTACAACTACATGATGTAATCCATGTTGGGGATTTGTTCAGTCCACTGGTCACCATGGTAACCTGGGGAGGGTGGAGCACAGATGGAATAGGGAACTAGCTAGAGTTAGGCAAAATCCTCTGGGGCCAGTGCACACTGCACGTATGCTACACATACAAGTACGCACACCCACAATTCGTTGCAGTCCTGCTGCTGTCAGGGTCAATGTGGCATCAGCAGTGAAAGAAGGGTGTTGGTGGGTATGTGTGTGTGTGTATGTGTATGTGTGTTGGGGCGAGCGGGAGCTGGTCCAGTCTGCTCTCTCTCCTTACTGCTGCTGGGCTGGAGCCGCTCCAAACCCCACTGGCCTGCTCATGTTGCCATGGCTTAACACCTGCACTTGTATAAACATGCAGAGAATAACACATGTAATTGACTTTCAGAGAGATTTTAACTACACTAAAAAAGGGTCAGTTCTGAGTAAGAAAGGGAGCACACAAATGAGAGGGGCAAGAGAGAAGGAGAGAGAGAGGATATGGATTTTAAGATGAAAACTGCATTGTTGGTTAAGGGCTTGTAAGTAAGCATTTCACTGTAAGGTCTACACCTGTTGTATTTGGCGCATGTGACAAATACAATTTGATTATATTTTTTGTAGAAAAGAGGTAAATCAGGGAAAAGATGGAGGGAGGAGAAAGAGACAGCTTTACTGAAAAAAGCAAGACCAGAGAGATAAAAAGAGGTGAAAGAAAGCTTGAAAGTTGATTCCCTTTTAGAGAAATGCCTTAAAATAGAGTTCCCCTGAGCGAGACGACACTACCGATGTAAAAAAAACATTTTTCTTTAACGTTACAGCCTTATTCTAAAATGGATTAAATTGTGTTTCCCCCCGTCATCAATCTACACACAATACCCCACAATGACAAAGCAAAAACAGGTTTTTAGATATTTCTGCAAATTGCTGGGCACACCTGTTTTTGGGGAGTTTCTCCCATTCTTCTCTGCAGATCCTCTCAAGCTCTGTCAGGTTGGATGGCGAGTGTCGCTGCACAGCTATTTTCAAGTCTCTCCAGAGACGTTTGATTGGGTTCAATTCCGGGCTCTGGCTGGACCACTCAAGGACATTCAGAGACTTGTCCCGAAGCCACTCCTGCGTTGTCTTAGCTGTGTGCTTAGGGTTGTTGTTCTGTTGGAAGGTGAGGTCCTGAGCACTCTGGAGCAGGTTTTCATCAAGGATCTCTCTGTACTTTGCTCTGTTCATCTTTCCCTCAATCCTGAATAGACTCCCAGTTCCTGCCACTGAAAAACATCCCCACAGTATGATGCTGCCACCACCAGGTTTCCTCCAGACGTGATGCTTGGTATTCAGGCCAGAGTTCAATCTTGGTTTTATCAGACCAGATAATCTTGTTTCTCATGGTCAGAGTCCTTTAGGTGCAATTTGGCAACTCCAAGCGGGCTGTCATGTGCCTTTTACTGAGGAGTGGCTTCCGTCTGGCCACTCTACCATAAAGGCCTGATTGGTGGAGTGCTTCAAAGATGGTTGTCCTTCTGAAAGGTTCTCCTATCTCCACAGAGGAACTCTGGACCTCTGTCAGAGTGACCATCAGGTTCTTGATCACCTCCCTTAACCAAGGCCCTTTTCCCCCGATTTCTCAGTTTGGTTGGGCGGCCAGCTCTAGGAAGAGTCTTGGTGGTTCCAAACTTCTTCCATTTAATAATGATGGAAGCCACTGTGTTCTTGGGGGCTTTCAATGCTGCAGACATTTTTTGGTACCCTTCTCCAGATCTGTGCCTTGACATAATCCTGTCTCGGAGCTCTACGGACAATTCCTTCGACCTCATGGCTCGGTTTTTGGGAAGAGTGAAGAAGCGACTCCGGGATGCTGGCCTTCTAGGCAGAGTTCCTCTGTCCAGTGTCTGTGTTCTTTTGCCCATCTTAATCTTTTCATTTTATTGGCCAGTCTGAGATATGGCTTTTTTTTGCAACTCTGCCTAGAAGGCCAGCATCCCGGATTCGCCTCTTCACTGTTGATTTTGAAACTGGTGTTTTGCGGGTACTATTTATTGAAGGTGCCAGTTGAGGACTTGTGAGGCGTCTGTTTCTCAAACTAGACACTCTAATGTACTTGTCGTCTTGCTCAGTTGTGCACTGGGGCCTCCCACTCCTCTTTCTATTCTGGTTAGAGCCAGTTTGCGCTGTTCTGTGAAGGGAGTAGTACACAGCGTTGTACGAGATCTTCAGTTTCTTGGCAATTTCTCGCATGGAATAGCCTTCATTTCTCAGAACAAGAATAGACTGACGAGTTTCAGTAGAAAGGTCTTTGTTTCTGGCCATTTTGAGCTTGTAATCGAACCCACAAATGCTGATGCTCCAGATACTCAATTAGTCTAAAGAAGGCCAGTTTTATTGCTTCTTTAATCAGAACAACAGTTTTCAGCTGTGCTAACATAATTGCAAAGAGCTTTCTAATGATCAATTAGCCTTTTAAAATGATAAACTTGGATTAGCTAACACAATGTGCTGTTGGAACACAGGAGTGATGGTTGCTGATAATGGGCCTCTGTGCGCCTATGTAGATATTCCGTTAAAAAAATCTGCCGTTTCCAGTTACAATAGTCATTTACAACATTAACAATGTCTACTCTGTATTTCTGATTAATTTGATGTTATTTTAATGGACAATTTTTTTTTGCTTTTCTTTCAAAAACAACGAAATATCTAAGTGACCCCAAACTTCTGAACGGTAGTGTACATTTGCTAAAATTTGTCATTATGGGGTATTGTGTGTAGATGGATGAGGAAAAACATTAATTTAATTAATTTTAGAATAAGGCTGTAATGTAACAAATTCTGGAAAAAGTCAAGGGGTCTGAATACTTTCTGAAGGCACTGTGCTGTATCTACCTCAATTACCTCATACCCCTAAACATTGGCTCGTTACTGGTACCCCGTGCATAGCCAGGTTATCGTTACTCATTATGTATTTATTACACCCGTTATTATTTTTCTATTATTTCTCTTTTTTTCTCCCTGCATTGTTGGGAAGGGCCCGAAAGTAAGCATTTCACTGTCTGTCTACACATGTTTTTGTCATGAAGCATGTCACAAACACTATTTTCTTTTATTGGATGCAGGATCTTAATTTAAACCAGTTTGTTACAGCAGGAAAATCATTCTGCAACAGGAAATGGGAATTATTATGGGGATTATAATTCATGGACATTTTTGTATGGGTTGACACATTTTTCCTAAGGGAAAATCAAGTCTGACATTTCATAGTGGAAATTACTAAAACTTGTCTAGCCTTTTTATACCTCAAATACACTACACGTTTTAAATGTCCTGTATTTCAGGAAAGTTGTCCTGCAACAGGGTGATAAAATTAAGATCCTACATCTGTAGGTTTAAATAATTCAGACTTAGTAAACTAGGGAGTCCTCCTGGACATCTGGTATAAAGTCCATGTGTACACACTACAGCATTGAGTGTACCATCATCATAGAAGGCTATTACCTGGTTAATATTAGACTATTACCAAGTGTACTTTATCATAATGAAATCGTCAGTGCCCCCCCCCCAAAAAAAATATTTCAATAGGACAAAACAATCTCATTCTAAGATCATTCAAAATCCCTTCCAAATTCTGCCAGAAAAGAGAGGACTGTACGCATTCAGGCTATTTATCATGTAATTTATCATGTAATTTATCTATTTATCATATAATGAAGCAAATCATCTGCATTACCACCCTCCAAATATTTGTACTCAGACAGAAATTGGAGCAAATCACATGAATGTGAAAGCAATTTCAAGTTATCTAAGTAAGAGCTAAAAATGGCTAAAAGTCAAATAATCTGTGGCTGCCACTGTCTCCGCGTGGCTTATCTATTCAAAATGTAGCGGCATGAACAGGAATGCAATCAGTGTCATAAAGGCAAAGTGAATTACATTCAGAGAGAAAGAGAGAGAGAGACCAAGACAAGACAGACAGTACAGAGAGAAGTAGTTGAACATATAGACAGTAGTAGAATGACAGTGTAGAGCAGTGGTGTCAAACTCATTCCATGAAGGGCTGAATGTCTGCTGGTTTTTGTTATTTTCATTCAATTTGGGTCCAATTAAGGCCTAGACAACCAGGTGAGGGGAGTTTGTAACTAATCAGTGACCTTAGTTGATCAATCAAGTACAAGGGAGGAATGAAAACCCGCAGACACTTGTCCCCCCGTGGAATGAGTTTTGACACCTGCGGTGTAGAGAATGCCTTAAATACCTGTTTCCAGTTGTCATAAATGATGACTGAACTCTCCTCATCGTCAACTGACACTGTGCGCTCGTAGCCTTCTCCTGTAACCAAACATGACACATGAACATACACAACAATACTTCCACATAAAGTGATACACAAACACATGATAACACACACTCACAAATGGTTTGAGTTGAGCCTATTGATTAAAGTTAACCGAGGCCTATGTCTGGTATTACACAATGGTAGGCTGAGGAGTTGGAAGCACACACAGATATGGGACAAGGTTATGGTAGCCTACAGTACGGTGGCCCACATAGAGCATTAAGGTTCCAGAAATAGCTATGTTGCAAATACCTTGACTTGCCAGGATTCTAGGAACCATAATGAATACTTTGTGGTCTGACTCTTCATGACATGTCTCTGGCAGCACCACTTACAGAGCAGTGTGCCCATCACTCTGCTGGAGCATTGATTGGTTGAGTGATTGGCCCAAGACTGCTGTTATTATCACCCTGACCTTTCAGACAGCCTAGTGACACAGAGTGCTTTTTTGGTTTATCTTGTAATTTCTCTGCCTTTAGAGTGCACTCAGAAAATGGGAAAAGTAACTCTCAACCTCACGAATCAGAATGATGTTGGTATTTTGTGGCGGCTGACATAACGCGATTGACATAAAGTAGATACCACGTGCACACTGCACACACACCCACTACAATCCACACACGCACGCACACACACAAATATACACACACATTGAAGAACTTTACCACAGGCTGTTTCAGAGTCCACCGACAGAGATCTGTCTGACAGTCCAGCCAGGGACAGAGCCAGCGATGATTTTCCAACCCCATTCTGCCCAAGTAGTACGATCCTTATAGCACTCCCATGATACCCCTCCACCGCCTGACCAAATGATTCATCCTGGCAAACAGTGTCACTGATTGGCAGTGTGGATGGTTCGTCAATCCCTGGTATCCAATCACGGTCCTCTGATACGGCCTCCTCCCGCCTCAGCTGGTGCTTGATTGGTAGAGGTGTGCTTCCTCTTCTCAGAGGGGGAGCGGTGGTAAGAAACATACTGTACTGAGAGAGACAAAAAAATAGGTAGTGAGTACACGCCCCAAAGGACATGACCCTTATGAGCATGGAGCTGAGTGAATGTTAATGCAGGAGAAGAAGAGTTACATTTGACACAAATAGTTGACACAGTAGGCCTACTACTATGGAAGCAAAGGCTGCGTTTAGACACTAATTGGTCTTCTGACCAATCAGATCAGCTCCACGGCTTTCGTGGAGTGAAATGTAACGATGCTTCGTGGGGGGCGGTTGTTGATGTGTGCAGAGGGTCCCTGGTTCAAGCCCAGGTTGGGGCGAGGACAGGGATGGAAGCAAGACTGTTACAATGGGACTCTGGGATGCATTAGCAGAAAATAGGTCCAGAACATAAATGTCCATGAGCCCTCCTGCATGTCACACACAAAAGCAGATAGACATGTCTACAGTAAGCTATGGGCTCTATGCACGCAAAACGTAAACACATACACCTACGTATAGGCCTACATAAACCTTTGTGTGTGTGTGCATATGCAAACACACACACACACACACACACACACACACACACAGTATAGATACTTCAGTGTTCTCTGGTTTCAACAACAACTAAAGCCATCAGTTTGTGTTCCTGGGAGCATTCAGTGTGTGTACTGCAGCAGATCAGTCAGATGACCGCCATCAATATTAATACAGCAATTCATCTAGCTGGAGCACTCACCCTGGGAGCCAGAAAACAGCCAGCAAACAGCCAGCACAGAGCCAGGAGCAGGTGTACCTGTGGCTGAGCTCCACTCGGTGACACACAGGGATAGAGTGTATTGCTGGACTCAGACACAGTACCAATAAGAGTAATTGAAAGGGTGCAATTAATTAATCATGGTCTTTGTTGTCAAGGAGATGCAGGAGAGCAATAAAGACAGACACAGAGAAGGACCGACTGACAGGTGAGAAACTAGGTCAAACCGTAACACAGACAACATTGGGCAATAACAAAATACTACAGTTCAATACTGTAGGCCTACAGGCAATGCTTTGTTGCTATACTTCTGTTTGCTCATGTTATTACCACTGTAGAACATACATTGCTCTGGCTGCTAGGCTACTGTTGGTGGTGTTGCCACTATAGTGTAATTATTAGACCCACTATTATTTCGCCCACTGATGATCACATTTTAGTTTCGAATTCAACATGTCGAGTAATTATACAGTAAAAACATCATAATAATGATCCTAATTTATGATAGAAGAGAGATGAGCCTGCTTATTAAACAAATACTAATTGATGTGTCCGCACCTTTCGGGAAGACAACAGACAACTCGGATTGAGAGTGTGAGTTGTGCGCGTAAACATAGTGACAGCTTGTCAGCGTGCACGTGCTACTAGAATTCCACATATCGCGAAGCTCCCAAGCCGGCTCCGTAGTCTTTCCGCTGAAGACGTTATGTAGCATACATCGCACCGGTATGTAGCTTAAAGATGCAATTTGTTATAGTCTACTGAACTCAAAGAAAACGTTTGGCACATAAAAACAGTGAGGTCAGTGCTGACATTTTTTTGTCACCTTACCTGGTCAGTCATCGTGTTAAATTCTTCCTCTATTTTTCACAAATAAAGTCCCTAATTGCGACCACAATCCATGTCAAGTCATTTGCGCTCGGGAAGTATGGATGAGAGAGAACAAAATAACCGCACCAAATATCAATTAACATTGCGAAACCATTCCCCGGCTGGTAATTCCTCCCGAAGCCCCTTGGTCTCGATGTGTAGGTATTGATCGAAGAAGAGTGCAGAGCATATGAATAGGTAGCCTGGTCTACACCTGCGTTTGGGTGTTATGAATAAGCGGCCCTTCTTGTGCACAGAAAAAAACGTTAGCACGCCCCCTTCTCATCCTCTTGTCCCAACGCCCAAGAATGCCCTTAGTGTATACCTGAGCTACACAGCTCATCTCTCTCTCCCCCACTCTCTTTCTCTCTCGCTCTCTTTCAATTCAATTCAAGGGCTTTATTGGCAAGGGAAACATATGTTAACATTGCCAAAACAGTGAAGTAGATAATAAACAAAGGTGAACTAAACAATAAAAATGAACAGTGAATATTACGGTCACGGAAGTTGAAAAATAATAAAGCCATTTTAAATGTCATATGTCTATATGCAGTGTTGTAATGATGTGCAAATAGTAAAAGTACAAAAGGGAAAATAAATAAACAAATATGGGTTGTATTTACAATGGTGTTTGTTCTTCACTTGTTGCCCTTTTCTTGTGGCAACAGGTTACACATTTTGCTGCTGTGATGGCACACTGGTATTTCACCCAATAGATATGGGAGTTTATCAAAATTGGGTTTGTTTTCGAATTCTTTGTGGATCTGTATAATCTGAGGGAAATATGTGTCTCTAATATGGTCATACATTTGGCAGGAGGTTAGGAAGTGCAGCTCAGGTTCCACCTCATTTTGTGGGCAGTGTGCACATAGCCTGTCTTCTCTTGAGAGCCAGGTCTGCCTACGGTGGCCTTTCTCAATAGCAAGGCTATGCTCACTGAGTCTGTACATGGTCAAAGCTTTCCTTAAGTTTGGGTCAGTCACAGTGTTTGTGTTTGTGAACAGAGCCCCAGGACCAGCTTGCTTAGGGGACTCTTCTCCAGGTTCATCTCTCTGTAGGTGATGGCTTTGTTATGGAAGGTTTGGGAATCGCTTCCTTTAAGTTGGTTGTAGAATTTAACGGCTATTTTCTGGATTTGGATAATTAGCGGGTATCGGTCTAATTCTGCTCTGCATGCATTATTTGGTGTTTTACGTTGTACACAGAGGATATTTTTGCAGAATTCTGCATGCAGAGTCTCAATTTGGTGTTTGCCCTATTTTGTGAATTCTTGGTTGGTGAGCAGACCCCAGACCTTACAACCATGAAGGGCAATAGGTTCTATAACTGATTCAAGTATTTTTTGCCAGATCCTAATTGGTATGTCAAATTTTATGTCCCTTTTGATGGCATAGAAGGCCCTTGTCTTGTCTTTCAGATCGTTGACAACTTTGTGGAAGTTACCTGTGGTGCTGATGTTTAGGCCGAGGTCTGTATAGTGTTTTGTGTGCTCTAGGGCTACGGTGTCTAGATGGAATTTGTATTTGTGGTCCTGGCAACTGGACCTTTTTTGGAACAGGGATTTCCTCTGGGAGCTACCATGAGTCTGCAGGTCTCAGCCAAGGTTAGGTTACTCATCACATGAACAACTGTTTCTGAACCACCTCCAACACACTCACTACACCCCAGGGATAATTAACAAGAGCCCCAGTTACTCCTTGGGGTTAATTGTTACACACTTATGGGTCTGATAAAGCAATCTCCTGTGTCTGTCTATCTCTTTGTCTGTCTGGGCCCAAGCCTCAGTAGCAGTGGCAGCTAGAGCGGGGCAGCATGTTATGGTTCAGAGTGAGACTGATGCAGCCTGAATGGGGACTGAATGAGGACTGAAATAACAAAACCGTTTGAAATAGAAACCTTGGATTTTCTGCAGTTAAAAAAAAACAGAAAGTTTATTCATTACGAAATTATGAAAAATATAAATAACATTCCACCCATGAGGCCACTAGAGGGCGATTTGGTCATTTCACTGCAGGAAGTACTGAAGTCTCATCAGTACATTAGAACGAGCATTGTGTGTGTGTGTGTGTGTGTGTGTGTGTGTGTGTGTGTGTGTGTGTGTGTGTGTGTGTGTGTGTGTGTGTGTGTGTGTGTGTGTGTGTGTGTGTGTGTGTGAATCACAGTGCAGGCAGTTCACTGAGATGACTGCACTCATTAACAGCAAGCTCAGCCTGACAAAATGCTTCCTGCTCCTCATGTTAATAGGTTGATTGATTAACAATAGTGTGCAGGATCTTTCCGGCTGAAATAGGTTAGAGGGGTCAAGTGGCAAATAGGGCAGATTTCTGTTTTTCTCAGAGTGCGTTTTCAGACTAGTCATTGAACATTTGGAAGTAAGTGTTCCATGTCATTGTGTTGTTAGATTACAGTGGGTTTTGAACGTGCTCTCTCAAACTGAATGAGTGCAACTAACACACACACACACACACACACACACACACACACACACACACACACACACACGCACTCAGCCTGATGCAAAACAACTGATTACATAATCAATCTCGGGCTCAAGTGATTCCCACCATGCCAATGAATTTTAAATACCACTTTTGCTGTCTCTAAATATGAATTGCCTCGCATTCAAATCCAATTAGCCTACTTTAGAGAGTCTGCTTGTCAAACCATGCCAAAACATGGGATGCCCTTTGTGCTCTTTGCTATAATATTACAGAGTCAGACCCAAGTATGTAGATTTGATTGGTCATTCCTTGTTAAAATGACATCTCCCTCTATTCATCAATGTGCTCCTATTGTCCCTGTCCAAGTTATTTTGTCCAACCTCCAGATAAAAACAAGCAATTCTCTATTAACACTTATAAGTCAAGGAACGTCTTTCTTCAAGGTTACACGGCTGTTGAAGGAGATTATGCCGACTGAAGGCCTAACAAATAGCCTATATGACCGGCCAGGTCACTCGAGATCCAAGGTGACATTCGACATTCGTCCACATCCCCAGGACGTCGGGAGATGCCTTCAAAACCGGTCACTCGAGGTAACAGTGAGCGCTATTATCATGAGGTAGGCATGCTAGGGCGTAGTGGACAAGGATGGCGGATGGGGGTAAACCGCAAGCTTGTTCAATCCCAGCGCTAGGCACTCATGTTAGATTTTTTTTACCCTACCCCAAACATTAACCGTTACCTTAATCAGTGGTGGAAAAGGTACCCAATTGTCATAGTTGAGTAAAAGTAAAGATACCTTAATAGAAAGTTACTCAAGTAAAAGTGAAAGTCACCCAGTAAAATACTACTTGAGTAAAAGTCTAAAAGTATTTGGTTTTAAATATACTTAAGTATCAAAAGTAAATGTAATTGATAAAATATTCTTAAGTATCAAAAGTAGAAGTAAAAGTATAAAGAATTTTAAATTCCTTATATTAATCAAAGCAGACGGCACCATTTCCTTGTTTAAAAAATGTACAGATAGCCAGGTGCACACTCCAACACTCAAATAATATTTACAAAAGATGCATTTGTGTTTAGTGAGTCTGCCAGATCAGAAGCAGTAGGGATGACCACATGTTCTCTTGATAAGTGCGTGAATTTCACAATTTTCCTGTCCTGCTTAGCATTCAAAATGTAACAAGCACTTGTTGTTGTCAGGAAAAATGTATGGAGTAAAAAGTACAATATTTTCTATTGGAATGTAGTGAAGTAAAATTAAAAGTTGTCAAAAATATAAATAGTAAAGTAAAGTACAGATACCCCAAAAAACTACTTAAGTACTTTACAACACTGACCTTAATCATTTGGAATCTACATTTGATGTTTAAACCCCCCATGACAAACATTGAATACAGAAGTCAAACTGTGTCTTCCCTGTAGCTCAGTTGGTAGAGCATGGTTTTTGCAATGAGTGGTGTTTGCAACGCCAGGGTTGTGGGTTTGATTCACACGGGGGGCCAGCACAGAAAAGAAAATGTATGAAATGTATGCATTCACTACTGTAAGTCGCTCTGGATAAGAGTGTCTGCTAAATGACTAAAATATTTTTTAAAAAAATGTGTCAAACCATGAGATATTGTTGATATGATATGCTGTGTGTTGTCAAGTCATTTTCCCTTGCAGGCTTTGACAAGGTTGTACATCTGATGTGCAAGAAGGCCCTTCCCTTGTAGTTTAGAATTCAGTTCATTCATGAAATGATTGCCTCACCTGGTTCACCAACTACTTCTCTGATAGAGCTCAGTGTGTCAAATCGGAGGGCCTGTTGTCCAGACCTCTGGCAGTCTCTATGGGGGTGCCACAGGGTTCAATTCTCGGGCCGACTCTCTTCTCTGTATACATCAATGATGTCGCTATTGCTGCTGGTGATTCTTTGATCCACCTCTACGCAGATGACCCCATTCTGTATACTTCTGGCCCTTCTTTGGACACTGTGTTAACTAACCTCCAGACGAGCTTCAATGCCATACAACTCTCCTTCCGTGGCCTCCAACTGCTCTTAAATGCAAGTAAAACTAAATGCATGCTCTTCAACCGATCTCTGCCCGCACCTGCCCGTCTGTCCAGCATCACTACTCTGGACGGTTCTCACTTAGAATATATGGACAACTACAAATACCTAGGTGTCTGGCTAAACTGTAAACTCTCCTTCCAGACTCACATTAATCATCTCCAATCCAAAATTAAATCTAGAATCGGCTTCCTATTTCGCAACAAAGAATCCTTCACTCATGCTGCCAAACACCCTCGTAAAACTGACCATCCTACCGATCCTCGACTTCGACGATGTCATTTACAGAATAGCCTCCAACACTCTACTCAACAAATTGGATGCAGTCTATCACAGTGCCATCCGTTTTGTCACCAAAGCCCCACATAGTACCCACCACTGTGACCTGTATGCTCTCGTTGGCTGGCTCTCACTTCATACTCGTCGCCAAACCCACTGGCTCCAGGTCATCTACAAGTCTCTGCTAGGTAAAGCCCCGCCTTATCTCAGCTCACTGGTCACCATAGCAGCACCCACCCGTAGCACGCGCTCCAGCAGGTATATCTCACTGGTCACCCCCATAGCCAATTCTTCCTTTGGCCGCCTCTCCCAGTTCTCTGCTGCCAATGACTGGAACAAACTGTAAAAATCACTGAAGCTGGAGACTCTTACCTCCCTCACTAGCTTTAAGCACCAGCTGTCAGAGCAGCTCTCAGGTCACTGCACCTGTACATAGCTCATCTGTAAATAGCCCATCCAATCTACCTCATCCACATACTGTATTTATTTATTTATCTTGCTCCTTTGCACCCCAGTATCTTTACTTGCACATTCATCTTTTGCACATTCTACCATACCAGTGTTTAATTGCTATATTGTAATTACTTCGTCACGACGACCTATTTATTGCCTTACCTCCTTTGTCCTACCTCATTTGCACATACTCTATATATACTTTTTCAACTGTATTCTTGATTGTATGTTTGTTTATTTCATGTGTAACTCTGTGTTGTTGTATGTGTCGAACTGCTTTGCTTTGTCTTGGCCAGGTAGCAGTTGTAAATGAGAACTTGTTCTCAACTAGCCTACCTGGTTAAATAAAGGTGAAATTTAAAATAAAAAAAAGGGCCATGATGTCCACGGGGGGAAGGCAAAATCAGCCAACCATTCTTTATCTTGCAGTTCAGGGAAATCCACATATTTTCCTTTCATTTGCAAAAACTTAGCAATCTCTGACTTCAGGGCCCACCCCCTTTTAAGCACCTTCCCCAAACATCCCTCTCACGTTTGTGTGGTATGCATGACCCGACTCTGTCTCTTCCAACAGTGAGACAAACTGCCTGTGGTTAACAGATTTAGCTCTTATGAAGTTTATCACTTAGTGACTGTATCCACAACATGGTTCATTTTCAGAACACATTTACAGAGCACCTCTTGAATGCAGGAAAATACTTTTCTGATCTGGGTTCAGCTCAGCTACTTGATCTTGTATCCTTTTCAAAAGGCCAACATTTTTTCCTGTCAAGTTTGGGCACCCATCAGTGGTCACACTGGATAACTTTTCAAAACTCAGCTTTGCCACACACTTATTAACCTCCTCCAATAAATCTTTCCCTGTGGTTGTGCTCTTCATTGACTGCACTGAAGCAAACTCCTCTGTGATTTCAAAGTCTGTGGTTATGACTCGTAAGAATATCAACAACTGTGCCGTGTCACTGCTCTCATTCAGGGCCAAAGAGAAATAGGTGAAATCCTTTAACTTGTCTTTCAACTGTTCGTCTTGACAGGGAACATTTTCAAACAGCTCTTCCTTGTCGGGGAAAAGTATTGCTGCAGAGTCAATTAAACATTATTTAATGAATTTTCCCTCAGCGAATGGCTTGATATGTTTAGCAATTTTGTGTGACAGCGCATAGCTAGCTCTCGCAATTCTGTTGTTCACTGAATGCAGTTTTGTGAAAAGTCCCTGCTGGTTTTGCAACTGAGAAAGAAGCTCTTTCGATGCACTTGCCCTCTGCTCAGAAGACATATTCTTATATTTCTCTGCATGCTTCATCTGGAAGTGTCGGGACAAGTTGTAGTCTTTCAAGACAGCCATGCTCTCTTTGCACACTAAGCACACAGCTTTCCCTGATACCTGAATAAAGACATATTTCGATGTCCACTCTTGCTGGAACACCCTGCATTCATTGTCTACTTTGTTAGCTTTGAAAAACTTAGCTTTGACATTTTTTTTGCACAATTTCTAGCTAGCTACTATTTGTAACTGTGACATGTGTGTCAGCCTGTCAGTCACTGTCTGTCCTCGTACAGTTGTGATTTATACGTGCCTTCAAAATAAATGTCCCACAAGCGGTGGGAGTTAAATCATTACACAAAGGCGAGTATTCATTGGGCTTTTAATTTGAATAACAAATATGTTTTTCAAAACTTAACTATCGCAAATTCTTTATGTGATCTGAGCATGATTCCACGGGCCATATTGAGTCAGGTCGCAGGCTGCATGCAGCCCCCGGGGCCGACCTTACACTAAAAGGACATTGTCAGATTTTCACAATTTCACAGTTTTATTCCAATCTCAGTGTGTAAATATATATAAAACACAGAAAAAATATGTTTTTGACTGCACTGGGCCTTTAAGATTATGCACAGCATGCAATTAAGGCCCAGTTAGATGAAGGATCAATGGTATGTCCACTTATATCAGTATTCTTCATGATTGTTAGTATTATTGGTTTGGGAGGCTTGGTTTGTTTATAATACTAACTGTGTTGTTCAATGATGGCATAAATGGTTCTCACCTGTCAGTCATGTTGTTGTCTTCTCTGTGAGAGAAACACTAACAATATATTTCATGCCCTTCTGCCTTCAATACTGTAATTTCATTCCACACACACACTTTACCACTTGATCAGCCCCCTGAATTACGCTCTCTTCATTTTTTCCATCCTCTCCCTCTCTCTGCCAGGCCCCCCACTAAGTCTCTCCTCCCTGTGTGAGGAGTCTGAGTTGCTAAGTGACAATTGCAATGTGATTGGAAATCTAAGATTCTAAGCCTCTGTTTTTATGACACATCACATTTATGATGCTTATGAACACACACACACTGACATATGTAGGCTAAAAGGTATAGCCTGTTAGAAGAAAAGTAATTGTCCCATAAACTGTGTAAGCATGTATGTAATCAAAATCGGTTGTGTAATTGCATTGTGTGTGTGTGTGTATGTGCTCATCTCACTGGATCAGCCTGAGTGGCAAGGTGTGCCGGGAGGAGGTGAGGAAAACGTGGTGGCAGCGCGGGGGTGATTCGCTGGTGCCGTTTTCCCAAGCATTTCCTCAGTGACGGTAGGAGGGCATGGAGCTGACGCACCGCTGGGCAAGACAAGAGGAAGTAGAGGGGTGGGTTTCAGCAGGATGCTAAACACACCAACATGATGTCCGACAGAGACCTCCCAGAGTAGAGACTCCTATGTGTCGGGGAAGCAGACGAGTTGAGGTAGGAAAAGGGCAACAGGAGACCGCTTCACGCCTGAATGATTGTTGGCTGATAGGCGAGGCAGCAGAGCTGACGTTGACGTATTCCAGGGTGTAGTAAGGCAGCCAGATAATGGCGAAGAACAGCGTGGAGAGGATCAGGAGCGCCGTGGCCTTCTTGTTGCGGAGGTGGTTGATGATGAGTCCAGAGTTGAGGGCAATGCAAAGGAGCAGAGCCACGTAGTAGACCAGGAAGGCTGGCACCAGGAAACCCAGCTACAGACTACATACACCCACCGTCAAAATGGATATAGGTGGGGAATGGCCATGGTGACAGAGACTAGCGAGATCACTGCCACGATACCGGCACTAAAAGAGCGGGAGAGAGGAGAATATATAGCGGAGGTGGGTACAACTGAGTGTAGATGAGTAGTGTAATTCCAAAGTTCCTATACTTCCACTTCAGTGGGGCTGGTGGGTGTTCTAGCAGGTGGGGCCACTATGCGGTACCTGAGCACCGGCAAGGTTTCCAGACTAAATACTGTATATGCACTCCGGCCATCAGGGAGGTGATGAAGCCCGGCAGCACACAGATACGGTCCCCTAGCTCCCAGTCCTGGGAGCTGTCGCTGAGAGGGACGCAGGGCAGGGTGATCAGGGCGCCCAGGGTGGCCAGGCTCAGGTTGAGGAGCAGCACGGAGCTGGGCTTGGAGTGTCGCCGTGGGTTACACATCAGCAAAGGTCACATAAGCAGATGACCCCCGACCCCCACCAGGAGGGAGAGCACTCTGACCAGGAGCAGCACCAGGGAGAAGGAGATGGTGGTGTTGGTGAACACCGTGTTGAAGAGCAGGTTCACTATGGCCGGCATGGTGGTGGGAGACACTGCACTATAGAGGAGGGGTGATAGGAAATGTGGAAGGAAAGGTTATAGGAGGGGTGGAATGAAGGGTGATAGGAGGGGTGGAAGGAGGGGTTACATCTCAAGGATGATCAATGGAAACAGGATGCACCTGAGCTCAATTTCGAGTCTCATAGCAAAGGGTCTGGATAATCATGTCAGTAAGGTATTTTTTTTTTTTTATCTAAAAACCTGTTTTCACTTTGTCATTAGAACATTTTTATAAAATCATTTTTATAAAATCCATTTTAGAATAAGGCTGTAACATAACAAAATGTGGAAAAGGGAAGGGGTCTGAATACTTTCCGAATGCACTGTACATTATCTTGGTGAGACATTTCATTTGGAATGGGAAATGTCCTGGAATTGTCCTCTCCACCTTACAACACCCCAAAAAGTTTGGAGGGATCTCTTTACCCTACTTTAAACTCTACTATTAGGCATTCCAGCTGAGGTCACGGACTATTTGTCTTGACTCTTCATCTGATATGCCTTAGCGGAAAATAAAGTAAGTCAAGTCACATCCAATTAGAATTCAGGACCTTCCTTCTTCTGGGATAAAGCAAAAAACGTCCTAATCGCCCTTTACATTCCCCTATGGTCTCAGCAAGGTAGTGAAGGTCATCTTCAACATACGAGGGCTTCGTTCCTTTCAAGATCTGAAAGTCATTCTCTCCTTGGTTCTTCCTGTTTTTTGTATTAATATTATCTCAGACTCCGTACAGCATTGAAAACCTACGGTGTACCATGGGACACCAAACCAAACTCCCAATCTTTATTGAATTCACTTTCATGTCCAGTGGTGTCCTCATTGTATGATAGGTTAGTTACTCATAATATAAAACATCTAATTGTTATGGAGATCTGGGAGAAGGACCTACAAAGTGCAGGGTTTGAATGGGATTGGACCACGATATGGGGCAATATTTGTACCTCTTCTAAGAGACTTGCCCATCAACTTATTCATTTCAAATTTACTCAAAGGTTTTATTTTACCCAGAGCGAAGGCTCAAAATGAATCTTGTGGATAGTGATTTATGTAATACATGTACCCAATCTGAAGTGGGCAATTAAATGCAAATGTTTTGGAGCTGTGTACAGGTCAAGTCTCTTTAGGTTCATGTTGTTATTGTTTTAAATTGTATTCTTGGCAGAGCGGCGCTCTTAGTGGCCCGGGGACTTTATTGCAGGCAAACTTAAATTTGTTTTACCTCATTTCTACCAGCATGTCACATGTGCAACCAGAGGAAAAAAACTCCAGACCACCTTTACTCCACACACAGAGACGTGTACAAAGCTCTCCCTCGCCCTCCATTTGGAAAATCTGACCATAATTCTATCTTCCTGATTCCTGCTTACAAGCAAAAGCTAAAGCAGGAAGCACCAGTGACTCACTCAATAGGGAAGTGGTTAGATGACGCGAATGCTACGCTGCAGGACTGTTTTGCTAGCACAGACTGGAATATGTTCCAGGGATCATCCAATGGCATTGAGCAGTATACCACCTCAGTCACCGGCTTCATTAATAAGTGCATCAACGACGTTGTCCCCACAGTGACCGTATGTACGGTCACTCATGAGAGCCAGTTTCATCATAGCACTTGATGGTTTTTGCGACTGCACTTGAAGAAATGTTTACATTTACGTCATTTAGCAGACGCTCTTATCCAGAGCGATTTACAAATTGGTGCATTCACCTTATGATATCCAGTGGAACAACCACTTTACAATAGTACATCTATATCTTTTTTTTTTTGGGGGGGGGGGGGTTAGAAGGATTACTTTATCCTATCCAAGGTATTCCTTAAAGAGGTGGGGTTTCAGGTGTCCCCGGAAGGTGGTGATTGACTCCGCTGTCCTGGCGTCGTGAGGGAGCTTGTTCCACCATTGGGGTGCCAGAGCAGCGAACAGTTTTGACTGGGCTGAGCGGGAACTGTGCTTCCGCAGAGGTAGGGAGGCGAGCAGGCCAGAGGTGGATGAACGCAGTGCCCTTCTTTGGGTGTAGGGACTGATCAGAGCCTGAAGGTACGGAGGTGCCGTTCCCCTCACAGCTCCGTAAGCTGTGCATAGCTTTAGACACATTGTGTCCACTATTAAATCATCTCAACTTCACTGTGTTCATAATTTTGTACATTTAACCAGGATTGTTTATTTAACACTTTGCAGTGATAATCCAATGGAATTAACTCTTATTCTATCCCATTACCATTGCATGACATTATATAACTATGACTTCAATCATTATAACATACAGTTGAAGTCAGATGTTTACATACACCTTAGCCAAATGCATTTAAACTCAGTTTTTCACAATTCCTGACATTTAATCCCAGTAAAAATTCCCTGTTTTAGGTCAGTTAGGATCACCGCTTTATTTTAAGAATGTGAAATGTCAGAATAATAGTAGAGAGAATGATTAATTTCAGCTTTTATTTCTTTCATCACATTCCCAGTGGGTCAGAAGTTTACATACACTCAATTAGTATTCGGTAGCATTGCCTTGAAATTGTTTAACTTGGGTCAAAGGTTTCGGCTAGCCTTCCCCAAGCTTCCCACAATAAGTTGGGTGAATTTGGGCCCATTCCTCCTGACAGAGCTGGTGTAACTGAGTCAGGTTTGTAGGCCTCCTTGCTCGCACACACTTTTTCAGTTCTGCCCACAAATTTTCTATAGGATTGAGGTCGGGGCTTTGTGATGGCCACTCCAATACCTTGACTTTGTTGTCCTTAAGCCATTTTGCCACAACTTTGGAAGTATGCTTGGGGTCATTGTCCATTTGGAAGACCCATTTGCAACCAAGGTTTAACTTCCTGACTGATGTCTTGAGATGTTGCTTCAATATATCAACATAATTTTCCTGTCTCATGATGCCATCTATTTTGTGAAGTGCACCAGTCCCTCCTGCAGCAAATCACCCCCACAACATGATGCTGCCACCCCGTGCTTCACGGTTGGGATGGTGTTCTTCGGCTTGCAAGCCTCCCCCTTTTTCCTCCAAACATAACGATGGTCATTATGGCCAAACAGTTCTATTTTTGATTCATCAGACCAGAGGACATGTCTCCAAAAAGTATGATCTTTGTCCCCATGTGCAGTTGCAAACCGTAGTCTGACTTTTTTATGGCGTGTTGGAGCAGTGGCTTCTTCCTTGCTGAGTGGTCTTTCAGGTTATGTCGATATAGGACTCGTTTTACTGTGGATATAGATACTTTTGTACCTGTTTCCTCCAGCATCTTCACAAGGTCCTTTTCTGTTGTTCTGGGATTGATTTGCACTTTTCGCAGCAAAATACGTTAATCTCTAGGAGACAGAACGCATCTCATTCCTGAGTGGTATGATGGCTGCGTGGTCCAATGGTGTTTATACTTGCATACTATTGTTTGTACAGATGAACGTGGTACCTTCAGGCGTTTGGAAATTGCTCCCAAGGATGAACCAGACTTGTGGAGGTCTACAATTATTTTTCTGAGGTCTTGGCTGATTTCTTTTGATTTTCCTGTGATGTCAAGCAAAGAGGCACTGAGTTTGAAGGTAGGCCTTGAAATACATCCACAGGTACACCTCCAATTGACTCAAATTAGAAGCTTCTAAAGCCATGACATCATCTTCTGGAATTTTCCAAGCTGTTTAAAGGCACAGTCAACTTAGTGTATGTAAACTTCTGACCCACTGGAATTGTGATACAGTGAATTATACATGAAATAAGCTGTCTGTAAACAATTGTTGGACATATTACCTGTGTCATGCACAAAGTAGATGTCCTAACCGACTTGCCAAAGCTATAGTTTGTTAATAAGAAATTTGTGGAGTGGCTGAAAAACAGTTTTAATGACTCCAACCTAAGTGTATGTAAACTTCCGACTTCAACTGTAATTGGTGGAAACATAAATGAATATAAAGACAAGAGTGTGCATACTGAAATAACAGTAGGAAGATTGATAGACTGAAGGACTTTAGCAGAAGACAGAGAAATCAGGTTGTTTATAGGTGTTTCACACTCACCGTGACCAGGGTCCTGCTCAAAGGAAAATCCATCCTTTCACCATCTGAGGCTTTGCTGCATACAAAGAGAGAGAGAGAGAGAGAGAGAGAGAGAGAGAGAGAGAGAGAAAGAGAGAGGAGGGCACACACCTGTGTCCTTCCCTATATTGTCCCTAACTTGCCTCCCACCCTCTCACATACACTGTACACTCACATATGCGCATACACGTGTGTACGCACACACAGTGTAGTTCAGAGGTAATGAGCTGTGGCGCAAAGACAGAGGTCTTAATCTGGTGTACAGTATTTTTGTCTGACCACTCAATACAATTATTATATCAAATCAAACTGTATTTGTCACATGCGCCGAATACAACATGTGTAGACCTTACCGTGAAATGCTTACTTACAAGCCCTTAACCAGCAGTGCAGTTGAAGAAAGAGTTTAGTTTATTTGGTAAATATTTTCTTAAGTAAAAAAGAATTAAAAAAATCACAAAGTAACAAAAACAAGGCTACATACTGGGGGTACCGGTACCGAGTCATTGTGCGGGGGTGTACAGGTCAGTCAAGGTATTTTGTACATGTAGGTAGGGGTGAAGTGACTATGCATAGATAATAAACAGTGAGTAGCAGCAGTGTAAAAAACAAATGGAGGGGGGTGTCAATGTAAATAATCCGGTGGCCATTTGATTAATTGTTCAGGAGTCTTATGGCTTGGGATCAGAAGCTGTTAATGAGCCTTTTGGATCTAGACTTGGCGCTCCAGTACCGCTTGCCGTGCGATAGCAGAGAAAACAGTTTATGGCTTGGGTAACTGGAGTCTTTGACAATTTTTTGGGCTTCCTCTGACACCGCCTAGTGTATAGCTCCTGGATGGCAGGAAGCTTGGCCCCAGTGATGTACTGGGCCGTACGCACTACCCTCTGTAGCGCCTTAAGAGCAATAATTTATTAATTTATAGTTATTAGAGTAGTCCTCCACCTCCATATCCTATTTTCACGTTGTCCACCTCTTTTCCCCTGTTCTTTCTCTATCCCTTCTCCCTTTTCCCCAAGCCCTCCTGCATCCCCCACATGCTGACATTTCTATCTCTCTGTCTATCTCCCATCTCCCTCTCTCTTCCCCAGCATATGTTTCACTTCTATTATTTTCTTCCTCTGCCCCCCTCCTACTGCTGACCTTTATTTCTCTCAGACTCCCTCCATCTTCCTCACCCCCTCCTCTCTCTCTCTCTCTCTCTTCCCCTCCCTCCCTCCCTCCCTCCCTCCCTCCCTCCCTCCCTCCCCCTCTCCTTTCCCCTCCCTCCCCCTCCCTCTTTCCCTCTCCTCTGGTCCTCTAACCCAGTGGCAGTCTTAGATAAGAGATACACCTTTTGTTATGTAAACCCTTAAAAACACAACACAAACAAAACATCCAGGTGTGGAGGAGAGAGAAAGAGAGTGATAGATAGAAAAATAAGGAACATATTATACAGTATGCTCACCGTATTGTCAAAAACATCCATTTGATACAGTATGTGTCAGGCGGCTCAAGGAAGCAGGAGGGGTGAAGTCAAGCGCAGGAGACAAGTCCGTGAACACACGTTTAATAGGTATCCACTCTTGTCCAAAAACTAGGTAGGTTAGGGCGACAATACAAAAAGCCCAAAATACCAGCCCGCACACAATGTAGGGACGCAGCCCACAATATACTCTGCAAAACACACAGGCAGAGGGAAACACCTGCTCCCCAGACGAATCGTCCTGACGTAAAATAATCGCACACAAAAAACAAACCTACATAGCAAGACTACATACCCCCCCCACTAAAGAACTAATACAAAACAGGTGCGTACCTTACCTAGACCTAACCAACAGAAAATGAAACAGAGGATCGGTGGCAGCTGGTAGGCCGGCGCCACCGAGCGCCGCCTGGGCGGGGAGGGGCGCCACCTTCCATCGATGTCGTGACAGTACCCCCCCTTGACGCGCGGCTCCAGCAGCGCACCAACGCCAGCCTCGAGGACGCCCCGGAGGGTGAGGCGCAGGGCGATCCGGATGGAGGCTGTGGAACTCCCGTATCAGCGCTGGGTCCAATATGTCCTCCACCGGTACCCAGCACCTCTCCTCCGAACCGTACCCCTCCCAGTCCACGAGGTACTGCAGGCCCCTCACCCGGCGCCTGGAGTCCAAGATGGACCAGACTGTGTATGCCGTGGAGGGACCTCCTGCACCTCAGCGTCCTGCAGCGGACCAGCTACCACCGGCCTGAGGAGAGTCACATGAAACGAGGGGTTAATACGATAATAAGAAGGAAGTTGTAACCTGTGACACACCTCGTTTATTCTCCTCAGGACTTTGAATGGCCCCACAAACCGCGGACCCAGTTTCCGGCAGGTCAGGCGGAGGGGCAGGTTCCGGGTCGAGAGCCAGACTCTCTCCCCTGGGTTAAACACGGGGGCCTCACTGCGGTGGCGGTCAGTGCTCTCCTTTTGTTGTGCCCTGGCCCGTTCCAGGGATTCCTGAACGGCGTTCCAGGTCTCCTTAGAGCGCTGGACCCAGTCCTCCACCGCAGGGGCCTCCGTCTGGCTCTGATGCCAGGGCACCACGACCGGCTGGTAACCCAACACACACTGAAAAGGCGACAGGTTGGTAGAGGAGTGGCGAAGAGAGTTCTGAGCCATCTCGGCCCATGGCACGAACCTCGCCCACTCCCCTGGCCGGTCCCGGCAGTAGGACCGCAGAAACCTGCCCACATCCTGATTAATCCTCTCTACCTGCCCATTACTCTCGGGGTGAAAACCTGAGGTCAAACTGACCGAAACCCCCAGTCGCTCCATAAACGCCCGCCACACCCGGGACATGAACTGGGGGCCTCGATCAGAGACGATGTCCTCAGGCACCCCGTAGTGCCGGAAGACGTGGGTGAATAGAGCTTCCGCGGTCTGCAGGGCCGTAGGAAGACCGGGTAAAGGGAGCAGACGGCAGGACTTAGAGAACCGATCCACAACGACCAGGATCGCGGTGTTCCCCTGAGACGGCGGGAGATCGGTGAGGAAATCCACCGACAGGTGGGACCATGGTCGCTGTGGAACGTGGGAGGGGCTGTAATTTCCCTGTAGGCAGGTGCCTAGGAGCCTTACAATGGGTGGACACCGAACAGGGGGAGACATAGCGCCTCACGTCCTTCACCAAGGTGGGCCACCAGTATTTCCCACTAAGACCACACACCGTCCGCTCAATCCCTGGGTGACCCGAGGAGGGTAGCGTGTGCGCCCACTGGAACAACCGATCGCAGACACCGAGCGGGACGTACTTACGAACCACGGGACCTTGAGGAGGAGTAGGTTCCGCCTGTAACGCCCGCTCAATATCCGCATCCACCTCCCAGACCACCGGTGCCACCAGGCAGGAGGCTGGAAGTATGGGCGTGGGATCGGTGGACCGTTCCTCGGTGTCATGGAGACGAGACAGTGCGTCAGCCTTAGTGTTCCGGGAACCTGGGATGTATGAGATTGTAAACTGAAATCTCTTCAAGAACATCGCCCACCTGGCTTGACGAGGGTTCAGTCTCCTCGCCGCCCGGATGTACTCCAGATTACGGTGGTCGGTCCAGATGAGAAAAGGGTGACGCGCCCCCTCAAGCCAATGTCTCCACACCTTCAGGGCTCTTACCACAGCCAGCAACTCCCTGTCCCCCACATCATAGTTACACTCCGCCGGACTCAGCTTCTTAGAGAAGAAAGCACAGGGGCCAAGCTTCGGGGGTGTGCCCGAGCGCTGTGATAGCACGGCTCCTACCCCAGCCTCGGACGCATCCACCTCAACTATGAATGGCAAAGAGGGATCCGGATGCGCCAGCACTGGAGCATCGGTAAACAGAGCCTTCAGGCGACTAAAGGCCCTGTCCGCCTCCGCCGACCACCGCAACTGCACCGGTCCCCTCTTCATCAGTGAGGTAATGTAAGCCGCCACCTGCCCAAAGCCCCGGATAAACCTCCGGTAGTAATTGGCAAACCCCAAGAACCGCTGCACCTCCTTCACCATGGTGAGAGTTGGCCAATTACGCACGGCCGAAATGCAGTCACATTCCATCACCACTCCTGATGTGGAAATGCGATACCCCAGAAAAGAGACGGCTGGTTTGGAGAACTCACATTTCTCAGCCTTGACGTATAGGTCATGCTCCACCAGTCGCCCAAGCACTTCACGCACCAGAGACACATGCGCGGCGCGTGTGCTGGAGTAGATCAGAATGTCGTCGATGTACACCACCACACCCTGACCGAGAAGGTCCCGGAGAATCTCATCCACAAAGGATTGGAAGACGGCGGGAGCATTCTTTAACCCATACGGCATGACGAGGTACTCATAATGGCCAGATGTGGTACTAAATGCAGTTTTCTACTCGTCCCCTCATCGAATACGCTCCAAATTGTACGCAATCCTGAGATCCAATTTCGTGACGAAGCACGACCCGTGAAATGACTCCACCGCCGTGGCGATGAGAGGTAGCGGGTAACTGAAACCCACCGTGATGGAATTTAGACCTCTATATTCAATGCACGGGCGCAGACCCCCCTCCTTCTTCTTCACAAAAAAGAAGCTCAAGGAGACGGGTGATTTGGGTGGCCGAATGTATCCCTGCCTCAAGGACTCAGTGACGTATGTCTCCATAGCCACTGTCTCCT
Organism: Salmo trutta; assembly: GCF_901001165.1. Classification (NCBI taxonomy): domain Eukaryota; kingdom Metazoa; phylum Chordata; class Actinopteri; order Salmoniformes; family Salmonidae; genus Salmo; species Salmo trutta. Next base: position 36,537,356 of record NC_042977.1, on the reverse strand, counting down.
CCTGAGACAGGGGATACATATGACTCCGGGGAAGTGCAGCGCCCACCTGGAGGTTTATCACACAGTCTCCTCGTCGATGAGGTGGTAATTGAGTCACCTTCGTTTTACTGAAGGCAATAGCCAAATTGGCATACTCTGAGGGAATGTGCACGGTAGAGACTTGGTCTGGACTCTCCACCGTAGTCGCACCGACGGAAACCCCTATGCATCTGCCCGAGCACTCCTTCGACCACCCCTTAAGAGCCCTCAGTCTCCACAAAATCTTAGGGTTGTGAGTGGCTAGCCAGGGGATCCCTAGTACCACCGGAAATGCCGGGGAATCAATGAGAAAGAGACTGATACTCTCCTCATGACCCCCCCCCCCCCCCCCCGCATTACCATGACCAGTGGCACAGTGACCTCCCTGACCAGCCCTGACCCTAGTGGTCAACTGTCTAAGGCGTGCACGGGAAAGGGTTGGTGCAACTAGACCAGGGGAATCCCTAACTTAGCGGCGACCCCACGGTCCATAAAACTCCCCGCCGCGCCTGAATCGACTAGCGCCTTAAGCCGGGAGTGAGGGGAAAAAGCAGGAAAGGTAACTAATGCCTGCATGTGACTGACAGGGGGCTCTGGGTGAGGCTGGTGCTGACTCACCTGAGATGTCAAAGGAGTGCTCTGCCTGCCCTCTGGACTCCCGGGCGAGCTCCTCCAGCACCGGTCCACAGTGTGCCCTCTGCGACCACAGTGGGTGCAGGAGAGGGCTCCCACTCCAGTCTTCCTGGCTGTAGCCCCCCCCCCCCCCCTATCTCCATAGGCATTGGAGCAGGAGGGCTGGGAGGTAGAATGAGCAGGGCCCGGTTCGGACGCCCGCGGGCGGCCAGCAGATTGTCCAGTCGGATGGACAGGTCACTCAGCTGATCCAGGGTGATGGTGGTGTCCCGGCGGTCGTCCTCCCTAAGACTACACCGGTAGTGATCTATAAGGGCCCTCTCATTCCACCCCGCTCCAGCGGCCAGGGTCCGGAACTCCAAAGCAAAGTCCTGCGCGCTCCTCGTCTCCTGTATCAGGTGAAACAGTCGCTCATCCGCCTCTTTACCCTCCGGGGGATGGTCGAACACTGCCCGGAAGCGGCGGGTGAACTCCGGGTAGTTGTCCCTGGCTGAGTCCGGACTGTCTCACATGGCGTTGGCCCATAACAGGGCTCTACCCGTGAGACACGAGACGAGGACGCTGACACTCTCCTCTCCCGAGGGAGGGGGACGGACGGTCGCCAGGTATAGCTCCAGCTGGAGTAGGAAACCCTTACACCCAGCGGCCGTCCCATCGTACTCCCTGGGGGGCGCGAGTTTAACCCCGCTAGTACTGGGTGCTGTCGGCGCTGGTTGAGGTGCAGGCTGTTGAGCAGCCGCGTTAGTGGGGGCGGGAGCACTTCGGTCCCAACTCTCCAGGCGCGCCAACACCTGGTCCATGACGGTGGAGGAGGGCGGAGTGTTGGGCAACCCTTTCTTCCATGGACGGGGCTGGCGCTGAAGCTCCTGCTGACTCCATCAATTGGGTGTGTGATTCTGTCAGGCGGCTCAAGTAAGCAGGAGGGGGGAAGTCAAGCGCAGGAGACACAAGTCCGTGAACACACGTTTAATAGGTATCCACTCTTGTCCAAAAACTAGGTAGGGCAGGGCAACAATACAAAAAGCCCAAAATAACAGCCCGCACACAATGTAGGGACGCAGCCCACAATATACTCTGCAAAACCCACAGGCAGAGGGAAACACCTGTTCCCCAGACGAATTGTCCTGACGTAAAATAATCACACACAAAAAACAAACCTACATAGCAAGACTAAATACCCCCCCCACTAAAGAACTAATACAAAACAGGTGCGTACCTAACCTAGACCCAACCAACAGAAAATGAAACAGAGGATCGGTGGCAGCTCGTAGGCCGGCGACGACGACCGCCGAGCGCCGCCTGGGCGAGGAGGGGCGCCATCTTCCGTCGATGTCATGACAATATGTCAAGAAACGACATATACTGTGTGAGACAGCAAGACAAGTGTGTTACCTAAATAATATTTATTTATGTCATAAATAAAGGAACGGAAGTTAAGCTGGCTTCCCCACGTGTGTGTCTCAGACAGAAGCACTATGGCACTCCGTGGTACACAGGGTCATTTAAACTCATTATGAGCCTTCCGCTGTTTACACACCATGCGTCGCCAATATAACCTATCTGCCAACATCACTTTCCTCTGCTGCTCAGGTGTGTGGATGTGTGTGTGCACGTGCAAATCTGTGGCTGCTTGTGAATATGAAATGCTTCCACTTAAGTTGACAGAAAGCATAATGGTTTAGAATTATAGCTACTATTCTTCACAAAAGATCCAAGTCTAAAATGAACACACACAACTAACTCATATCTTCACTGGTTCCCCAAACCTAAATTGAGCTTTGTTCTGACCTGAAAACAATTTCAATTGAGCTTTTCCATTAAGAAAAATGATTTTTCATCAAGGACTAGGCTAAATGTAGCCGGTGTCTTATCTCCAATTCTAAATGCTTTCAATGTATTGAGGTATAAATGACAAAAGCAACCTATGTGTGGTAAGTACAACTCACATTGATAAAGAGCGCCACCAACTGGTGGTGGTCTCCAAAAGTGGCGCTGTATTTTTCCACAATATTTCATCTCCACACGCCTTCCAGCTGTAAGTCACAATCTTATTGATCAGTAAACACAAATCCAAAACTAAGTGATTTTCTACCAAGCCTGTTAAGGGTCATAACAATAACCAGATAGTGATGCACTGAGAAAGAGATTCATTGATAGCAGACCAATAGTGGAAGCCATTGTTTCAACAGATAATGATTCTACAGATAAAGTGATGAGAGATGGGGCATGCATGTTCTACCCTGATGAACGCATTAACATTTTGATATGAAATCTGTCAAAGTCACACAGAGATTATATGATCTTTGATTTCTTTGTGGCATCTAAGGTATTATTGCATGGCCCTACTAAAGGGAATTCATCTCATGTCTGTGCATCTTGAGGGGACAATCATATCAGGCTTCACTAGAATGACAACTCACTGTTTGAAGACAGATCACTGGAGTGTAGGCTATACTCTATAATAAATTAAAGTTCAAGTTGTTTATTTGCCATTTGCAGGTATTAAAAGCCATAGATACATGTACATTGGAATTCTTTGTTGTATTGATATATAATATAGACTATACACTGCGTTCTTCAATTGGTAATTTTGGCAAGACATGTATGGTCAAGAATAACTTTGGTCTTGACATGATGCCTTCAGAAAAGTACAAACCCCTTTACTTTTTCCACATTTTGTTGTGTTACAGCCTCCCCCCTCCCAAAAAAGCAGACATTGAATATCCATTTGAGCATGGTGAAGGTATTAATTACACTTTGGATAGTGTATCAATAAACCCAGTCAATACAAAGACACAGGCGTCCTTCCTAACTCAGTTGCTGTAACGGAAGGAAACCGCTCAGGGGTTTCACCACGAGGCCAACGGTGACTTTAAAACAGTTACAGAGTTTAATGGCTGTGATAGGACAAAACTGAAGATGGGTCAACAACATTGTAGCTACTTCACATTACTAACCTAAATGAAAGACTGAAAAGTAGTAAACCAGTACAGAATACAAATATTCCAAAACATGCATCCTGTTTGCAAAAATAACTAAAATAATACTGCAAAACAATGTGTCAAAGAAATTAAATTTATGTTCTGAATGCAAAGTGTTATGTTTGGGGCAAATCCAACACAACACGTCACTGATTACCACTCTTCAAATTGTCAAGCTTGGTGGTGGCTGCATCATGTTATGGGTATGCTTGTCATCGGCATGGACTAGCAAGTTTTTGGGGGATAAAAAGAAACTGAATAGAGTTAAGCACAGGCAAAATCCTAGAGGAAAACCTGATTCTGTCTGCTTTCCAACAGAACCTGGGAGACAATTTCACCTTTCAGCAGGACAATAACCTAAAACACAAGGCCAAATCTACACTGGAGTTGCTTACCAAGATGGCATTGAATCCTCCTGAGTGGCTTAGTTACAGTTGACTTAAATAAGATTGAAAATGTATGCCAATATTTTGCAAATGGCTGTCTATCAACGATCATCAACCAACTTAACAGAGCTTGAAGAACTTTTAAAAGAATAATCTGCAAATATTGTACAATCTAGGTGTGCAAAGCTCTTAGAGACTTACCCAGAAAAACGTGACTGAAGGGTGTGTAAATGAGATATTTCTGTATATCATTTTCAATAAATGTGCATTTTTTTCCCCTTTGCCATTATGGGGTATTGTGTGTAGTTTTTTAAAAGTATTTTTTATAAATTCTCAATTCAGGGACTAACAACAAAATGTGAAACAAGTCAAAGGGTATGAATACTTTCTGAAGGCACTGTATGCACCCTATACTCTGACAGTAAGAATGATTGAAAGTAACTTAAGGGCTCTTCGATACTGCACGGTACTGTCTTTCCAAGCTAGTCGGAAGACTTCCAGTTTAGTGTGGCGCCATTTCCGTTCCAATTTTCTGGAAGCTTGCTTCAGAGCTTGGGTATTTTCTGTATACCAGGGAGCTAGATTCTTATGACAAATGTTTTTGGTTTTTAGGGGTGCGACTGCATCTAGGGTATTGCACAAGGTTAAATTGAGTTCCTCAGTTAGGTGGTTAACTGATTTTTGTCCTCTGACATCCTTGAGTAGGCCGGAGGGAGTCTGGTAGGGCATCTAGGAATCTTTGGGTTGTCTGAGAATTTATAGCACAACTTTTGATGATCCTTGGTTGGGGTCTGAGCAGATTATTTGTTGCGATTGCAAACGTAATAAAATGGTGGTCCGATAGTCCAGGATTATGAGGAAAAAGATTAAGATCCACAACATTTATTCCATGGGACAAAACAAGGTCCAGAGTATGACTGTGGCATTGAGTAGCTCCGGAGACATGTTGGACAAAACCCACTGAGTCGATGATGGCTCCGAAAGCCGTTTGGAGTGGGTCTGTGGACTTTTCCATGTGAATACTAAAGTCACCAAAAATATGAATATTATCTGCCATGACTACAAGGTCCGATAGGAATTCAGGGAACTCAGTGAGGAACGCTGTATATGGCCCAGGAGGCCTGTAAACAGTAGCTATATAAAGTGATTGAGTAGGCTGCATAGATTTCATGACTATAAGCTCAAAAGACGAAAACGTGAGTTTTTTTTTGTAAATTTAAATTTGCTATCATAAATGTTAGCAACACCTCCGCCTTTGCGGGATGCGCGGGGGATATGGTCACTAGTGTAACCAGGAGGTGAGGCCTCATTTAACACAGTAAATTCATCAGGCTTAAGCCATGTTTCAGTCAGGCCAAACACATCAAGATTATGATCAGTGATTAGTTCATTGACTATAACTTTCTTGGAAGTGAGGGATCTAACATTAAGTAGCCCTATTTTGAGACGTGAGGTATCACAATCTCTTTCAATAATGGCAGGAATGGAAGAGGTCTTTATTCCAGTGAGATTGCTAAGGCGAACACCACCATGTTTAGTTTTGCCCAACCTAGGTCAAGGCACAGACACGGTCTCAATAGGGATAGCTGAGCTGACTACACTGACTGTGCTAGTGGCAGACTCCACTAAGCTGGCAGGCTGGCTAACAGCCTGCTGCCTGGCCTGCACCCTATCTCATTGTGGAGCTAGGGGAGTTAGAGCCCTATCTATGTTCATAGATAAGATGAGAGCACCCCTCCAGCTAGGATGGAGTCCGTCACTCCTCAACAGGCCAGGCTTGGTCCTGTTTGTGGGTGAGTCCCAGAAAGAGGGCCAATTATCTACAAATTCTATCTTTTGGGAGGGGCAGAAAACAGTTTTCAACCAGCGATTGAGTTGTGAGACTGCTGTAGAACTCATCACTCCCCCTAACTGGGAGGGGGCCAGAGACAATTACTCGATGCCGACACATCTTTCTAGCTGATTTACACGCTGAAGCTATGTTGCGCTTGGTGACCTCTGACTGTTTCATCCTAACATCGTTGTTGCCGATGTGGATAACAATATCCCTATACTCTCTACACTCACCAGTTTTAGCTTTAGCCAGCACATCTTCAGATTAGCCTTAATAACGTCGGTAGCCCTGCCCCCTGGTAAACAGTGTATGATCGCTGGATGATTCGTTTTAAGTCTAATACTACAGGTAATGGAGTCGCCAATGACTAGGGTTTTCAATTTGTCAGAGCTAATGGTGGGAGGCTTCGGCGTCTCAGACCCCATAACGGGAGGAGAGACCAGAGAAGGCTCGGCCTCTGACTCGCTGCTCAATGGGGAGAACCGGTTGAAAGTTTCTGTCGGCTGAATGAGCGACACCGGTTTAGCATTCCTACAGCATTTCCCTCCAGAAGCCATGAGAAAGTTGTCCGGATGCGGAGACTGTGTGAGGGGATTTATACTACTATCTGTACTTACTGGTGGTACAGATGCTGTTTCATCCTTTCCTACACTGAAATTACCCTTGCTTAAGGATTGCGTCTGAAGCTGGGCATCATGTTAATGTCTCTACTTAGCTTCGGCTGGTGGAGGTCCTGACAAACCACGTCCAGATAAAGCGTCCGGAGTGAAAAAGTTGAATTAAAAAAAAGTAGAGCGAGGGAAAAACTAAAAATATAAATGGTAATTAAAAAGTAAAAAATGTAAAGTTGTCAGGTAGCAAAGTAAGGTTAGCAAAATAATGCACAGCAGCACGTAAACAAGTCTGCAAGTTGTGACCGGAAATTACGAAAAAAATTTGCAATGACTTCTCTGCCCATAGGAATACATGGCCTGCTCCCCTAAATTCAACCTGAAGCCTATGTGGGTTATGAATGCCTTATGAACCTGTCTTCGATGACAATTCATCAAGCCACTATGAGGTCTACTTGTGTTGATTCTAAGCTTCCTGGATCAACCGAAAATTCACCCTAAAGGTGTTTTGATATACCCATCCTGCAGTTTGTGAAAAACATTGCATTCAACCCTGTGTAAATCAGTAATTTCTTAACGTAAAGACTTGATACTCAGGATTCTGTAAAAGCCTACCCCAATGAGGATATGTGTTTACTTTCAGCTTCCTGTGCCAACCGGAAGTGCCTTAAATTGGGGTCATAGGGGCTGTTTCGAAGGGTTAAAGTCAAATCTTTCCAAAACTTCATATGTGTGATTAGGCAACCTTCATCAACTGTTAATCAGTAATTTCTCCCAACAGATTTCCAAGAAAAACTCACACACAGCAAGGATGGAGTGACACAGTGTGGGGCTTACAGACACACAGAGCCTGCAATAGTTACTTTCGTTTGATCTATCAAAGAACCGTCAGACCTAGAGCTCTGAAACTTTAGAAACCTGTTCTAGAGCTCAAGTCGATAGTGTACGGTGAGCTATGTGGCTCTAGAAGGTTCTCCGACCGAGAAACAGCCTTGTACATTTGCAAAAACTTCAATTCATTTTGACCATCATGAAAATGACGACATTTAGAAAAGTCCCAGAGTCACAAGACTAGGTGCATTGAAACCGCCTCGGCCCATAGAGACGGACCCTAACGTTTCTGTCCGATAGCTCATTCAAGGACCCCGTAGCAAAGCCCGGAAAAAGTGAATTTTCAGCACCAATTAAGGTCGTTGCTCGGGCACCAAATGACCGATCGAGCCGAGATTTGGGGTCGCCTCAGCTAGGCCTACACATAATGTCAGAACTGAACCCGCAGCTAGAACGTAACTACGTGTTTTAGGTTTTTATTATAGTTTAAACAGAAGACGCTGTGAATTTTGGGCCTGCTCTGAAATACATGATAGTTGGCTTCTAACAGAGTTGGACAAAGTGGGTTTGGTGTCAGAATGATATCTTTTGATATTGTATGACATTTGCAATATGGTTTGAATGTATTGGCGTACAATTGAGTGGCATTTGCAATCGTGTATATGTTTCGCCCAATGGCAATATGTTTCCATTAATTTTTGTCCAATTCAGAGGGGTATTCCCTTACCTCTGTGATTTCTAATTGTAAATCAATGTTTTTGCATGCTGTTGTTTTTTTAGATAAAAGAAACAAGGGAACTATGGTGCTAGTAGGGTGTTTTCCAAGTATTGGCCTAATATGTTATGGTGGTTTAATTTGAGCGTAATGTAATTTGTATCCTAAAGGAAGTGACAACCCTATTACAGGAGCTGCAGGGCAGAGATAGAATGGGGGAAAAAATACATTAATCCTTACCAGTCGCACCCATGTGTTGCCCTCTTGTAATTGGGTGTGGTGAGTAGAAAGATTGAGCCTTATACCTTGAAAATCAAGTTTAAAACAATGAGTTTATATCTGGTTGCTCTTCTTAATATAGCTACAGTTGGCTTGTCACTCATTTAACTGACAACAAGCTAGCACTAGAACTACAGCAGTGAGAGCTTGTGAAGTAACCACTAGAGTGAGCAGTTCCCTTTGTTGGCCGAACCAGCACAACCACACTTCTTTAAATAAATGGTTAGCTAGAAATGACAAAGTTGACCATATACAGTTGAAGTCGGAAGTTTACATACACTTAGGTTGGAGTCATTAAAACTATTTTTCAGCCACTCCACAAATTTCTTGTTAACAAATTATAGCTTTGGCAAGTCAATTAGGACATCTACAGTGAGGGAAAAAAGTATTTGATCCCCTGCTTTTTGTACGTTTGCCCACTGACAAAGAAATGATCAGTTTATAATTTTAATGGTAGGTTTATTTGAACAGTGAGAGACAGAATAACAACAACAAAAAATCCAGAAAAACACATGTCAAAAATGTTATAAATTGATTTGCATTTTCATGTGGGAAGCTTGTGGAAGGCTTCCCGAAACAATTTAAAGGCAGTGCTACCAAATACTAATTGAGTGTATGCAAACTTCTGATCCACTGGGAATGTGATGAAAGAAATAAAAGCTGAAATAAATCCTTCTCTCTACTATTATTCTGACATTTCACATTCTTAAAATAAAGTGGTGATCCTAACTGACCTAAGACAGGGAATTTTTACTGGGATTAAATATCAGGAATTGTGAAAAACTGAGTTTAAATGTATTTGGCTAAGGTGTATTTAAACTTCCGACTTCAACTGTATCTCACATATTAATCGAATTAACATAATTAAAACAACCCTATCAAAATCCATCTGTTTAAGATAGAGATATTGCATGGGCTGTGTCTCAATCCGCCAATGTCAATGCCTTCTGCATCTGCGGTGGAAAGTGGCAGGGCTACCAGGAGATATCGTGAAAATCGGTCTTCTCTCAAAAACGTCTGTAGCGTCCGAACGGTTTGGGCTACAAACTAATATGACCACTACAGTATATGGAAAGATGAGACTCACTGAAGGTGACCCGGTACAGGGAGGTCATATTGTGAATTTCCCAGTACATATGTGGCAATTATTTATTTCAGAAGGAGCCAGCAAAACTAGTGTACTCTATCTGTGCTCTGGGTCATTAGACACCGTTAGACATGCACCTGTCTGGAGTTGGACACGACTGGTTATTCCTGTAACTGTGTTATGGCCTACTATGTACTGTTGCTATGGTTACACCTCTAGTTTTTTTTCCAGAACATGGGTGTCCCTTTCAGAGGAGTTAGCAGGATGACTTGTCTGGTTATTTTTGTAAAGTACCGAGGACTGTGGCTAGGGTCCTACATGTATGCACCTGTCTTAAGTCAAGAACAGGTCTGTCTATTTCTGTGGCTCTACGGGTTCCATGCCCTAATATGAAACCAAACTAAACTTAGTGCAAAGCAATAAGATATCGGGGCTAAATGCCAGAGGGGATGAATCATTAAGAGGAGTTACTGAGTGTGATGTAAGGAGGAATAATGTATAAAACGTGTGTGCCAAGACTGGAAAGAGTTGTATTCAAGAACCAGCTCGATTTTTATTTTGTAGTAATAGAAGTCTATTTGAACTCACTGGCTCCGGTATTTGTGAAATATGATTGAGCGAATATTTCCACGACAGTCACCAAGAATAGTCACTGTGACAGAGCTCTAGAGTTCCTCTGTGGAGATTGGAGAACCTTCCAGAAGGACAACCATCTTTGCAGCACTCCACCAATCAGGACTTTATGGTAGAGTGGCCAGACGGAAGCCACTCCTCAGTAAAAGACACATAGGCGCACAGCTGAGACAACGCAGAAGTGGCTTTGGGACAAGTCTCTGAATGTCCTTGAGTGGCCCAGCCAGAGCCAGGACTTGAACCTGATCGACGATCTCTGGAGAGACCTGAAATAGCTGTGCAGCGATGCTCCCAATCTAACCTGACAGAGTGTCAGGCGGTGGTTAACTGGTGCAGTGAATCAGGTGCAGGAGAGCAAAAAAATGAGTGTCAAGGTATTTAATTCCACGACAGCACCAGTATACAGACAATACTCAAAGTGCGGAGAAATACCGGTCACTTGAAAATAACGGGCGTAAATACATAACCCGGCAAACATAACCAGGCGACAAGTACCGCCGTGAACAATAAATAAACACGCACACTAACATGTGGGAAACAGAGGGTTAAATAATGAACATGTAATTAGGGAATAGTAACCAGGTGTGTAGAAAACAAAGACAAAACAAATGGAAAATGAAAAGTGGATCGGCGATGGCTACAAGACCGGTGACGTCGACCACCGAATGCCGCCCGAATAAGGAGAGGGACCGACTTCGGTGGAAGTCGTGATGGTACCCCCCCCCCCCCTTGACGTGCGGCTCCAGCAGTGCGCCAACACCGGCCCCGGGGACGACCCGGAGGACGAGACGCAGGGCGATCCGGATGGAGACGGTGGAACTCCCGCAGCATCGAAGGGTCCAATACGTCCTCCACCGGCACCCAGCATCTCTCCTCTGGACCGTACCCCTCCCACTCCACTAGGTACTGAAGGCCCCTCGCTCAACACCTCGAGCCTAGCATGGCTCGAACTGCATACGCCGGGGCCCCCTCAATGTCCAGAGGAGTGGAGGAACCTCCCGCAACTCAGAATCCTGGAGTGAACCAGCCACCACTGGCCTGAGGAGAGACACATGGAACGAGGGGTTAATACGGTAATCGGGGGGAAGCTGTAACCTGTAACATACCTCGATCAGTCTCCTCAGGACTTTGAATGGCCCCACAAACCACGGACCCAGCTTCCGGCAGGGCAGGCAGAGGGGCAGGTTTCAGGTCGACAGCCAGACCCGGTCCCATCACTGTGGTGGCGGTCTGCGCTAGCTTTCTGACGCCTCACGGCCCGCTCAAGGTGCACATGAGCAGCGTCCCATGTCTCCTCCGAGCGCCTAAACCAGTCGTCCCCCGCAGGAGCCTCGATCTGGCTCTGATGCCAAGGCACCAGAACCGGCTGGTACCCCAGTACGCACTGGAAGGGGGAGAGGTTTGTGGAGGAGTGGCGGAGCAAGTTTTGGGCCATCTCTGCCCAGAGTATGAACGCCGCCAACTCCCCCGGCCGGTCCAGGCAATAAGACCGCAGAAACCTACCCACATCCTGGTTCACTCTCTCCACCTGCCCGTTACTCTCGGGGTGAAAACCTGAGGTAAGGCTGACCGAGACTCCCAGACATTCCATGAACGCCCTCCAGACCCTTGACGTGAACTGGGGACCTCGATCAGATACTATGTCCTCAGGCACCTCGTAGTGCCGGAAGACGTGTGTGAACAGGGCCTCCGCAGTCTGTAGGGCCGTAGGGAGACCGGGCAAAGGGAGGAGATGGCAGGACTTAGAAAACCGATCCACAACGACCAGGATCGTGGTGTTACCCTGTGAGGGAGGAAGATCTGTTTGGAAGTCCACCGACAGGTGCAACCACGGCCATTGTAAGGGTTGTAACTTCCCACTGGGCAGGTGCCTAGGGGCCTTGCACTGGGCGCACACCGAGCAGGAGGAAACATAAACCCTCACATCCTTGGCCAAGGTGGACCACCTGTACTTCCCACTAAAAGAGCGCACTGTCCAACCGATGTCCGGATGACCAGAGGAGGGTGACGTGTGGGCCCAATAGATCAAACGGTTGCGAACAGCAGACGGAATGTACAGACGCCCATCTGGACACTAGAGGGGAGTGGTCTCTGTACGCAACGCCCGCTCGATGTCCGCGTCCAGCTCTCACACTACCGGTGCCACCAGGCAAGAGACCGGGAGTATGGGAGTGTGATCCATGGACCGCTCCTCCGTGTCATACATCCGGGACAGTGAGCCTGCCTTAGAGTTCTGGGAACCTGGTTTGTAGGACAGGGTGAAGACAAAACGGGTAAAGAGCATGGCCCACCTTGCCTGGCGAGGGTTTAGTCTCCTCGCCGCCCGGATGTACTCCAGAATGCGGTGGTCAGTCCAGATGAGAAAAGGGTGTTTAGCCCCCTCAAGCCAATGTCTCCGCGACTTCAAGGCCTTGACGACAGCCAACAGCTCCTGGTCCCCCACGTCATAGTTTCGCTCCGCCGGGCTGAGCTTCTTCGAAAAGAAGACACAGGGGCGGAGCTTTGGTGGCGTACCCGAGCACTGAGAGAGCATGGCTCCTATCCCAGCCTCGGACGCGTCCACCTCCACTATGAACGCCAAAGAGGGATCCGGATGAGCCAGCACGGGAGCCGATGTAAACAGAGCCCTCAGGTGTCCAAAAGCCCTGTCCGCCTCAGCCGACCACTGCAAATGCACCAGTCCCCCCTTCAGCAGTGAGGTAATGGGAGCCACTACCTGACCAAAGTCCTGGATAAGCCTTCGGTAGTAACCGCTGCACTTCCTTTACCATGCTGGGAGTCGGCCAATTACGCACGGCTGAAATGCGGTCACTCTCCATATCCACCCCTGAAGTGGAAATGCGGTACCCTAGGAAGGAGATGGACTGTTTAAAGAACAGACATTTCTCAGCCTTGACGTATAGATCATGCTCCAACAGTCGACCAAGCACCCTGCGCACCAGGAACACATGCTCGGCGCGTGTAGCGGAGTATATCAGAATGTCATCAATATACACCACTACACCCTGCCCGTGCAGGTCCCTGAAAATCACGTCTACAAAGGCCTGGAAGACTGATGGAGCATTCATCAACCCATACGGCATGACGAGGTACTCATAGTGCCCTGAGGTGGTACTAAAAGCCGTCTTCCACTCGTCTCCCTACCGGATACGCACCAGGTTGTAAGCGCTCCTGAGATCCAATTTTGTGAAGAAGCTCGCCCTGTGCATTGACTGAATCACACTGGCTATGAGAGGTAGCGGGTAACTGTACCTCACTGTGATCTGGTTGATGCCTCGATAGTCAATACACGGGCGCAGACCTCCATCCTTCTTCTTCAAAAAAAAGAAACTCGAGGAGGCAGGTGAAGTGGAGGGCCGAATGTACCCCTGCCCCAGGGATTCGGAGACATATGTTTCCATAGCCGCCATCTCCTCTTGCGATGGGATACGCGGGACTCCTGGGAAGTGCTGCGTCTACCAAGAGATTTATCGCACAATCCCCCCCGTCGATGGGGTGGTAATTGAGTCGCCTTCTTTTTATAGAAGGCCAGAGCCAAATCGGCATATTCAGAGGGGATGTGCATGGTGGAGACCTGGTCTGGACTTTCCACCGTAGTAGCACCGACGGAAACCCCTCCCCGAGCACTCTCGTGAACACCCCGTGATAGACCTCTGTTGCCATGAAATAGTAGGGTCATGATAGACAAACCAGGGTAGGCCCAGCACCACGGGAAACACAGGAGAATCAATAAGGAAGAGACTGATTCTCTCCTTGTGACTCTCCTGCATAACATTTACATTTTAGTCATTTAGCAGACACTCTTATCCAGAGCGACTTACAGTAGTGAATGCATACATTTTTTCACACATTTTTCTCCATACTTGTCCCCTATGGGAGTCGAACCCACAGCCCTGGCGTTGCAAACACCATGCTCTACCAACTGAGCCACACGGGACCATAACCACGTTCAGTGGAGCGGTGGCCTCCCTAATTAGCCCCGACCCTAATGGTTGACTATCTAGAGCGTGCACAGGGAAGGGCATATCCACTGGAACAATAGGGATTCCTAAACTATTGGCAAATGATCTGTCAATAAAATTCCCAGCTGCGCCTGAATCTACGAGCGCCTTATGCTGGGAATGCGGGGAAAACTCAGGAAAATGAATAAACAAAAACATGTGAGCAACAGAGGGCTCTGGGTGAGCCTGGTGCCGACTCACCTGGGGTGACACGATAGTCCCCTACCTGCTGCCTCGACTCCTAGAGGAACCTCCCCAGCACCGACCGGCAGTGTGCCCTCTGCAGCCACAGATTGTGCATGGAACGGCCCCTCCGGTCGCCCTAAGATCAGCACCTCCCACTCCATGGGCGTCGGAGCGGTGGTGCTGGGGGATGGAATCGACAGACCCCGATCTGGACGTCCGCGGTTAGCCAGCAGGTTATCCAACCGGATGGACAGGTCCACCAGCTGGTCAAAGGTGAGATTGGTGTCCCTGCAGGCCAACTCCCGTTGGACGTCCTCGCGCAAACTACAATGGTAGTGATCGATCAGGGCCCTGTCGTTCCATCCCGCGCCAGTGGCCAGGGTCCAAAAGTCCAATGCGAACTCCTGTGCGCTCCTCGTCCCCTGCGTCAGGTGGATGAGATGTTCACCCGCCGCTCTACCCTCAGGCGGGTGGTCGAATACTGCCCGGAAGCGGCGGGTGAACTCCCCGTATTGGTCCAGCACCGCTTCTCCTTCCCCCCATACGGCGTTGGCCCATTCCAGGGAGAGACAGGAGACGAGGGCGGACACGCTCTCATGGCCCGAAGGAGCCGGGTGGACGGTTGCCAGGTAGAGCTCCAGCTGGAGTAGGAACCCCTGACATCCGGCAGCAGTCCCATCCTACTCCCTCGGAAGAGCGAGCCAAATCCCACTGGGACCGGGTGAAGGAGGGGTGAGTGGTGGTGCCTGTGGTGGTGCTGGTGGTGGCGCTTGAGGAACTCCTCTTCTCTCCCAACAATCCATAGTTTGCAGGACGCGATCCATGGCTGTGCTGAGATGCTGTAACATGGCAGCGTGCTGCTGGACGCGCTCCTCAACCCCTAATACCAGGGCACCTGCTCCTGCTGACTCCATTTCGTTGTGCGTGTTTCTGTCAGGCGGTGGTTAACTGGTGCAGTGAATCAGGCGCAGGAGAGCAGAAATGAGTGTACAAGGTATTTATTTCCACGACAGCACCAGTATACAGACAATACTCAAAGTGCGGAGAAATACCGGTCACTCAAAAATAACGGGCGTAAATACATAAGCCAGCAAACATAACCAACCGACAAGTACTGCCATGAACAATCAATAAACACGCACACTAACATGTGGGAAACAGAGGGTTAAATAATTAACATGTAATTAGGGAATAGAAACCAGGTGTATAGAAAACAAAGACAAAACAAATGGAAAATTAAAAGTGATTGGCGATGACTGCAAGACCGGTGACGTCGACCGCCGAACGCCGCCCGAACAAGGAGAGGGTCCAACTTCGGCGGAAGTCGTGACACAGAGCTTGAGAGGATCTGCAGAGAAGAATGGGAGAAACTCCCCAAATACAGGTGTGCCAAGCTTGTAGCATCATACCCAAGAAGACTCGAGGCTGTAATCAATGACAAAGGTGCTTCAACAAAGTACTGAGTAAAGGGTCTGAATACTTATGTAAATGTGATATTTCAGTTTTTATTTAATCTTTTATAAATTTGCAGTATATATATTATATATTTTTTTAATTATACAAACAGCTGACTGAAGATGGGACGGCCGGGAATTTCTGTGAGTATATATACTGTATGTGTGTCCATGTATATTTTTACGGTTATGATGGTTATTATACTTTTATGTCAGTCTTCATCCATAACCATGGGTTACACGGTGATATAGGTGTGCCAAGAGTGTCATACCCAAGAAGACTCGAGGCTGTAATCGCTGCCAAGGGTGCTTCAACAAATTACTGAGTAAAGGGTCTGAATACTTATCTAAATGTGATTTTTCAAACATTTCTAAAAACCTGTTTTTGCTTTGTCATTATGGGGTATTGTGTGCAAATTTATAAGTAGGAAAAAAACGATTTAATCAATTTTAGAATAAGGCTGTAACGTAACAAAATGTGGAAAAAGTCAACAGGTCTGAATACTTTCTGAATGCACTGTCTGTATTGTGATATGGCTATTGGAAAGAGAAGGACAGATGTGAGAGGAAGAGTGAAGACCACATTATTACAGAAGGTTTTGAGTTAGTCTACTGTAACTGCCCCACGACTAAGCAGTATTACACAAATAGAATAAATGTTGCTGCTACATAAGTGTGACACACTGTTCCGGCATAGGGCCAAGAGTCAATAGACTTGAAGTGAGTACTGGTATGGAAGGCATGAAACAAAAGATGTACCAACAATATAAGTTGCACTTAGTGTGCTCAAAATAAAATTCCGAAGGACAAAACCAGTTTGTAGTTACCGGCAGATATTTGTTAATTTTCCATAGAAGCGTCGACAGTCTGTAAATCAAATGATATTTGGTATTTTATTAGGATCCCCATTAGCTGTTGCAAAAGCAGCAGCTACTCTTCCTGGGGTCCACACAAAACATGAAACATGACATAATACAGAACATTAATAGACAAGAACAGCTCGAGGACAGAACTACATACATTTTTAAAAAGGCACATGTAGCCTACATATTAATGCATACACACAAACTATCGAGGTCAAATAGGGGAGTGTGCCGCGAGGTGTTGCTTAATCTGTTTTTGAAAACAGGTTTGCTGTTTATTTGAGCAATATGAGATGCAATAATGGCTCTATATAATACTGTACGCTTTCTTGAATTTGTTCTGGATTTGGGGACTGTGAAAAGACCCCTGGTGGCATGTCTGGTGGGATAAGTGTGTGTGTGTGTCAGAGCTGTGTGTATCCACAACATTCATCAGCTTATCTCTGACCCATTCAGGCAGGTTCCTGCAGAGTCTATCATAGAACAGGTTCTCTGTAGTATAAGTGGAATCAAACCTCTCAGTGGTTTCCCCTTGCCATTCTGTCTTCATCTTATCCATCCAGTTGACAATATCATCATCTTCAGTGAAGAGAAGTTCACCCAGTCTTGCAACGTCTCTGTTGGTGGGAAACATTTCTCTCAACTGTCAGTAGATTATTTGTCTGAAATGGGTAAACGGCAGTTCCACTTGGCCTTGAGTGAGCTGTAGCACGTTCCAGATGGTGTCACACTGTCCAGGGGTCAACACCTTAGCCATGAGAGCTTTGACGTCACCCAGGCTTAGCTGATGGTGAGAGACTATAACAGTCTCAAAGGTGTGAATCCACCTGTCTGCTCCTTTAGATAGGCGAGGCAATTGTTTCGCTGCGGTATCCAAGTCCCCAAAGCTCCATGGTTTGTAGTCCTAGTATGGTTGTCCAGTGCCTGAGGTCTTTATCACCAGGGGGTACGTTTCCAAGGGAGGGTCCTCCATGCCTGGCTGTGTCCTCATCCATTCATCAATCCATTTTGTCTCCAGTCTCTGTGATGTTTGGGGCTGGATGTTTTTACCCTGTAAATCTCCTCTTCCATTCCTTTGATAAGTTGCTTCCACTTATCCTTTTGTCTCTGTCTTCATCATCGCAATGTCGTCTGATTTTGTCAACAGCTTTATCCATTTCTCTCTGCACCTTATTTTCTTGAGCTGCCATGAGGTCCTTTGCCGTGGTAACTCTAGGATAGAGAGGTGTTGATTGTGTCCTGTCATCATTCCATATATCTCCTAGTTCATGATACACCTTACCCGGTGGGGGGGACGTGTTGCCATCGTGGTCTGGCGGGGGACCAGATCTCTGTGTCTTGGTACTCAGAAGAGTCAAGTCTCCAGTAAAGACAACCTTCCTGGTAACATCCGATTCCCCTCCTTGGCTCGGGGCTCTTCTTCCCTCCGATCCTGGAGACCAAGCGCCTGGAGCTACTAGTTCGTTTGGGAGTAGTGGATAAATTCCGCAGTAGGGAGGGGGCGGTGAAGCATATGGTGGAGCGCTGCATTCTAGAAGGAACTTCTCCGCCTTGAGAGAGCCAGGGTCTTTTAATCTTTGCCAATTCTATTTTCAAACAGGTAGCTTTCTGTTGAGTCCAGAATAGGTTTCCCTCAGTTTTTAACATCGACAAAGCAGACAGAAAACAGGGCGGATTTTTTTATTTTCCTTGGTCTTTATTTCCGGTCTTCTTTTCACGATATTCTGTACATGTTGATATTTGGTTTTATTAAACAACCCATCAGTAGGCCATCTATATTCAGAGACTTCTTTGGTCCAATCATGCCATTTCTTGAAAACCCAGGTTATGTAATTTTCCATTGTGGGGTATTTTCCTACTAAAAACTGTAGAGGGGTGGCGGGTTTCATAGCGACTGGTCCCTCAGGCAACTCAGAACTCCCGTCTGCCATATCTCAAAAAAACACACACATATATATATATATATATATATATATATATATATATATCATTTTTTATTATTATTAGGCTCTACATGTAATGTGAATACAGATAAATGAATGCAAAGTAACCCTATATGTGTATAGTCTATCCCTTAACTCGCATAAGTTTATTTAAAGCAGGGTAAATGATAACGGAATACCATGTAATGTATAGGTGGTGTAAAATAAACGTCCTCCATGGAGCAACCACGAAATTGTAAAGGGTTCAAGATGATTTATAACTGGTATAAACTTTGGTGTAACCTCCACAACAATCCTGGTATCTCTGTGATAATCTTCTCCTTCCAAGGGAGAAACTATTACTTCAAAACGATGTATTTTTAAAATAGCGTGGGTCAGTAACACACGGGCAGGTGTATTCCCTAACACAGCAATGGTGTATGTTTTAAGGTTTATCCCTCCACAGGCAACCCTTTGAGCGTCTGATCCAAAAGTCCACTCCGCTTATTCAAATACACGGGCTATATATTTTCTATAACTAACTCCTGATTTAACATCTCACCATCCATTCATACCACACAGAAGACATGAACAATTACAAAATACATAGAACAATTACAGAACACCTTACCAGAAAAATATTCAAACCCTCAATCACAACAATCAGCGTTTTATGCTTGGAATTTATGCCCTAAGTCCTATCACCAAGTCTCATCAAACACAAAAAAGAATCGGCAGTTTATACTTGGAATTTATGCCCTAAATCCTATCACCAAGTCTCATAATCATAAACATTTAACCCAGGAATGTATAACCTATTTTCACCTTTCTCTGTGCTTCCTCCCATGGGTTGTGTAACAATTATTTCACACGTTCCATTATTCCACTATTACAGAGAAATTTAGGTTCGTATAAATTTAACAGCGAGGCGCCACTTACTTGCCTCATTAACCACAACGTAATATAGCAAATGACAGACTTTAGACATAACAGGCGCCTGCTTACCGTATCATTTTGTAGCGCTTGCACGTGGATCAACGGTCAGCCCAGCGAAGTGGTCACTCACTCCTGGCAAGCTCGCCAAAGTGTTGGTCGATATAATTATCAAACTTATGTATTGGTAGTAGAAAGGAAACACAGACTTTTTGTTTAAGTATTAAAAGTATCCTTTAGTAATACAGTTGTAGGCAGAAGTTAGTACAGAGTACAGTAAATGATAGCTCTCCCCAGGTTCTGCAAGGTGTCTAAGACATCCTGTAACTTATATAGCCTCACCAATTGACATTTCACAACAGATGAGTCTAAGCATCTTCTGCCAGGTGGCAGTTTCCATCCTGTAGTGGCCTTGTGTTCTTAGAAAACCAGTCGTATTCTCAGAACCTCAGACAGTCACGGTGGGACCCAGACAGGAGGAGTATGAGCGTAGGTGGTTTCTGCCTTCTGATGGTGTCTGCAGGGCATATCACTCAAAACAGGTTTTAACACACACACAACAGTTTTCAACAACAGGTTATGGTTAATAATATCAAAGGCTGCACTGAAATCTAACAGTACAGCTCCCACAACCTTCTTATTATCAATTTATTTCAACCAATCATCAGTCATTTGTGTCAGTGCAGTACATGTTGAGTGCCCTTCTCTATAAGCATGCTGAAAGTCTTTTGTTAATTTGTTTACAGAGAAATAGCGTTGTATTTGGTCAAACACAATTTTTTCCAACAGTTTGCTAAGAGCTGGCAACAAGCTTACAGGTCTGCTGTTAGAACCAGTAAAGGCCGCTTTACCAGTCTTTGGTAGTGGAATTACTTTGGCTTCCCTCCAGGCCTGAGGACAAAGACTTTTCTCTAGGCTCAGATTAAAGATATGACCGATAGGAGGGGCTATAGTCAGCTACCATCCTCAGTAGCTTTCCGTCTAACTTGTCAATGCCAGGAGGTTTGCCATTATTGATCGATAACAATAATTTTTAAACCTCTCCCACACTAACTTTACATAATTCAAACTTGCAAAGTTTTTCTTTCATTATTAGTTTTTTTATGCATGAATACAATGGCTCACTGTTTGTTGTTGGCATTTCCTGTCTAAGTTTGCCCACTTTGCCAATGAAGTAATCATTAAAATAATTGGCAACATCAAATGGTTTTGTGATGAATACGCCATTTGATTTGAGGAAAGATGGAGTTTAATTTGTCTTTCTGCCCATAATTTCATTTAAAGTACTCCAAAGTTTTTTTTCCATCATTCTTTATATCCTTGATCTTGGCTTCATAATACAGTTTCTTCTTCTTTTTGTTGAGTTTAGTTACATAATTTCAAAATTCGCAGTAAGTCAGATGTGCAGCCAGACTTATTCGCTACTCCTTTCGCCCCATCTCTTTCAACCATACAGTTCTCAATTCCTTGTCAATCCATGGAGACTTAACAGTTCTAACAGTCAGTTTCTTAACAGGTGCATGTTTATCAATCATTAGAAGAAGCAATTTCATAAATTCATCAAGTGCAGCATCTGGATGCTCCTCATACATCACATTAGACTAACAAATATTTTTAACATCATCCACATAAGAGTCACAGCAAAATATTTTGTATGATCTATTATACACTATTTTAGGCCCAGCTGTTGGAACTTTGGCTTTCCTGGATATAGCCACTATATTGTGATCACTGCATCCAATGGGTAAGGATACAGCTTTAGAACAAAGTTCTACAGTATTAGTAAAAATGTGATCGATACATGTGGATGATCTTGTTCCTGTAGTGTTTGTAAACACCCTGGTAGGTTGATTTAATAACCTGAACCAGATTACAGGTGCTGGTTACAGTAAGAAGCTTCCTCTTGAGAGGACAGCTTGATAAAAAACAGTCAATATTCAGGTCCCCAAGAAAGTAGATCTCTCTGTTTACATCACATACACTATCAAGCATTTCATACATATTATTTACATACTGACTGTTCACACTTGGTGGCCTATAGCAACACCCCAAAAGCAAAGGCTTTAGGAATGCCAAGGGAATCTGCAACCACAACACTTCACAACAATTGACAAGATCTTCTCTAAGTATTACATGGATATGGCTCTGAATATATATATACACTGCTCAAAAAAATAAAGGGAACACTAAAATAACACATCCTAGATCTGAATGAATGAAATAATCTTATTAAATACTTTTTTCTTTACATAGTTGAATGTGCTGACAACAAAATCACACAAAAATAATCAATGGAAATCCAATTTATCAACCCATGGAGGTCTGAATTTGGAGTCACACTCAAAATTAAAGTGGAAAACCACACTACAGGCTGATCCAACTTTGATGTAATGTCCTTAAAACAAGTCAAAATGAGCCTCAGTAGTGTGTGTGGCCTCCACGTGCCTGTATGACCTCCCTACAACGCCTGGGCATGCTCCTGATGAGGTGGTGGATGGTCTCCTGAGGGATCTCCTACCAGACCTGGACTAAAGCATCCGCTAACTGTGGTGCAATGTGGCGTTGGTGGATGGAGCGAGACATGATGTCCCAGATGTGCTCAATTGGATTCAGGTCTGGGGAACGGGCGGGCCAGTCCATAGCATCAATGCCTTCCTCTTGCAGGAACTGTTGACACACTCCAGCCACATGAGGTCTAGCATTGTCTTGCATTAGGAGGAACCCAGGGCCAACCGCACCAGCATATGGTCTCAGAAGGGGTCTGAGGAGCTAATCTCGGTACCTAATGGCAGTCAGGCTACCTCTGGCGAGCACATGGAGGGCTGTGCGGCCCCCTAAAGAAATGCCACCCCACATCATGACTGACCCACCGCCAAACCGGTCATGCTGGAGGATGTTGCAGGCAGCAGAACGTTCTCCACGGCGTCTCCAGACTCTGTCACGTCTGTCACATGTGCTCAGTGTGAACCTGCTTTCATCTGTGAAGAGCACAGGACGCCAGTGGCGAATTTGCCAATCTTGGTGTTCTCTGGCAAATGCCAAACGTCCTGCACGGTGTTGGGCTGTAAGCACAACCCCCACCTGTGGACGTCGGGCCCTCATACCACCCTCATGGAGTCTGTTTTTGACCGTTTGAGCAGACACATGCACATTTGTGGCCTGCTGGAGGTCATTTTTCAGGGCTCTGGCAGTGCTCCTCCAGTCCTCCTTGCATAAAGGCAGAGGTAGCGGTCCTGCTGCTGGGTTGTTGCCCTCCTACGGCCTCCTCTATGTCTCCTGATGTACTGGCCTGTCTCCTGGTAGCGCCTCCATGCTCTGGACACTACGCTGACAGACACAGCAAACCTTCTTGTCACAGCTCGCAT
This sequence comes from Salmo trutta, assembly GCF_901001165.1. Taxonomy (NCBI): domain Eukaryota; kingdom Metazoa; phylum Chordata; class Actinopteri; order Salmoniformes; family Salmonidae; genus Salmo; species Salmo trutta. The sequence goes on along the minus strand of NC_042977.1, from coordinate 36,514,624 downwards.
TGATGTGCCATCCTGGATGAGCTGCACTACCTGAGCCACTTGTGTGGGTTGTAGACTCCGTCTCATGCTACCACTAGAGTGAAAGCACCGCCAGCATTCAAAAGTGACCAAAACATCAGCCAGGAAGCATAGGAACTGAGAAGTGGTCTGTGGTTACCACCTGCAGAACCACTCCTTTATTGGGGGTGTCATGCTAATTGCCTATAATTTCCACCTTTTGTCTATTCCATTTGCACAACAGCATGTGAAATGTATTGTCAATCAGTGTTGATTCCTAAGTGGACAGTTTGATTTCACAGAAGTGTGATTGACTTGGAGTTACATTGTGTTGTTTAAGTGTTCCCTTAATTTTTTTGAGCAGTATATATATATATATTTATATATATATATATACACAGCAACACCTCCCCTATAAGCATTTCTGTCTCTTCTATAGAAGTTATATCCTTGTATTGCTACTGCTGTATCATCAAATGAATTATCCAAGTGTACGGAAAACGTTGCCCCTATATAAGATCTCTGTTTTTTCATTATCAGTTAAGCTCTCGGCAACACAACTTAGAATGTGCGGTCAACGGTTTCATTATTGCAATAATGAATCGATGTTGAATAATGATGATTGTTTGAATAAATGTCCAAGTCTCTCTCAGTACTGAAATGTACACTACAACACACAGAAGCTTCAGGGGAGTCATGTGAAGGTAAGCCAGTACCAGGTTGTAAAATTGGCAAAAAGTGCATAGGTGGTAAAAATTTGCCATGAATAACGTGACCAAACGGATAAAAAAATACAAAAAAACTTTCCCCTGAGTTTTTAAATCTCGCAGATATAAAATAGACACTTTAAAACCTTATTCATTATGATACATTTTTTTGCTGTTTTACCATGTACAAATGTGTTATTCAATGTGTTTCTGTGGGCTATGTTTATTCTAATAATATTTGCATATTTTTATACCTACAGGGGTCCTAAAATTCAAAATCAAATGGCAAAATGAACAAGTTCTCAACTGCGAGCTGGCCAAGATAAAGCAAAGTAGTGTGACAAAAACAACAAAAAAGAGTTACACATGGGATAAACAAATGTACAGTCAAGAACACAATAGAAAAATATGTATACAGTGTGTGCAAATGAAGTACGGAGGTAAGGCAATAAATAGGCCAATAGTGGCGAAGTAATTACAATTTAGCAATTTACACTGGAGTGATGTATGTGCAGATGAGGATGTACAAGTAGAAATACTGGTGTGCAAAAGAGCAGAAAAACCAAAACAAATATGGGGATGGGGTAGGTAGTTGGTTGGATGGATGGGCGATTTACAGATGGGCTGTGTACAGCTGCTGCGATCGGTGAGCTGCTCTGATAGCTGATGCTTAAATTTAGTGAGGGAGATATGTCTCCAACTAAAGTGATTTTTGCAATTAGTTCCAGTCATTGGCAGCAGAGAACTGGAAGGAAAGGCGGCCAAAGGAGGTGTTGGCTTGGGGGTTGCCAAGTGAGATATACCTGCTGGAGGGCGTGCTACGGGTGGATGTTGTTATGGTGACCAGTGAGCTGAGATAAGGTGGAGCTTTACCTAGCAAAGACTTATAGATGACCTGGAGCCAGTGGGTCTGGCGACGAATATGTAGCGAGGGCCAAATAATGATTTAACCCATCCAAACGGATCCCAATCCTTGTCTGGTTGGTGTTCTTTGCGATATCGCTGCTGAGCTCTTTTAGATTTTCTACTACAATAGTAAAGTTACCCTCACCCTGGGGTATGAATGTACAGCAATGTTCACCTATCATTTGGCACACTCCCCCTTCCCGTGCTAGTAACGTGTCAAGTACTACTCTATTCTGTATAGCTGTGTGGCAAGCAGCTTGCAATTCCGGTCTCATTATTGAAAATCCTGAAGTAGTTATATTTACCAAAGATTCTAAATGATATCCCAATCAGTCTAACTCATGGGCATTTTCTGATGCCCCATACCAAGTAATTAACCCACGCCAAAACTTCTCAAGTTTCGAGGATCATTGTGACTCAATTGGAATGTCATTCAATTGTGAAATGCTCTTTCTAATCCGTCCTAATTTGCTTGGAATGGAGGAGTTTGTTTTATGCATTACAATAATGATTCAGTTCACCAAAAACACAGCACCCTGTCCAATTTGTTGGTAAATAAAGGTATACCTTATCACCACAGATCCAATAATGATCAGTAAATGTGGCTGAGCCATATTGATGTGGAGAGCGCTCGTCTGTTTCTGCCTGAATAGTGGTGTGCCCCACATTCATTTTAACGGGCCAGTCAGAATCAGATGTTCCACTTATCCAGCTACATCCTAGTGGGAAGACTCTATAATTAACATATGTTGACATTCCCAAATAGGATTCGGAATGGGGTTCACCGGGGTTGGATTAGAATAGGTTCTGGTACACGGTGTCTAGGTTCTAAAATAATTTTTGTACACCAATATATACAATCAAATCCGCCTCTTATGTCTTTTGTCGCTGACAAATCACCATTAATGCATTTTTCCTTTGTAGCGTAACCCTGTGTAGCCTAGTGGTTAGAGCGTTGGACTAGTAACCGCAAGGTTGCAAAATCAAATCCCCGAGCTGACAAGGTACAAATCTGTCATTCTGTGCCTGAACAAGGCACACACTGTTCCTAGGCTGTCATTGAAAATAAGAAATTGTTCTTAAATAAAGGTAAAATAAAAAATGTATGCTGGCCTCTACTGAATACTGTAAGAATGGTGAGATCGCTGAGTGTGGAAAAAGACTACATACATAACAGGAGGTATTTTCCAACATCAGTTCAGTTTTTACTGTACAATTAAGCAGTAACCACCAAGTGTTTCCCTTGTGATTCCGGCTGTGATGCTCATGCTCAGGCCCATCTCCTGGCCTGCTCAGTGGACCCTATGATCACTCGGCTAGACAGCTTATGCCTCCCGGACTCTTCACAAACACGACTAGAATCCACTACACCACCAGATTCTTGCCGTAGGCTCTGGACCTTTGCATCGGATCATCGCTGCTAGCTAGCTGCTACCGAGTGGCTATAGTGGCTAACGCCCTTGTCCCAAAGCTAGCACCAGTTAGCCCCATCTCCCGGCTAGCAAACGAAATTACTCCAGCTACAATACCTCTTTGCCAACTGGCCTGGACCCTTTGTCGACACGGAGCCCCGCCGTTCCATCACGACTGGTCTGCCGACCTAATTCATCCGTTGTGCCCTCAACCGGCCATTGCTGGACGTCGGAGCAGACGCTTCTACTAGCCCCGGCCTGCTAACTTTTTTTTGAATGCCGTGTCTCCCGCTTGCTAGCGTAGTAACGACTACCTGGCAGCCTACCTGTTTCATCTATTGCTATTCACTGGACCCTATGATCACTTGGCTACATAGCTGATGCCTGCTGGACTGTTCATTAGTCACGGTACTCCATTTTGTTTATTTTGTTTCTGTCGGCCCCAGCCTCGAACTCAGGCCCTGTGTGTAGTTAACTGACGCTTTCTGCCCATTCATCACCATTTTACCTGTTGTTGTTGTCTTAGCTAGCTCTCCCAATCAACACCTGTGATTGCGTTATTCCTCACTTTATGTATCTCTCTGTCAATATGCCTTGTATACTGTTGTTTAGGATAGTTATCATTGTTTTAGTTCACTGCAGAGCCCGTAGTCCCACTCAAAATGCCTCAGATACCTCTTTTGTCCCACCTGCCACACATGCGGTGACCTCACCCAGCATAACTAGTGCGTCCAGAGATGCAACCTCTCTTATTGTCACTCAATGCCTAGGTTTACCTCCACTGTACCCGCACCCTACCATACCCGTCTGTACATTGTGCTCTGAATCTATCCTACTGCGCCCAGAAATCTGCTGCTTTTATTCTCTGTCCCCAACACACTAGACGACCAGTTTGATAGCCTTTAGCCATACCCTCATCCTACTCCTCCTCTGTTCCTCAGGTGATGTGGAGGTTAACCCAGGCCCTGCATGTCCCCAGGTGCTCTCATTTGTTGACTTCTGTAACCGTAAAAGCCTTGGTTTCATGCATGTTAACATCAGAAGTCTCCTCCCATGTTTTGTTATACTCAATGCTTTAGCACACTCCGCCAACCCTGATGTCCTTGCCGTGTCTGAATCCTGGCTTAGGAAGGCCACCACAAATTCTGAGATTTCCATCCCCAACTACAACATTTTCCATAAAGATAGAACTGCCAAAGGGGGAGGAGTTGCAATCTACTGCAGAGATAGCCTTTCCAGGTCTATGCCCAAACAGTTCTAATTTTAAAAATGAATCTCTCCAGAAATAAGTCTCTCACTGTTTCCGCCTGTTATAGACCCCCCTCAGCTCCCAGCTGTGCCCTGGACACCATATGTGAATTGATTGCCCCCCAACTATCTTGAGAGTTCGTTCTGTTAGGTGACCTAAACTGGGATATACTTAACACCCAGGCAGTCCTACAATCTAAGCTAGATGCCCTCAATCTCACACAAATTATCAAGGAACCCACCAGGTACAACCCTAAATCCGTAAACATGGGCACCCTCATAGATATTATCCTGACCAACTTGAAATCCAAATACACCTCTGCTGTTTTAAAGCAGGATCTCAGCGATCACTGCCCCATTGCCTTCATCCGCTATGGGTCCACGGTCAAACGACCACCCCTCATCCCTGTCAAACGCTCCCTAAAACACTTCTGCGAGCAGGCCTTTCTAATCTACCTGGCTCGGGCATCCTGGAAGGATATTGACCTCATCCCGTCAGTAGAGGATGCCTATTCGTTCTTTAAAAGTAATTTCCTCACCATCTTAAATAAGCATGCCCCTTTCGAAAAATGTAGAACTAAGAATAGATATAGCCCTTGGGTCACTCCAGACCTGACTGCCCTCGACTAGCACAAAAACATCCTGTGGCGGACTGCAATAGTCCCTGCGATATGCAACTTTTCAGGGAAGTCAGGAACCAATACACGCAGTCAGTTAGTAAAGCAAAGGCTAGCTTTTTCAAACAGAAATTTGCATCCTGTAGCTCTAACTCCAAAACGTTTTGGGACACTGTAAAGTCCATGGAGAAAAAGAGCACCTCCTCCCAGCTGCCCACTGCACTGAGACTAGGAAACACTGTCACCACCGATAAATCCACGATAATCGAGAATTTCAATAAACATTTCTATACGGATGGCCATGCTTTCCTCCTGGCTATCCCAACCCTGGCCAACAGCTCCGCACCCCCCGCAGCTACTTGCCCAAGCCTCCCCAGCTTCGCCTTCACCCAAATCCAGATAGCAGATGTTCAGAAAGAGCTGCAAAACCTGGACCCGTACAAATCAGCTGGACTAGAGAATCTGGACCCTCTCTTTCTAAAATTATCCACCGCCATTTTTGCCATCCCTATTACCAGTCTGTTCAACCTCTCTTTCGCATCGTACGAGATCCCTAAAGATTGGAAAGCTGCTGCGGTCATCCCCCTCTTCAAAGGGGGTGACACTCTAGACCCAAACTGTTACAGACCTATATCCATCCTGCCCTGCCTTTCTAAAGTCTTCGAAAGCCAAGTTAACAAACAGATCACTGACCGTTTCGAATCCCACCGTACCTTCTCCGCTGTGCAATCCCGTTTCCGAGCTGGTCACGGGTGAACCTCAGCCACGCTCAAGGTACTAAAAGATATCATAACCGCCATCGATAAAAGACAGTACTGTGCAGCCGTCTTCATCGACCTGGCCAAGGCTTTCGACTCTGTCAATCACCATATTCTTATCGGCAGACTAAACAGCCTTGGTTTCTCAAATGACTGCCTCGCCTGGTTCACCAACTACTTCTCAGATAGAGTTCAGTGTATCAAATCGGAGGGCCTGTTGTCCGGAAATCTGGCAGTCTCTATGGGGGTACCACAGGGTTCAATTCTCGGGACGACTCTCTTCTCTGCATATATCAATGATGTCGCTCTTGCTGCGGGTAATTCCCTGATCCACCTCTACGCAGACGACACCATTCTGTGTACATCTGGCCCTTCCTTGGACACTGTGTTAACAAACCTCCAAACGAGCTTCAATGCCATACAACACTCCTTCCGTGGCCTACAACTGCTCTTAAATGCTAGTAAAAGCAAATGCATGCTTTTCAACCAATCGCTGCTCGCACCCGCCCACCCGACTAGCATCACTACTCTGGACGGTTCTGACTTAGAATATGTGGACAACTACAACTACCTAGGTGTCTGGCTAGACTCTAAACTCTCCTTTCAGACTCATATTAAACATCTCCAATCCAAAATGAAATCTGGAATCGGTTTCCTATTTCACAACAAAGCCTCCTTCACTCACGCTGCCAAACGTACCCTTGTAAAACTGACTATCTCAGCTCACAGGTCACCATAACAACACCCACCTGTAGCACGCGCTCCAGCAGGTATATCTCACTGGTCATCCCCAAAGCCAATACCTCCTTTGGCCACCTTTTCTCAAGTTCTCTGCTGCCAATGACTAGAACGAACTGCAATATCACCGAAGTTGGAGACTTATATCTCCCTCACTAACTTTAAGCATCAGCTATCTGAGCAGCTTACCGATCGCTGCAGCTGTACACAGCCCATCTGTAAATAGCCTGTCCAATCTACCTACCTCATCCCCATATTGTTTTTATTTACTTTTTTGCACACAAGTATTTCTACTCGCACATCACCATCTGCACATCTATCACTCCAGTGTTAATTTTCTAAATTGTAATTACGTCGCTACTATGGCCTATTTATTGCCTTATGTCCTCATGCCATTTGCACACACTGTACAGTCGTGGCCAACAGTTTGAGAATGACACAAATATACATTTTCGCAAAGTCTGCTGCCTCAGTTTGAATGATGGCAATTTACATATACTGTCACGTCCTGGCCAGTATAAGGGTTAATTGGTATTGTAGTTTGGTCAGGACGTGGCAGAGGGTATTTGTTTTATGTGGTTCAGGGTGGTGTTTTGGTAAAAGGGTGTTTGATTTAGTATTTCCGGGTTTTTGGTGTATGGTCTATGTTTATGTATTTCTATGTGTAGTCTAGTAAGTGTGTTTCTATGGTTGGTTAATTGGGATTGGGATTCTCAATTGAAGGCAGGTGTTTTCCCTTTTGCCTTTGATTGAGAGTCCCATATATGAGGGTGTGTTTGTGTTTGTCACTTGTGGGAGATTGTTCTGAGTTTAGCCTTGTGCCTTGCCAGACTGTCTGTAGTTCATTTTGTTTTGTTGTTTTGGAGTGTTCGTTTTGATTTAATAAATGTTCAAAATGAACAACCGCATGCCTGCTGCGTTTTGGGCCTCCTTCACCGACGACAATTGTGACATATACTCCAGAATGTTATGAAGTGTGATCAGATGAATTGAAATTAATTGCAAGTGCCTCTGCCATGCAAATGAATTGAATCCCCCCAAAAAATATTTCCTCTGCATTTCAGCCCTGCCACAAAAGGACCAGCTGACATCATGTCAGTGATTCTCTTGTTAACACAGGTGTGAGTGTTGACGAGGACAAGGTTGAAGATCACTCTGTCATGCTGATTGAGTTCGAATAACAGACTGGAAGCTTCAAAAGGAGGGTGGTGCTTGGAATCATTGTTCTTCCTCTGTCAAACATGGTTGCAAGGAAACAGGTGCTGTCATCATTGCTTTGCACAAAAAGGGCTTCACAGGCAAGAATATTGCTGCCGGTAAGATTGCACCTAAATCAACGATTTATCGGGTCATCAAGAACTTCAAGGAGAGCGGTTCAATTGTTTTGAAGAAGGCTTCAGGGCGCCCAAGAAAGTCCAGCGAGCGTCAGGACCGTCTCCTAAAGTTGATTCAGCTGCGGGATCGGGGCACCACCAGTACAGAGCTTGCTCAGGAATGGCAGCAGGCAGGTGTGAGTGCATCTGCACGCATAGGGAGGCGAAGACTTTTGGAAGATGGCTTGGTGTCAAGAAGGGCAGCAAATAAGTCACTTCTCTCCAGGAAAAACATCAGGGACAGACTGATATTCTGCAAAAGGGACAGGGATTGGACTGCTGATCACGGAGATAAAGTCATTTTCTCTGATGAATCCCCTTTCCGATTGTTTGGGGCATCTGGAAAAAAGCTTGTCCGGAGAAGACAAGGTGAGCACTACCATCAGTCATGTGTCATGCCAACAGTAAAGCATCCTGAGACCATTCATGTGTGTGGTTGCTTCTCAGCCAAGGGAGTGGGCTCACTCACAATTTTGCCTAAGAACACACCATGAATAAAGAATGGTACCAACACATCCTCCTAGAGCAACTTCTCCCAACCATCCAGGAACAGTTTGATGACGAACAATGCCTTTTCCAGCATGATGGAACACCTCGCCCTAAGGCAAAAGTGATAACTAAGTGGCTCGGGGAACAAAACATCTATATTTTGGGTCTATGGCCAGGAAACTCCCCAGACCTTAATCCCATTGAGAACTTGTGGTCAATCCTCAAGAGGCGGGTGGACAAAAAAAAACCCACAAATTCTGACAAACTCATTGATTATGCAAGAATGGACTGCCATCAGTCAGGATGTGGCCCAGAAGTTAATTGACAGGATGCCAGGTCGGATTGCAGAGGTCTTGAAAAAGAAGGGTCAACACTGCAAATATTGACTCTTTGCATCAACTTCATGTAATTGTCAATAAAAGCCTTTGACACTTACGAAATGCTTGTAATTATACTTCAGTATTCCATAGTAACATCTGACAAAAATATCTAAAGACACTGAAGCAGCAAACTTTGTGGGAATTAATATTTGTGTCATTCTCAAAACTTTTGGCCATGACTGTACATAGGGCAGCAGCCTCTAAGGTGCTGGGATGAGTAACCGGGTGGTAGCCGGCTAGTGGCAGTGACTAAGTTCAGCGCAGGGTACTAGGTGGAGGCTGGTTAGTGATGGCTATTTAACAGTCTGATGGCCTTGAGATAAAAGCTGTTTTTCAGTCTCTCAGTCTCAGCTTTGATGCACCTGTACTGACTTCGCCTTCTGGATGATAGCGGGGTGAACAGGCCGTGGCTCGGGTGACTGAGGTCCTTGATTATCTTCTTTTTCTTCCTGTGACACTGGGTGCTGTAGATGTCCTGAAGGGCAGGCAGTGTTCTCCCGGTGATGTGTTTGGCTGAACGCACCACCCTCTGGAGAGCCCTGTGGATACTCTCAATGTTGCATCTGTAAAAATTTGTGAGGATCTTAGGGGCCAAGCCGAATTTCTTCAGCCTTCTGAGGTTGAAGAGGCGCTGTTGTACCTTCACCACAATGTCTGTGTGGGTGGACCATTTCAGATTGTCAGTGATGTGTATGCTGAGGAACTTAAAGCTTTTCACCTTCTCCACTGCAGCCCTGTCGATGTGGATAGGGGCCTGCTCTCTTTGCTGTCTCCTGAAGTCCACGATCAGCTCCTTCGTTTTGTTGATGTTGAGGGAGAGATTATTTTCCTGGCACCACTCCACCAGTCCCCTCACCCCCTCCCTGTAGGCTGTCTAGTTGTTATTGATAATCAAGCCTACCGTTGTCATCTGAAAACTTGATGATGGAGTTAGAGGCGTGCGTGGCCACGCAGTAATGGGTAAACAGGGAGCACAGGAGGACATGGCAGTATGCGCCAGGTGTGGAATGGAGGGGAGAGCACCTTAGTTTTAGTAAAGCTACAGCAAGTACCCGTAAGTAAGTACCAGTAAACTCAGTAGCGTGGCTTGGGCAGAACCCAAAGAACAAGAAGGGTGTATAGATACACTGACTGAGTGTTTGGCATATAGGCCGAAAAGTATTACACTAGTTAGCCTGGCTTATGCCGAAGTCGGGGAGTATCCGAGCGAGGACAGCGTTTGGCATTCGGCTGAAGATTAGGAGCTGCGTAACCATTTCACATAGACTGAGTTTCTGGCCTCAGCTGAAGAATTGTGTGTGGCGATTAGGACTATGTTGGCATCGGCCGAAAAGGAGGGCTCCTCATGTGAACTTTGTCAGGGCTTGAGTCTGAAGAAGAGCACGGTTTGCACTGTTCAATAAGAGACCGAGCCTGGCTGGAGCCAAATAATCGTTGCCTAACGGATACAAACATTGCCGTTCTGCCAACGAATTACAAGAACACGCGCAGCGTGACGAACTGAGTTGGGCCTATGAGTTGAAGATTACGTGTTCACAGACTGAGCTGAGGTGTAGATGCACCTGAGGGAACCCCCCTTTCTGACTTCTCCCCTGGGTGGATTTATCCCGCTCTCTTCTGCTCTATGTCAGTTAAGTGCTCCCCACACCACTTCCAGTTTCCCCCGTTTAATAGACTCCCCCCTTCCTTAACATTCATAGACGATTTCTGATGTCCCTTTGCTTTATCTCCTTTTTTTCCCCTTTTGTTTAGTTTGTTATTTTCTATGAGGTAGAGTGCTTAGGGATTCATTGCTGGGACCGGCTGATAGGCAGGATAAGGTATCGAAAACCTTAGCATAATGGGCTGTGTTAAAGTTGCGTCAATTCGTTTCTGTTATCAGAACAAAATAGTCAGCACATAGTAACTTCTGATTTAGCTGTACTTTAATTAATGCAAACACGTGTATGTTAAATATGTCGTTCGTATACGGTCTCTCTGACACCTCGCAGGGCAGACAGAAAAGAGGACGACACATCCTTTGTTCTCTCTTATATACTCTGACAGAGATAGTTCCCGCTCAATGCTGGCCTGTCAGAGGGAGGAGGAGCGTGGTTTAAACTTGCTCCTCCTATTGTCGGCGTGCAGGCTGGTCCCAGCCTCGTGACGCACTTCCTGTTGCCGGTTGTAGTTCTTCTTGTCTTCAGCAGTTGATTTATCCGTAGTTTATATACTTAACATTGTAGCATAGCTTCCCCAGTATATTATATAAGTTATGCAAACAAATAGCCAGTTCAACCCTAACAGCTGTCTATTCATGGGTTCTGCTAGCTCTGCTAGGTTATTGGGTGACATTCTGTCTTTAATCAATTAATTATTGTGAACTGCAAACTGTGTCTGTGTTGTGTCCACTGAACGCTAGACCCCATTGTAGGTTTTACTGCACGGTTACTAAAACAAATGTACCTCTTGATTGGTAGAAGGCATTTCTGTTCTGATTTCAGATTTGAATAGCAGAGAAGTAGACTCGGATTTCATACACTCTAAGTTTTTGTCTTCTTAGGACTAGGGCTGTTGCGGTGACCATATTACTGCCACACTGTCAGTCATGATTCATGACCGCAGTAAAATTCTATGTGACCGTTGATTCACTGTAATCTCCTCTTATGCACTCTGGACATGCATTAGTAGTACCAAACATGCTAATGATCATCAGGTCGCTAATGTACTAAGGGCTCTATTGTCCAATGCAAATGCAACTGAAAATCACATTAAACACATCATCAAAACAGTATATGCTTTTAAAGCTCACCTCACTGTGCTTGATCAATTTGAAGAAAGAAGTTCAACAACAGGTTGAAACTGAGTAGAAAACATGGTCGTTGTGGATGTTGTTCTAAAGCCTAAATGTACAGTGCTTTCTAAGGTGATTATCAATTCAAACATCCATACTCATGTTAGAGTTTATGCATAAGCATAGGCCTATATATGAGCCCAAGTCAACAACAAAAAAACTGTATTAAAATAATGAATATGCCGTTATATAATACATAGCATACCACATTACCGATTTAAGATATCTTTGGTACATAATTGGTAAGCCTACAATTATAGTGTATTTGATTTTGAATAGCCTAGTAACAGGGCATTTTTTATATTTTCATAATTAATAGGCTGACACATTGCCTTTAGCTACAGAATATCTCATGAGTTTCCATCTCCTCCCCTCTTTCCTTTATTATTTTCTCCAGTGCGCAGAGAGAGGGGCTGTCGACTGTTTAGTTAATTATGTTTCATTGTGAAAACATGTTACTATCGATGTTCCCGAACAGATTTCACATTTCCCAAATTAAGCACTGGGTAGCTTCAGGAACAGATTTGGAGAGAACATGGCATACAGAGTTTGTGCAGAATATCACTTGTCGCACAACGAAATGATGTCCAATAGAGGAGACAGTGAGACAAAGGAGTTACTCTCTCTGAATTCACCACCGTGTTATAACCAAACTGCCCTGTTTTGTTAGTCTTCTAGAGACTATCTACTGTATAATGTTAGTGTGTATTTGTGTATTCTGTAATTGTTTAATTAGTTAGTAAATAAATAATTGATCCAATTTGTGTATTGCTTATTCATCATAAAATAGGGTTCGTGCAGACTACAAGAAAGGTATTTAAGCTTTTGTTTGCCTATTCAAAGAAACCAGTTTCACCTGTCATAAAGCCAAGGGTGAGTGACAAATGAAAAATCAGTGCATTCCTACTGGACTCGTACTTCCTCTTCGAGATGGGTATAAAGGGATGGTGGTTGGATGCTGGGGCCGACAGGTAGAGAGGGATCCAACAGAGACATTCAGACATCATGGCCCCCTCCACACTGGTGTTGCTGCCTCTGCTGCTCCTGATCTGCTTGGCTTCAGCAAGCCGCTTCTATGGAGGCTCCATGTCCTTCACCCCCAAAGGAAGGAACCCTGATGGAACATTCAAGGTGAGAGATTCTTCATCTTTCTACCGTATAAGTACAGTGCCTTCCGTAATTATTGGGACAGGGAAGAATTTTTTTAATATTTGAGAGAATACCATCCATACCTGTTACAGCACTTTTTGTACATAGTCCACCAATTTTAGGGGAGCAAAAGTAATGGGACAAATTCACTTATGTGTTTTAAAGTAGTGAAAAGTTAAGTATTTGTTGCCAAATTCATAGCACGCAATCACTACAGCTTGAGGAAGTCATAGCGTTCTAGGATTATGGGGCCAAAATACTTAACTTTTTACTACTTTAATACACAAGCAAATTTGTCCTAATACTTTTGGCCTCCTAAAATAAAAAGAAGCTTCACCCAAGTGGGTGTGACACCTATTCCCGTTGCCTGCTGCACTGCTGCTTGGATTCCACCTGGCGATCTGTTCACCGTCTGCCTTGGTTGCCCCCCCCTCCTCTCTCCGGAGCTTTTGCTCGCCTCCTGCACACAGGCACTGTTGGGGCGAGTGACTCTGAACTTACAATGGCTAGCCCCAAGTTGTTATATATATATTTATTTTCTTGTTCATCTTCCTATTTCGCTATTTGCCTCCTGCATGCTTTGTTGACTACGAACTTTCTTTACCCAACCGTGGGACAGACTGTTTGTTCCCACACTCGGGACTCTGACTCTCTATTGGTTACACAGACTCTTGGCCTCCCATCCCATTCTAACCACCTCTCGCCGGCTTTGTATTCATGTTACCTGATGAAATTGCTGTACAATATGATCTTGTTGCCATCTGATGCACATTCAGATGTCATAAATCAGCACTGCAGAGCTCTCCCTGTCCTATGCCGTGCCTTGATTGTATTACTGTTGATGATATCTGGAAATGTGCAAGTACACCCTGGCCCAGCTACAGTTGCTAGCCCCAATTCTGACTTGTGCTCTGATATCTGCTTCACTGATTTCTGCTCTCGTAAAAACCTGGGTTTTTTGCACGTTAACACTAGAAGCTTATTACCTAAAATGGATCAATTGAAAGTATGGGTTCACAACTCCAATCCAGATGTGTTGGTCATTACTGAGACGTGGTTAAGGAAGAGTGTTTTTAATACTGATGTTAACCTTTCCGGTTATAAACTTTTTCAGCAAGACAGATCTTCCAAAGGTGAGGGAGTGGCAATCTTTACCAAGGATCACCTTCAGTGCTCGTTGTTTCTAAGTATTACAATTTCAAATAGCTCTTTGTTGACTGTTGCTGGGTGCTATCGTCCTCCATCAGCACCGGCCTGCATCCTACCTGCCCTAAGCTCTCTCCTGGCCCCTTACACTAAGTCTGAATTTGTCCTGCTAGGTGAACTAAACTGGGACATGCTTAAACCACCAGACAAAATAATAAAGCAATAGGACTCCCTAAATCTTTCTCAGATTATTACCAATCCCACAAGGTATGACTCCAAACTCCCAGAAAAGTCTACTCTTCTTGATGTTATCCTCACAAATAATCCTGATAGGTGTTTTCTGTAATGACCATAGAGATCACTGTTTTACAGCCTGTGTTCGTAATGGCTGCTCAGTGAAAGGACCTGTCCTGATTTGTCATAGACACTTGCTAAAAAACTTTAATGAGCAAGCCTTCCTTCATGAACTGGCCTCTGTAAAAGGGTATAGAATCAGCTTGATCCCCTCTGTCGAAGACGCTTGGACCTTCTTTTTTTATATTTTCAGTGGTATTGTTAACAAACACGCCCCCATAAAGAAAATGAGAATGAAAAACAGGTTCAGCCCCTGGTTCGAACGTGATCTTGCAGAGTTAATCCACCTCAAAAATTGCATTTGGCGAAAGGCTCGGCCCACGCATACTCAGGCTGACTGGCTCTCGTTCAGCCAAATGAGAAATAAGTGCACTCAGGCTATCCGGAAGGCCAAAGTTAGTTACTTTAAGGAGCAGTTCTCTCTCTGTGGGTCTAACCCCAAGAAGTTCTGGAAAATGGTTAAAGACCTGGAGAATAAACCCTCCTCCTCACAGCTGCCCATGTCCCTTAAAGTTGATAATATGGTTGTTACTGACAAGAAGCACATGGTTGAGCTCTTTAATCACCACTTCATTAAGTCAGGATTCCTATTTGACTCAGGCATGCCTCCTTGCCCATCCAACATTTCGTCATCTCTCACCCCTAATGCAACTATCACCAATGTGTTTCCCTCTTTTTCACCTTCCCCGCAACAAAGTTTCTCCCTGCAGGCAGTCACTGAGTCCGAGGTGCTAAAGGAGCTCCTGAAACTTGACCCACCAAAAACATATGGGTCAGATGGTTTAGACCCTTTCTTTTATAATGTTGCTGCCCCTATCATCGCCAAGTATATCTCCGACCTTTTTAACCTGTCTCTCCTTTCTGGGGAGGTTCCCAATGCTTGGAAGGCAGCCACGGTTCATCCTTTATTTAAAGGGAGAGATCAAGCTGATCCTAACTGTTATAGGCCTATTTCTATATTGCCCTGTTAATCAAAAGTGTTGGAAAAACTCATCAATAATCAACTGACTGGCTTTCTTGATGTCTATACAATCAAATCAATCAAATGTATTTATAAAGCCCTTTTTACATCAGCCGATGTCACAAAGTGCTGTACAGAAACCCAGCCTAAAACCCCAAACAGCAAGCAATGCAGATGTAGAAGCATGGTGGCTAGGAAACACTCCCTAGAAAGGCAGGAACCGAGGAAGAAACCTAGAGAGGAACCAGGCTATGAGGGGTGGCCAGTCCTCTGGCTGTGCCGTGTGGAGATTATAACAGAACCTCGTGGAGTTGCAATGATCATGAGAACGGTGAGGAATCAGCCCAGAACTACACAGGAGGATCTTGTCAATGATCTCAAGGCAGCTGGGACCATAGTCACCAAGAAAACAATTGGTAACACACTATGCCGTGAAGGACTGAAATCCTGCAGCGCCCGCAATGTCCCCCTGCTCAAGAAAGCGCATATACAAGCCCGTCTGAAGTTTGCCAATGAACATCTGAATGATTCAGAGGACAACTGGGTGAAAGTGTTGTGGTCAGATGAGACCAAAATGTAGCTCTTTGGCATCAACTCAACTCGCCGTGTTTGGAGGAGGAATGCTGCCTATGACCCCAAGAACACCATCCCCACCGTCAACCAGAAACATTATGCTTTGGGGGTGTTTTTCTGCTAAGGGGACAGGACAACTTCACCGCATCAAAGGGACGATGGACGGGGCCATGTACCTTCAAATCTTGGGTGGGAACCTCCTTCCCTCAGCCAGGGCATTGAAAATGGGTCGTGGATGGGTATTCCAGCATGACAATGACCCAGAACACACAGCCAAGGCAACAAAGGAGTGGCTCAAGAAGAAGCACATTAAGGTCCTGGAGTGGCCTAGCCAGTCTCCATACCTTAATCCCATAGAAAATCTGTGGAGGGAGCTGAAGGTTCGAGTTGCCAAACGTCAGCCTCGAAACAATAATGACTTGGAGAAGATCTGCAAAGAGGAGTGGGACAAAATCCCTCCTGAGATGTGTGCAAACCTGGTGGCCAACTACAAGAAACGTCTGACCTCTGTGATTGCCAACAAGGGTTTTGCCACCAAGTACTAAGTCATGTTTTGCAGAGGGGTCAAATACTTATTTCCCCCATTAACATGCAAATCAATTTGTAACATTTTTGACATGCGTTTTTCTGGATTTCTTTGTTGTTATTCTGTCTCTCACTGTTCAAATAAACCTACCATTAAAATTATAGACTGATCATTTCTTTGTCAGTGGGCAAACGTAACAAATTCAGCAGCGGATCAAATACTTTTTTCCCTACTGTATATATATATGTTTTTTTTTCATCCCAGCCCCCGCCCCCACAGGAGGCCTTTTTCCTTTTGGTACGCCGTCATTGTAAATAAGAATTTGTTCTTAACTGACTTGCCTTGTTAAATAAAGGTTAAATAAAATAAATAAAGATGCATGCCATCCCTAGATTACTGCCCAGGGACGCAATGCTTTATGGCACAGTGGAAGATTGTGGTCATGTGCCTGTCACGGAGAAATGGAAGCTGGCCCATGTGGAACTGACAAATGGCTTATGCCAATTCAAATGCACACATTATACATGGTACTTCACACTATCTATACTTAAAATGCATGTTCTGTTTCAAATCTGTGAGTACTCCCACCGGTTTTCATATTTATACTTCCATTTATAAATGAGGACATGTGTGCTCTTTTAGTGGAGTTGAACAGCTGTGTTCAGCATTACTTAGGACATTTGTAGCTGAAGTTTTTTATTCAAGGATTTAGAGCACCTATTCAATTTCAAATTTGTAAAAATGTCTATAATAATTCTTAAGAGTTTTGGACTTTTCTAATGACTGTATTTTACAGGTTTTTCTCAGCAATTTGTCATTTGTTGCAGTGTTTGTATCAGGAGTTATCAAAATTGTACTTGACAATCCACAGTGTTATGCAGGCTGATCTGTTCAAGCCTAGTGCTTCCACACCTGATTCTACAACTCAGCTGTTCATCCATACCATGAATAGTATCATTTTTTTAAAATTTAACTAGGCAAGAACAAGTTCTTACTTCACAATGACAGCCTCCTGGGGAACAGTGGGTTAACTGCTTTGTTCAGGGGCAGAACATTTACCTGGTCAGCTCAGGGATTTGATCCATCAACCTTTTGGTTACTGGCCAACACTCTAACCACTAGGCTACCTGCCATCCCAGGTGTGTTAGAACCACTTCAACAAAAAAAGCCTCCTTAAACTTGTAGCTTGTCAAGAGCAATTGTGGCCATCCCTGAATTGTATTTACCAAGTTGACTATATCTGATGACTGTAATGTAGATTTGGTTGTACATTTTATATTTAGTGATAACTCACTTTTGTTTACAGGTAATGTAGTACTAGGCCTTTCTTCAGTAAACAATAAGGTTCATTTTCATGTGAATAGTTAATGGGTACATGTTGATTATTTGTGTATTTTCCAGGAGTTTGCTCGATTAGTGGTGGGGAGTTGACTCCAAAATAATCGATTCCACAACTCCTTTCCCGTCGACTCCCGGTGTCGACTCTCATTTCTGAGTGTCAAGCTTCGATTCCACTAGAAATTGACTCCTCGACTCCTGAGATTCAGTATTTTTGATACGGAGCAAAGTATTTTCTGTAGTCTACTTCAAGAACACAAACTCTTGCATCTTTCACAGCAAAGAAAGAGCGAGCTAGCAAAGGAGAGAGAGAGATGGGAAGGGCACAGCCAAGCATAGGTAGGGTGGCCGACAGTCAGAACTGTGCATCGGTAATCAAAAGATGTAGGCTATAGGCTATTGCAATACTGTATTTCGCAATTTCATGGCTTGCAATGTCTTGCGCAAGTTCACTAAAGTAGGGGCTATCATTGATTAGGCTGAGCTATTCTACACGCAACAGACCAAAGACCAAACACACACTAGCGTTTTTCATAGGGAAGAGAAAGAGAAGCAGACGAGGGAGAGAGAGGATCGGGGCAGGCAGAGAGACAGTCTGTCAGGCGGTGGGTGTAGCTGGTGCATGAAGTCATGCGCAGGAGAGCAGAGATGCGTGAACAACGCACTCTACTTAAGAAAATAGCACATAGCAACAATACCAATGTGCGAACAATAACGGTTGCCACGAAGCACGGGTGAAACCAGCACCCGGAAAAAAACTGCCGTAAACGTACCGACCTTAACAATAAACAATCACACACAAAGACATGGGGGAAACAGAGGGTTAAATACATGACCAGTAATTGGGAAATGAAAACCAGGTGTGTGGGAAACAAAGACAAAACCAATGGAAAATGAAAAGTGGATCGGCGATGGCTAGAAGACCAGCGACGTCGACCGCCGAGCCCCGCCCAAACAAGGAGAGGAACCGACTTCGGCGGAAGTCGTGACACAGTCAGAACCGTGCACATATCTTGGTAATCTGTATCTAGCAATGCCTAAAGTTGAACATTGCCAAAAGCATTAGTTTTATAAAGCCTAAATTTGCAATGAAAGGATTGCCTATAGCCTATTTAATGAAACCCTGGCTGGCTGTTGATGTCCTAGGTCAGTGGTTCCCAACTTTTTTCGGTTACTGTATCAACAACTGTATTTTGCTCTGCCCGGAGTACCCCTGAAGTACCCCTCATGTGCATTTTACTAATAGGCATATGGTCTCATGAGTCTTCTCAAGTACCCCCTATGGATAGGCCAAGTACCCCCAGGGCTCCTAGTAGCCCTCGTTGGGAACCGCTGTCCTAGGTCAGGGCTCTTCAACCCTGCTCCTGGAGAGCTACCTTCCTGTAGGTTTTCTCTCCAACCCCAGTTGTAACAAACCTGATTCAGTTTATCAACCAGCTAATTATCGAATCAGATGCGCTAGATTATGGTTGGCGTGAAAACCTACCCACAAGTGAAAACCAACCCACAAACAGGGTTGGAGCCCCGTCCTAGGCAAAAGATTGCAAAGCAGCATCCCCACTAAGCTTTTTGGAAATGGCAAGGTCACTATCTCATCCATAAACACAGTCAAGTGCAAATACGGTTCAGCAGCTCAAATCAGCAGGATGTGGTACATTGTTATTAGGAAGGATGTCTACCACGGATGGATCGCTAAAATAATGATTATGATCACACTTCCTCAATTTAAATATTATGGGGAGACCTAAAGCATGTGTTATCAGTGAAGCCTATTATTGTCTAGACATGACATTGAAATATATTCACGCCTCCAATAAAAACCTACAGGGTTCTGTCATCAATTTGAAAAAATTAAGAATTACAGGGGGCAGTTTGGAAAAACAAATCCTGTTGTGAGTCATCCTCTGGAATAACGCTCATGCTTGGATAATAATTACAAAACCATCATCTCTAGTAATACCTGTCTGAATAGGGCTATAACATGGCAAAGAATAGGCTTATCTGCATCATCCCATGGGATCTGCCAAGGCTGCACACAGCAGAAATATCACTGAAATATTATAGTTCCTTCACTTTCTTTTTAAGTGATAATGCCAGAGAAGCTGGTATTTGGAGGATATATTGGCATGGGTGTTGGCCGATAAACCATGCCAATATCCTTCGGCTTCTAGAGCATCATCACTTTTATAGAACGGGTTACCAACATATTCAAATAATGATTGACATATTTTCATTAACGTTATTTTGATTTTTATTCATACTAGTTCATCCTTCCACAATATATAGTCCCAACACAAATCTAGGGTTGCTGCCCAAGCCAGCTGGCTGTTCTATCGGTTCTGTTGCCAGAGACGCGACCCAGATGTTCAGTCTTTTTGTTCAACTACAGCTAACTTATAATCACATCAAACAGTGCAGCCCGAATAACAACAGTAGCTGCATTTGCGTTTGTTTAAGCTGTTTTCTTATGACATTTATTTGGATACATCCATAACAATGAGCTAATGAGGTGCAATTTTGCCTGGCATAGAAAATGTGCTCTCTCGTCAGGACTGTTGTTCAGAAGATATAGCCATCAACAAAGCTAACACAATGACTTCAAACTGAAGCTGGAAAGACTGCAAACTAGCTTTACTTCATTTCGTTTGAGCTTTTTTCAATTTACATTTCTTTGTATATATATCCATAAAAATTATGCCAGCTGATTCATGATTTCGACTGGCTGAGAAACGCTGCCTGCCTGCCTGTCGTGACACTCCGACACCTTTATTACTATGGGACAGCTGGAGATCAAATTTGATTATTGAAACAATGTTTCAAATGTTGGCTAGACAAATTTCTGCTGTTGAAAACTAAATGTTAGTTTAAAAGAAATGTGAGATAATGTCAAGATGCTTTTTATAGTGGAGATAAAGTTTATAAATTGCCTGGCTGGGCTGATGAGACTGTGGATTGCGCAGTCAGCTGGAACAGAGTAAATAGGCATTTCAATGTCATAGATTTAGCCGGTGGTAACTTGTGGAATAGACACTGGCTGGAATGCTGTTTTAACCAATCATTCAGGATTAGACTCACCCATTGTATAAATTCAAACAAAATAGGCCTTTTATAGGAAAATGGGCAGCATCATGCTCATCTCAGTCCTCTAGGATGCAAATGTAGTCTTCCTAGTAGGATTCTGCAATAATGAGGTATGTGTGCACGCATTTGTAAATCGGGAGGTGCCGGAACAATAAGTGAGCACTAGAGGGGGGTGACCTGGGGAGTTCTGAGGTACTGGAATGACTTGCCTAGTTCAATAAAGGTTCAATAAAAAAATTACCAAAATAAAAATGTTTGGATTTTAAACTCTTCAGCATTACTCTGTAGCATGCATTCAGCTCCATTCAGTGCATAGTAAGTAATGCCTAACTTGGCTCACAAGTACTATATAGATTCACACTCAGAGACACATAACAGTAGCACCATCTATTGGCTTGGCGACATCTTGTAACACCTTCCTTTACCCAACAAATGAAGAACTCCTCCTCGACTCATAAACAGGAGAACTGGGGTTAGACCCTTACCAGTGAAAACATTACACTGGTAACAAAAACATATAACTGTGTTCTTATTCAAGTACCTTCAATAAGCATCAACTTTAAAGTCATTAGCAGACTTCCCTCTTACAAAAAATATAACCTTTTAGATTAAACAACATGGTCTCTGGAGTATCTCTCAGGTGGCCTGATATTTGCCCTGGTTCTGGTGTGTCTCAGAGTTATATTTTCAGACAGTGGGGCTGCTTCCATATCAGCAAACTGTTGTTCATCACCTGCTTGGATAGCAGGTTCGTTGCATGGTCCCCAGTCATTCTCATCCATGTTTGTTTGGTGGTCGTTCGGGGGGGATCCTGAGTTTTTCAGTCACTGGCCAAATGTCTTTTCTGTTTCTAATGTATTTTTTACCATTGACTAGTGCTTCATACGACCGGTCACTGAGTTGATCAGTGCATATGCCTAGCGTCCAAGTCCTGGCTGAGTTGTTGGGGTGGAGAAGAACCCTTACTGTTTGTCCTTGGATGATTTTGGGTATGTCACAGGCATGTGTGTCATAGTGGTGTTTTGCTGTCAGGCCTTTGGCTTGTTTTCTTGGAATTACATTTTGCACTACTTGGGGTTTGAGCAGTTTTTTCATGGTGGGTAGGATTGTGCGTCTGGAGTGACACTGAGTCACTGTACCGGAGATCTTCATTTTGCAAGGTAGTTCACAATCCCCAACAGCCCCTGCAGTGACTTGACGTCGGTCTGTGTACCCATGTTCTGAATGGCTGTTATTTTCTCTGGGTCAGGGCGAAGGCCCTCTGTGGTGAGAAGATGACCCATGTATGTCAAGCTAGGTAGCTTTAACCATCGTTTGTTTTTGTTCAGCTTCAGGTTGACATCTCTTGCTCTCAGCAGGAGAGTTGTAAGGTTTCTGTCATGATCTGCCATTGCCCCTTCGTGTGTGTCACCACATCCATAGAGTAGAATGTAATCTGCGATCACACTCACTCCTTTTAGTCCCTGTAGTGCTTCACACTGTCTGCTTTGATATTCTTCAGCTGCTGGCTTGATTCCAAATGGCATTCTCAGCCATCTATACCTGCCTACAGGTGTCCAGAAAGTTGTTAGATAGCTGCTCACTTCATCAAGTTTGACTTGCCAGTATCCATCTTTGGCATCGAGTACTGAGAATAACTTTGTGTTGGATATCTCTGGTAGAATCTCTTCTATTCTGGGCATCTGGAAGTGCGATCTCAGTAAGTGCACTGGGGTCCATGCATATTCGTAGTTTATAAGGTTTTTCAATGACAACCATGTTGATCCACGGTGTTGGCTCTGTAACTTTCGTGATCATGTCTGCATTGTCCATTGAATGTATGGCCTTTGATCCTTTCCTTCAGTGGAATAGGTATCCGTCTTGGTAACTGCTGCACAGGCCCGGGCTGCATTGTCTACTTCTAGGTGTAGATCTCCAGGAAGGCAGGCAAGCCCATCGAACACATCCTTGTACTTGGAGATGATCTTCTCAGTTCTCATGATGACCTCAGTGGATGTGGTGCTCGGGGTGTCGACGTAATGTAACAGATGGCCGTGATGCACATGTAGTAGGCTGAGTCTTTCACACGTGTCAGCTGACAGCAGAGGAATATGGGTTGTCTCCATGACCTGAAATTTTATATGAAACATTCACTGTGGATCCTGTGTCTAGTTCACATTTAATTGTATGGCTGGGGTCATATGTCAAAGGCTCATCACTGAGTGACGCTAGCTTAAGGTTAATGAACCATTTTTTTTGCCTTGTTTTCAACAGAAGTAACCTGTGAGATGTACCACATTGTAACTGTTGTTTGGTCATCTGACTCATTAACTTCCTCTAATAGATTGAGGTTTGTGTTGTGCTTGTTTACAAACTCTGGCAAAGTGGTTTTGTTTGCCACATGCTTTACAGGTGACACAGTATGCTGGGCATTTGGCTTTGGCATGTACTGAACCACAGTATTGATAGGGTAAGTCGTTTGGCATTCTATGTTTGTTATTATCTCCTGTAAACTCTGTCTGTTTACAACCATATGATTGGCGTTTTGATTCTGAACGTCACTCACGGGAGGTATAATGTACAGTCTCTGGTTCACTTCCACCAATTTTCCTGATTTGTATTTGTGCTTGTTCACTTGAATGACACGTCAATGGCTTTGTTCAGTGTGAGGTTCGGTTCTCTGACCATGCGCGCTCGCATAGCTATATCTTTAGTGCCTATGACAAGCCGGTCACGGACTAGTTCCTCTCGTAAATGTGCCAAATTCACGTGTCCGCTAGCTTCCTCAGATTTGCAATGTACTGCGCTGATGTTTCACATTGACTTTGTTTACAAGCATTAAACATGTAACTCTCGTAGATCACGTTCCTGGATGGCTCAAAGTGTTTCTGTAACGCTTCTATAATTTTTACCGGGTCAGTTCTCTCAGCTTCAGGCATATGAATATGCCGCTGTAAGAGATTACATTCCTTTCCCATCATGGTTAGCAGAGTTCCTATGCAGACTTCTGCTTCCTTTTTGTCCAGACTGGTAGCTATCTCATAGTTTTCCCATTGTGCTCCAAAAAAATATCCAGTTGTTGTATGTATCGTCCTTCATGTCCATAGGCTCTGGTACTGGAATTACCGGGTGAAGCCATTGTTGTCGTTGTCGTTATTATTATTTTTTTGTAGCTGGTTAGCTAGTTGGCATGTCCCTTCCTACTGTGCATTTATCCATGTGCCGTTTTGATATTTTGATTTGTCAAGGATATACCTGTTTGGTTCTGACATCTGACACCATGTTTTGTATATTGTTAATTCTATACAAGAGCAAGGTAATGTTGATTATAAAGTCTTTACTTCAGCATCACTCTGTATCATGCATACAGCTGCATTCAGTGCATAGTAAGTAATGCCTAACTTGGCTCACTAGTACTACATAGTATCACACTCAGATACACATAACAGCAGCACCATCTATTGGCTTGGCGACATCTCGTAACATTGTTGGCTACAATATGAGGAGGAAATTATAGTCCTAAAAATGCTTTCCAGTTTCACTAACTCACCTAATGATTTGCAGCTCACTTGCTGGTGATGGCTGATGCACTCGTGCCAAAAGCCTATCTCTCTCTTGATCAAATATTTTGGTAGCCTACAACATAGTCTTCTCTTTTCAGCAGGAGCCATTTGCTTTCCAACCTGTGTTTTTCCTTGATTGTATTTGAAATATTGCGGAAGGCCTGTTTTGTCTGTATGCTGTTTTTCCACTGACAGACTTGCTGTGCATTCCGAACTGTAGGCTATTTCTTGTTATTGGGCTACAATCCACAGCTAAGCTGTTTTAAAAAACTAGCTATTGATCCTTTGTGGCTAAATTATAGGCCTTCTCATGGTGTAGTAGGCTATTCTGAATTATTTCATTTATTTCTGAACAGACAGCAGTAATTATATAACTTTGCAAATGTGTTTACATTTATCAGGGGTGCTGCATTTCCTTCAGAACCCTTTGCGCAATTCTATAAGGAAATAAATGATGAAGTGCAATGCTGGAGAGTTGCAGGCTCATGTCTATCAGAGCAGAGAGATCATATGAAGTGAATCTCATTCTAGTTATGTGAGAGATACTGGCACACTTCTCACACAGCCACGGCCAAGCATTGGTCTCAAACATAGGTTCAAATGTTGCATAGACCATAAACCCGGGCCGGCCCAACCCGAATCAACTCTTAGATTATTGGGCCCCGGCTGAAACTCTACTTTTACACATTACGTTTTTTTGTAGGGGCAGGATAATTAAAGAAGAGACAACATTTTTTTACATTTTTAGCAGACGCTCTTATCCAGAGCGACTTACAGTAGTGAATGCATACATTTCATACAATTTCATACATTTCATAAAAAAAATGTCCTGTGCTGGCCCCCCGTGGGAATCAAACCCACAACCCTGGCATTGCAAACACCATGCTCTACCAACTGAGCTACAGTTAATTCGAAACAACTTGAATTAACTTTGATCCCTCTTGTTAGAATTTCTACATTGACAAAATTGAAAATTGTTTTTCATGCCATGAGTGGTACCAGATCGGGCACAATAGGTTCCGGAAAAAAAGAGGTAGAATCCTGCTCAAATGATCCACTAGCGCATCCGTTTCAACGTGTTTTGGGAGTCGAGCAAGGGGTCAACTCCAATTACAGGAGAGTGTTATGCTGTATTATAATGTTGCATAATCACCTTCCGGTGTAAAAACCATGGAAATTAAAAACAAAAAAACATGTTTTAAATAAGAATAGGCATTGGTCTGAAGCCAAAGAATTAAGGAAATTCACGAGCACCACAATGCCTATTCCACCCATGCTCTACCAAGGTTTTCCAGCACACAGTTTTGACCAACTACAGTAGTTATGTTGGTATTGTACTTCAACCTATGTGTAGGCAGGTTGCTTAGGATTCAAACTTTATCAAACAGCCTAATTCATACTCTTCAGTATGTGTCCTGCTATTAAAATCCGTGCTTAGGATCTGTGCTTAGGTATTATGTTTTGGTTAGTGCACTCTTGTGCTGTTGCCTTGTTTCTATCAAGACTTTAAGCAAAGATCTGGATTTACCTTTACCTCTGCTCTTGCTGTGTTTCTCTGCGACTGGGTTCGAGTTCGTATAAGCATCAGTGTAACAGTAGACCTAAGCCAACAATGGACCCAGCAGAGATTTCTCAGTCGTCCGAGGAACATGCCGAACTCCATTTGCGGTCGGCTCTCACCCACCATGGAGCTGTAATTGGCCACCATGAGTCGCGACTGCAGGCATTGTCGGATGATTTAAGAACTCTTGTGTCCGCTCTGCAGACAAGACAGATGGGAGCAACGGCTGCGGCACCTGTGGCTATTCCTAATCCTCCACTCCCTACCAGCTCAGTGTCTTCCTCCCTTTGGGAGCCTCATCTCCCAGCACCGGAGCGATATGAGGGGCACCCTGGGAGGTGTCGTGGGTTCCTGCTCCAATGCTCTCTGGTCTTCGAGCTGCAGGCATCAACGTTTCCCACCGAGTGTTCCAGAGCGGCATACGTCATATCCTTGCTCTCGGGACGTGCTCTGGCCTGGGCCAGGGCCATATGGGAGCAGCAATCAGACATTTGTTTTAATTGCAAAGCTTACCCAGGTCCAGAGACTGCAGCCATGAACAGTTATATTAAGGAGGCGCTGGTGGCTGATTTTATTCGACCGTCTACGTCACCTGCAGGAGCGTTTGTTTTTCTTTGTTGGGAAGAAGGATGGGGGATTACGTCCCTGTATTGATTACCGGGGTTTGAATAACATTACCGTCAAGAACCTGTTACCCTCTGCCTCTCATGTCATCAGCTTTTGAGAGACTCCAGGGAGCTACGGTTTTCTCAAAATTGGATTTACAGAACGCGTACAATCTGGCGCGCATCAGACAGGGAGATGAGTGGAAGACAGCGTTCAACACCCCAAATGGACATTATGAGAACCGTGTCATGCCGTTTGGACTTACTAATGCTCCAGCCATTTTCCAGGCCCTGGTTAATAACGTGCTGCGCAACTTCCTTCACCAGTTCGTGTTTGTATACCTGGATGACATCCTCATCTTCTCCAGGTCCATGATTGAACACGTCCAACATGTTCACCAGGTCCTTCAAAGACTCCTCTCTCACCACTTGTTCGTGAAGGCCGAAAAGTGTGAGTTTCACGTTCCTCAGATCTCCTTCCTGGGGTACATCATGTCTCAAGACTGTGTACAGATGGAATCCCAAAAGGTAGAAGTGGTGGTCAACTGGCCGCGGCTCAGCACTGTCAAGCAAGTCCAGCGTTTTTGTGTACCTGAGATTTGTGAGAGACTTTAGCTCGGTGGCTGCGCCATTGACAGCGCTCAACAAGGGCTCGGCTGGGCATGTACGCTGGACATCTGCTGCTGAGAGGGCGTTCCAGCACCTGAAACGTTGGTTTTCTTCTGCACCCATTCTAGTTCATGTGGATCCTTCTCTTCCCTTCGTGGTAGAGGTGGATGCCTCTGACGTTGGCGTGGTTGCGGTTCTGTCTCAGCGCTTGGCTAAAGACCAAAAGATTCATCCCTGTGCCTTCTTCTCCAGACGTCTCACTCCAGCGGAGAGGAACTATGACGTCGGCAATCGGGAGCTGCTTGCGGTCAAACTGGCTTTGGAGGAGTGGCGGCACTGGTTGGAGGGTTCGGAACATCCTTTTACTGTTTGGACGGACCACAAGAACCTGGCCTACATCCAGGAGTCTAATCACGTCAGTCCCCAACAGGCTCGTTGGGCTCTTTTCTTTACTCGGTTCAGATTCACGTTGTCTTACTGTCCGGGTTCTAAGAACGTGAAGCTGGATGCTCTGCCTCGGCAGTTCCCCAGCTCTAGTGAGGACCGGCCTCTTGGATTCATCATCCCCAGTTCCATCATCCTTGCGCCGGGGTGTCCTGGGGTATAGAGACTGTAGTGAGGGAGGCGCAAGGTAGGGAGGCAGTTCCTGATGGCTGTCCTTCCAACAGACTTTTGGTTCTTCTTGGGGCACGGTCCAAGGTACAGTTGAAGTCGGAAGTTTATATACACCTTAGTCAAATATATTTAAATTCAGTTTTTCACAAATTCTGACATTTAATCCTAGTAAAAATTCTCTGTCTAAGGTCAGTTAGGATCACCACTTTATTTTAAGAATGTGAAATGTCAGAATAATAGTTGAGAGAATTATTTATTTAAGCTTTTATTTCTTTCATCACATTCCCAGTGGGTCAGAAGTTTACATACACTCAATAAGCATTTGGTAGCATTGCCTTTAAATTGTTTAACTTGGGTCAAACGTTTCGGCTAGCCTTCCACAAGTTTCCCACAATAAGTTGGGTGAATTTTGGCCCATTCCTCCTGACAGAGCTGGTGTAACTGAGTCAGGTTTGTAGGCCTCCGTGCTCGCACACGCTTTTTCAGTTCTGCCCATAAATGTTCTATAGGATTGAGGTCAGGGATTTGTGATGGCCACTCCAATACCTTGACTTTGTTGTCCTTAAGCCATTTTGCCACAACTTTGGAAGTATGCTTGGGGCCATTGCCCATTTGGAAGACCCATTTGCGACCAAGCTTTAACATCCTGACTGATGTCTTGAGATGTTGCTTCAATATATCCACATAATTTTCCTGCCTCATGATGCCATCTATTTTGTGAAGTGCACCAGTCCCTCCTGCAGCAAAGCACCCCCACAACATGAGGCTGCCACCCCCGTTCTTCACGGTTGGGATGGTGTTCTTCGGCTTGCAAGCCGCCCCCTTTTTCCTCCAAACATAACGATGGTCATTATGGCCAAACAGTTCGATTTTTGTTTCATCAGATCACAGGACATTTCTCCAAAAAGTACGATCTTTGTCCCCATCTGCAGTTGCAAACCGTAGTGTGGCTTTTTATGGAGGTTTTGGAGCAGTGGCTTCTTCCTTGCTGAGCGGACTTTCAGGTTGTGCCGATATTGGACTCGTTTTACTGGGGATATAGATACTTTTGTACCTGTTTCCTCCAGCATCTTCACAAGGACCTTTGCTGTTGTTCTGGGATTGATTTTCACTTTTCGAACCGAATTACGTTCATCTCTAGGAGACAGAACGCATCTCCTTCCTGAGCGGTTTGACGGCTGCCTAATCCCATGGTGTTTATACTTGCATACTATTGTTTGTACTGATGAACATGGTACCTTCAGGTATTTGGAAATTGCTCCCAAAATGAACCAGACTTGTGGAGGTCTACAATTTGTTTTCTGGGGTCTTGACTGATTTCTTTAGATTTTCCCATGATGTCAAGCAAAGAGGCACTGAGTTTGAAGGTAGGCCTTAAAATACATCCACAGATACACCTCCAATTGACTCAAATGATGTCAATTATCCTATCAGAAGCTTCTAAAGCCATGAAATTATTTTCTGGAATTTTCCAAGCTGTTTAAAGATACAGTCAACTTAGTGTATGTAAACTTCTGACCCACTGGAATTGTGATACAGTGAGTTATACGTGAAATAATCTGTCTGTAAACAATTGTTGGAAAAATTACTTGTGTTATGTACAAAGTAGATGTCCTAACCGACTTGCAAAAACTATAGTTTGTTAACAAGAAATTTGTGGAGTGGTTGAAAAACGAGTTTTAATTACTCCAACCTAAGTGTATGTCAACTTCCGACTTCAACTGTATATGTTTTTTTCAGGGGGTTGATCAGCTTTGTTATTGCAGATAGAGTAGATTGTGGCTTTTAGTATTGTAATTGTCTGCATCATTTCCAATCACCATATATTTTTTTGTAAATATTAAATATATATATTTTAAATATACTTTCCTTTATTATTTCCCCTAACCCTATCACCCCTCCCCCAGTAAACTAATGAACAACAACACTTAGGCTTCTACTTCCAGTTTATACATACTATAAACATTCCACAGACACAGTATATTTTACATTAGTTATCTTTGTTTGTTTTTTTCTATTTGCCATATACACTGCGTGCACAATTATTAGGCAAGTGAGTATTCTGATCATATCATTGTTTGTATTCACATTTTCGAACTCCAAACCATATAAACTTGAATGCTTATTGGATTTAATCATTTTCAGGTGATATGTATTTGTGTAATGAGGGAGGGTGTGGCGAAAGTGAATAACACTGTATATCAAGGTGTGCATAATTATTAGGCTGCCTCATTACCTCAGGTAAAATGGGCCAAAAAATAAATTTAACTGACACTGAAATACCAAAAATGTAAAATGCCTTTCAGACGGATGCGACACTCTTTAAATAGCTAAACTATTGAGGTGTGACCACCGGACATTCAAACGTTTTGTTGCGAATAGTCAACTGAGGCGCAAAAAACGCATGGGGAAGAAAAGGCGCAAATTAACTGCAAAAGACTTGAGAAGAATTAAACATCAAACTACCAGGAACCCATTATCCTCCAGTGCCACCGTATTCCAGAACTGCAACCTACCTGGAGTGTTCAAAAGTACAAGGTGTCAAGTGCTCAGAGAAATGGCCAAGGTCAAGAAGACTGAAACAAGACCACCACTGAATAAGATTCACAAGTTGAAGCATCAAGATTGGGCAAAGAAATACCTGAAGACAGATTTTTCAAAGGTTTTATGGACAGATGAAATGAAAGTGACTCTTGATGGACCAAATGGGCCCGTGGCTGGATCAGTAATGGACACAGGGCACCACTTTGAGTCAGGTGCCAGCAAGGTGAAGGAGGGGTCCTGGTATGGGCTGCTATCATTGAGGATGAGGTAGTTGGACCTTTTCGGGTTGAAGATGGACTGAAACTCAACTCCCAAACCTACTGCCAGTTTCTGGAAGATTCTTTCGTCAAACAGTGGTACAGGAAGAAGTCCTCAGCATTCTAGAAGGCCATGATCTTAATGCAGGACAATGCTCCATCACATGCATCCAAGTACTCCACTGCTTGGCTAGCCAGCAAGGGCCTCAAAGAGCCTGAATAATGACCTGGCCCCCTTCCTCACCTGACTTAAATCCTATTGAGAACTTGTGGGCCCTTCTCAAACGTGAGATTTACAGTGATGGAATACAATACACCTTTTTGAACAGCATTTGGGAGGCTGTGGTTGCTGCTTCAGCGAAAATTGATTGTGAACAGATCAAGAAACTGACAGACTCCATGGATGGAAGGCTCATGGCAGTTATTGAAAATAAGGGTGGCTATATTGGTCACTGAATATTTTTGAAAGGCCAAAAATGTTATATAATTGTTATTTTGTGTTACTTATCTGTTACACTTACCTTAAACATTTTGAGAATAAACAAGTGAGTTGAGAGAAATGATTTTTGTAATTTAGTTGCCTAATAATTCTGCACACTAATAGTTGCCTAATAATTGTGCACACTATTATATATATTTCCCTGAGAAAGACGACACTCACTTTTCCTTTGTTAAACATTCAGGTTTGAGGTTCAATAACATTTTGGATTGACTGAGAGCATTGTGTTTGTTCAACAATAAAATTAATCCAGAGGAATACAATTTGCCTAATAATTGTGCACGCAGTGTATTTTTCAACTGTGCTGTGATGATTCACAAAACTTTTGAACCTATATAAATTGTATGGACACAGTATATCTTACATGATATTTACTTGTGTACATTTGTATTATTTTCCAATTTAGTGGACTCTCCTGCACCCTCTTGCAATGAGGGAATGTACCTGCCCATGTTCGTGCAGCCGACACCACGCAATGGAGAGCATCTTAATGCAGAGGTCAACAAGGAGCTGGAGATCAGGGTCAAGGCACAGGCTACACACTCAACGTAAGGGACAATATCCATGAAGTCTGTATTACAATATTACACCCATGATCGTATTTCTACAGTGTATGTGTAGCATATGGGGATGTGTGAAACGTACTCCTCAGCTCCTTACTTGCGTCGCCAAATTGTAAACTTTTCGGTGGCATTGACTGGTAAGATGCTTTCAGGAGGGTGGTCACGCGTGCTAGCAAGGAAGAGGTCCTGGGTTTGATCCTCGGTGTGAGCTGAATCAGGTGGAAGTGTTACTTGATGTAATTTACACATGCTGCAAAACAGTTCACGTTATAACTAAACTGTACCACTATAGCACTTTGGAACTATTTCAGTGATTTTGTATATTCTGGAATCACTACATGACCAAAAGTATGTGGCCAAATGCTCGTCGAACATCTCATTCTACACTCATAGGCATTAATATGAAGGTGGTCCCCCCTTTGCTGCTATAACACCCTCCACTCTGGGGAGGCTGGGAAGGCTTTCCACTAGATGTTGGAACATTGCTTTGGGGACTTGCTTCCATTCAGCCACAAGAGCATTAGTGAGGTCGGGCACTGATGTTGGGCAATTAGGCCTGGCTCGCAGTCAGCGTTCCAATTCATCCCAAAGGTGTTCGATGGCATTGAGGTCAGGCTTTGTGGAGGCCAGTCAAGTTCTTCCACACCGATCTCAACAATCCATTTCTGTATTGACCTTGCTTTGTCCACGGTGGCATTGTCATGCTGAAACAGGAAAGGGCCTTCCCCAAACTGTTGCCACAAAGTTGGAAGCACAGAATCGTCTAGAATGTCATTGTATGCTGACACTGGAACTAAGGGGCCTAGCCAACTGTAAAGTTTGGTAGAGAAGGAATAATGGTCTGGGGCTGTTTTCAAAAAACAGCCCCAGACCATTATTCCTTCTCACCAAACTTTACAGTTGGCACTATGCATTGGGGCAGGTAGTGTCCTCCTGGCATCCGCCAAAACCAGATTTGTCTGTCAGACTGCCAGGTGGTGTGGCGTGAGTCGTCACTCTAAATAACGTGTTTCCACTGCTCCAGAGTCCAATGCCGGCGAGCTTTTCACCACTCCAGCCAACGCTTGGCATTGCACATGGTGATCTTTGGCTTGTGTGCAGCTGCTCAGCCATGGAAAACCATTTCATGAAGCTCCCGACGAACAGTTCTTGTGCTGACGTTGCTTCCAGAGGCAGTTTGGGACTCGGTAGTAAGTGTTGCAACTGAGGACAGAGATTTTTACACACTACGTGCTTCAGCACTCAGTGTTCCCATTCTGTGAGCTTGTGTGGCCTACCACTTCGCAGCTGAGCCATTGTTGCACCTAGACATTTTCCCTTCACAATAACAGCACCTGCAGTTGCCCGGGGCAGCTTTAGCAGGGCAGAATTGTGATGAACTGACTTGTTGGAAAGGTGTCCACGTACTTTTGTAGATATAGTGTATCTTGCTGTATGATTTTACTGTATTGTTTACTGTATAAGGTCACCAAAAGTTCTAAAAACCAAGAGTAAATCCTACTTCCTACTGATATCTCTGAATTATTTGGATTCGTGCAATTGTCTGTTTTGCGCCCTTGCTAGGATTACTCATGTCATCATCAGTGGACCTCAGAACATCACCAATCACATGACCACCCAAGGGGAGTTTGTCATTCGGTGGACACCCATTCAGGAAGAACTGGGGGAGCATTTCCCCATTTGCTTCATTGCTGACGGAGAAGACGGGTGGGTCTCATGGCATCTAATCATGTTTCATGATGCTGCATCATCACCAGAACTGCTCTGGTACTTCAGTACTTTCTGCTACCTTCCTCTGGATCTTAATCTCTTTTTTTTAATCAAATTAATTCTCCCAATGCACCTGACTGAGAGACAATATTATTAGATGTGGAAGTTTAACAATACAAATATTACAACGTGCTGTTTACGCTGATCTTAAATCCATGTGTAAGCCATTTTATATAAAAATGGAACAATATGAAAGGTGACATGGCCGGCAGCCAAGATTTTTTTTCCTCGCAATTTCTCTGTTATACTAATCTATAATGAGCCATTGGCTGATCAGTGGGTAATGGCCGGCCTGGTTTTCTGCAAGTTATTACCAGCATCAGCAAAGAGACCTGCTCTGACTCTGTCATCAGTTAGACAGCCAAGATCATAGCCTGGTCTCATAGACTAGACGTAACATAGTAAAAGTAAATCTGGGACACTCAAATTTGTTTAATATGTTATGTTTGGCATGGCTACACAAGACAGAAGGTTACTTAAGGCAAAAACGAAAGTAGGGTGGTTGGTCGGGGTGGATGCGTAGGAGTATAGCACAAACTGTCACGATTCTCTAAGACAGAACCCAGAAGCAGACCAGGACAAGGTGAGTAGAATGAAGGTGAGTATTTATTGGTAGTCTTGATGTGTAATTTGAGTAATCCAGGAGACGGAGCGGCAGCGGAGGTGAGTTGATGAGAGTAAATGGGTTGATCCAATGACGTCACTGAATCCACCGACGGCCAGGCAAGGGAGTTGAATGTTCCGGGAGAATGACTGTAGACAGAGTAAACGGGAGTGAGTAACCAGCAACAAGTACAAAACAACAAAACAAGCTCAGGAAACATGAGGCTGATACGCTGGCACAACATACTGTTCGTTGCTAACGATCCGGCAGGGAATGGATGTCAGCTCAGGGCTTAAGAAGAGGTGATGATCAGGATCAGGTGTGCAGAAGGTTGATGAGATGCAGGTGCGGGTAATCACTAGATCTCCCGCCTAACTTCGTTGCCTAGCAACCAGACAGGGTGCATTCAGGAACCTTAGACAACACTCCAAACAAAAAAACAGTCAGCTCAGGCAGAAACAGACTCAGGAAGCGGGATTCCTGACACAAACGTCTAGCACCTTAAAGGTTGCTTGTTTGAATCTCATCACAGGCATTTTGGCTAATTAGCAACTTTGCAACTACTTAGCATGTTAACTAACCCTCCCCCTTTAACCTAAATCCTAGCCTTAACCCTAACTTTCACCCATAACCCTTAGCATAGCTAATGTTAGCCACCTAGCTAACATTAGTGTTAGCCACCTAGCTAACATTAGCCACAAAAAAATTTAATTGATACGTATCATACGTTTAGCAAATTCGTAACATATTGTACAAATTGCAATTCGTAAAATATCATACAAATCGTAATTAAGTGATAATGCCCGAGAAGCCAGGAAGTCGAGGGCTTGAAAACTGTGCCAATATATCCTCCAAACACCGGCTTCTCGGGCATTATCACTTGTATACAACAGGTCACCAAACATATTGAAATAATGATTGACATATTTTCATTAATCTTTATTTTATTTATTCATACTATGTTCATACTATTTCAACCTTCCAAGAGATAGTCCTGACACAAATCTTGGGTTGCTACCCAAGCCGGCTGGTCGTTCATTCTATTGGTTCGGTTGCCAGGTTGCCAGTCGTTCAGTCTTTTTGTTCTAAATCTATGGACGCGACCCAGTCGTTTGTTTTAAATGTTCTGTTGCAATGATGGCTGGCAACATTCTTATCCCTTGCTTGTTAGCCAGCCAATGTTGGCTAACACAGTCGCGTCAAACAGTGTAGCCAGAATAACAGCAAAGTAGCACCATTTGCATTTGTTTAAGCTGTTTTCAAGTGATTTTGGGGGGGGGGAATACATCCATAGAAATGAGCTAATGATGTGCGATTTCGCCCGGCATACACCTGAGTCCTGGTTGAAGATCATGATGTAAAAATAATTTCCACCTCACTCAAAACGTTATATTTTTTTGGGGCGGCTAAAACCATGATTTGGTATAACAGTAAAGTGCATTATCCTCATAATTCCTGTAATGACTATGTCTGCCCTGCCCCTGTGCCATCGCTGGGGCCTGCTGCTGTGAAGGGCGAGCCACTTTCTTCTCCACCCATGCGCTCGAGAGAAATGCCTTCTGATCATATACTGTAACATTTCAAAATGCAATTGCGGGAAAAACACTGCTTTGGATGCTTTGTCCGCTTGTCCCTGCCGAATAGAGGGGGCTCTCAGCTTACTGTAGGTATAATTTGTATTTCTCAACTCTCAATATTCAGCTCAATAACAACTTATTTTACAACCAATATATTTGATTTGGCTTTGAGATATGGGGCTACACACGCATGCAAAATAAATCAAATCAAATGTATTTGTCACATACACATGGTTAGCAGATGTTAACGCGAGTGTAGCGAAATGCTTGTGCTTCTAGTTCCGACCATGCAGTAACGTCTAACAAGTAATATAACCTAACAATTCCACAACAACTACCTTATACACACAAGTGTAAAGGAATGAATACGAATATGTACATAAAAATATATAAATGAGTGATGGCCGAACGGCATAGGCAAGATGTAGTAGATGGTAAGAGTACAGTATATACATATGAGATGAGTAATGTAGGGTATGAAAACATTATATGAAGTGGCATTGTTTAAAGTTGCTAGTGATACATTACATCAAGATGGCAAGATGCAGTAGATGGTATAGTGTACAGTATATACATATGAGATGAGTAATGTAGGGTAAGAGAACATTATATAAAATGGCATTGTTTAAAGTGGCTAGTGATACATTTAATTACATCAAGATGGCAAGATGCAGTAGATGGTATAGCGTACAGTATATACATATGGGATGAGTAATGTAGGGTATGTAAACATTATATAAAGTGGCTAGTGATAAATTGATTACATCAATTTTACCATGATTAAAGTGGCTGGAGTTGAGTCTGTATGTTGGCAGCAGCCTCTCTATGTTAGTGATGGCTGTTTAACAGTCTGATGGCATTGAGATAGAAGCTGTTTTTCAGTCTCTCGGTCCCCACTTTGATGCACCTGTGCTGACCTCGCCTTCTGGATGATAGTGGGGTGAACAGGCAGTGGCTCGGGTGGTTGTTGTCCTTGATAATCTTTTTGGCTTTCCTGTGACATCGGGTGGTGTAGGTGTCCTGGAGGGCAGGTAGTTTGCACCCGGTGATGCGTTGTGCAGACCTCACTACTCTCTGGAGAGCCTTCCGGTTATGGGCGGAGCAGTTGCCGTACCAGGCGGTGATACAGCCCGACAGGATGCTCTCGATTGTGCATCTGTAAAAGTTTTAGTGTTTTTGGTGACAAGCCCGAATTTCTTCAGCCTCCTGAGGTTGAAGAGGCGCTGCTGCGCCTTCTTCAACACGCTGTCTGTGTGGGTGGACCATTTCAGTTTGTCCGTGATGTGTACGCCGAGGAACTTAAAACTCTCCACTACTGTCCCGTCAATGTAGATAGGGGGCTACTCCCTCCACGATCATCTCCTTTGTTTTGTTGACATTGAGTGTGAGGTTATTTTCCTGACACCACACTCCGAGGGCCCTCACCTCCTCCCTGTCTCGTCGTTGTTGGTAATCAAGCCTACCACTGTAGTGTCGTCTGCAAACTTGATGATTGAGTTGGAGGCGTGCATGGCCACGCAGTCGTGGGTGAACAGGGAGTACAGGAGAGGGCTGAGAACGCACCATTGTGGGGACCCAGTGTTGAAGATCAGCGGGGTGGAGATGTTGCTACCTACCCTCACCACCTGGGGGCGGCCCGTCAGGAAGTCCAGGACCCAGTTGCACAGGGTGTGGTCAAGACCCAGGGTCTCGAGCTTAATGACGAGTTTGGAGGGTACTATGGTGTTAAATGCTGAGCTGTAATCAATGAACAGCATTCTTACATAGGTATTCCTCTTGTCCAGATGGGTTAGGGCAGTGTGCAGTGTGATGGCGATTGCGTCGTCTGTGGACCTATTGGGGCGGTAAACAAATTAGAGTGGGTCTAGGGTGTCAAGTAGGGTGGAGGCGATATGGTCTTTGACTTGTCTCTCAAAGCACTTCATGATGACGGAAGTGAGTGCTATAGGGCGGTAGTCATTTAGCTCAGTTACCTTAGCTTTCTTGGGAACAGGAACAATGGTGGCCCTCTTGAAGCATGTGGGGACAGCAGACTGGGATAAGGATTGATTGAATATGTCTGTAAACACACCAGCCAGCTGGTCTCATGCTCTGAGGACGCGGCTAGGGATGCCGTCTGGGCCTGCAGCCCTGCGAGGGTTAACACGTTTAAATGTTTTACTCAAGTTGGCTGCAGTGAAGGAGAGCCCGCAGGTTTTGGTAGCGGGCTGTGTCAGTGGCATTGTATTGTCCTCAAAGCGAGAAAAAAAGTTGTTTAGTATGTCTGGGAGCAAGGCATTGTGATCCGCGACGGGGCTGGTTTTTCTTTTGTAGTCTGTGATTGACTGTAGACCCTGCCACATACCTCTCGTGTTTGAGCCGTTGAATTGCGACTCCACTTTGTCTCTATACTGACGCTTAGCTTGTTTGATTGCCTTGCAGAGGGAATAGCTACACTGTTTGTATTCGGTCATGTTTCCGGTCACCTTGCCCTGATTAAAATGTTCAGTTTTGCGCAAATGCTGCCATCAATCCACGGTTTCTGGTTGGGGAATGTTTTAATAGAGCTGTGGGTACAACATCACCGATGCACTTGTATTCATCAATGTTGTTGTTCGCCGCAATGCGGAACATAAGCACCGGGCATTGCGAGGGCATAGGGCCATAGGCCTATATGTCTCATGGTAGTATAGGCCATTTAAATTTACTGTTGTATGAATACAAGGCTAGTAGCAGTGGGTATTATATTTAAAGTTAGCGATCTAGTTAATGTACTTTGAGTTTCCACTTCCTCAAGTGTTGAACCCCAAATTAATTTGCTTATGATATAACAACACGATCTCATAGTTTCCCTGCGAAATTCGATGTATTATGGATGAACATCTATTTTTGATGCATTCATTCCGAATGGTTAAGGGGAAGGCTTAAAACGAAATAATTAAAACAAACGATGCGTATCATCAGTATTCATAGCGTTCTCACGGCTTGCCACAGCATTGTGAACTGCCGTAGTGCAGTGGTCTAAACAGCAAGCTGCGCCTCTGAGTGTCATGAGTTCATGCCCATTGCTGGGTGATTGTTTTTCTGTGAGAGTGCAGATGAAGACATATATCAACGTTATCAGGACCTTTTCAAACGTCCGAAATCGCCATCTATTTCTAGTGACCAGCCTGCATAGTTAGTGCACATAAAGATGTATGTAATTAATCTCTATTGAAAAAATAAATCTGTAGTCTAATAGTCAACCCAAAATTCATTACAATCACTGGATTATGTTGCACATCAAAATATATTGAATCATGCATTCCTGTTTGGACATTATTAACTTATTTATTGAATACCTCAGTAGTCTATCATACTTCTTAATAAAGCACTATGAATGACTTCATAAGATATTTACACATGATTTTAGGTCCGACCAAATCATTAGCTGGTGCTAAAAGTTAGTGGCACCAGTGACACCATGGGAAAATGTTAGAATGGAGCCCTGTAATAGTAATTAACCCTTAGGGTAGGTGTTGATTCAGGGGAACGTGTTAGAATGGAGCCCTGTAATAGTAATTAACCCTTAGGGTAGGTGTTGATTCAGGGGAATGTGTTAGAATGGAGCCCTGTAATAGTAATTAACCCTTAGGGTAGGTGTTGATTCAGGGGAACGTGTTAGAATGGAGCCCTGTAATAGTAATTAACCCTTAGGGTAGGTGTTGATTCAGGGGAATGTGTTAGAATGGAGCCCTGTAATAGTAATTAACCCTTAGGGTAGGTGTTGATTCAGGGGAACGTGTTAGAATGGAGCCCTGTAATAGTAATTAACCCTTAGGGTAGGTGTTGATTCAGGGGAACACATATGACAGGCACTAATTAGCAATATAGACTAAATTGTTAGCTTGGCTTTTATAACATATAAGGCTTAAGCAGACAGGCAGACAGACAGAGAACAAGAAGAAGCACAACAGATAGACAGCACAACAGAGAGGCAAACAAAATGACTAAAGCAGAGGCACAGTTATAGTAGTGAGTTGTATCTCCAGTTGTGCTTTTACATATTGTATATGTTTTAGACATGAGCTAGTTAAAAAAGAGGAATCTCACCGGTTACTGGTACAGAAATGGTTGAGAAATTCTCTACTGTACTGCCAATGTTATGTGTCAGCACTACTGGGTCTAAATCCGGGCAAATGCATTTGGGAAACGTCATCGCTCTGTAAGAGAAGCAGAAATGAATGACAACTTTACTGATGTCAACTAGATTGTTGATGATGCATTGATCATTCTATTGATTTATGACATCATTCTGGTGAGCATGGCGAGCATTATTTAATATTCTAGACAAGCATCAAGAAATGTCAGAAGAGAAGCTGCATGTATCTAATTTTAGACAAGTTGACCAACAGATTGTCTACCAAATGTCAGAAATTATAAGCAGAAAAAGATCTAAATGAGGCTAAAAAAAGGAATAATCGCACCCCCTGTCTTTCCGCGGTCCCTGAGTAACGTGCGCAGGTAGCCTATATTTGCATTGTGTACCCCCCAACCCTCTTTTTACGCTGCTGCTACTCTCTGTTTATCATATATGCATAGTCACTTTAACTATACATTCATGTACATACTACCTCAATTGGGCCGATCAACCAGTGTTCCCGCACATTGGCTAACCGGGCTATCTGCATTGTGTCCCACCCACCACCCGCCAACCTCTCTTTTACGCTACTGCTACTCTCTGTTCATCATATATGCATAGTCACTTTAACCATATCTACATGTACATACTACCTCAATCAGCCTGACTAACCTGTGTCTGTATGTAGCCTCGCTACTTTTATAGCCTCGCTACTGTATATAGCCTGTCTTTTTACTGTTGTTTTATTTCTTTAGCTACCTATTGTTCACCTAATACCTTTTTTGCACTATTGGTTAGAGCCTGTAATTAAGCATTTCACTGCAAAGCCTACACCTGTTGTATTCAGTGCACGTGACAAATAAACTTTGATTTGATTTATATGAGCCTTTTGAAGTAGCCTAATTGTTTGACAGTCAGCTGAAAACATAATGACTGGTTGTGTTTATGCCACGTTAAAAGGTAGGCTAATACATTTTAAAAGTTAAACAAATCTTTACTATTAGATCCATAGAGATCCTATTAAATGAATACGGATTCTATTCGCCTATGTAATTCTATGATTAGGCCCATCAAAAATATATATATGAAAAAACACATGCACATATAGAAGGTCCCTGTACCAGGATGAAATGTAATCTACTTTCACCCATGCTTAAATCATTTCAGATCTAGCATCTATCAATCTGAGATGAGATGTGTCCTAGTGGAGGTTGGACGTACAAATGGTGGGTATAGATTCTTCTATGATCATGAATGATATGAATGACACCCAAAAGTACTCGTTACATGTTGAAAGCTTAGCAGGACAGGAAAATGGTCGAATTCATGCGCTTACTAAGAGAACATCCCTGGTCATCCCTACTGCCTCTAATCTGGCTGGCTCACTAACCACAAACACTTTGTTTGTAAATGAGTGTTGGAGTGTGCCCCTGGCTATCCGTAAATAAAAAACAAGAAAATGGTGTCATCTGGTTTGCTTAATATAAGGAATTTTTGATAATTAAATATACACTGCTCAAAAAAATAAAGGGAACACTAAAATAACACATCCTAGATCTGAATGAATGAAATAATCTTATTAAATACTTGTAACTTTAAATAGTTGAATGTACTGACAACAAAGTCACACAAAAATAATCAATGGAAATCCAATTTATCAATGGAGGTCTGGATTTGGAGTCACACTCAAAATTAAAGTGGAAAACCACACTACAGGCTGATCCAACTTTGATGTAATGTCCTTAAAACAAGTCAAAATGAGGCTCAGTAGTGTGTGTGGCCTCCACGTCCCTGTATGACCTCCCTACAACGCCTGGGCATGCTCTTGATGAGGTGGCGGATGGTCTCCTGAGGGATCTCCTCCCAGACCTGGACTAAAGCATCCGCCAACTCCTGGACAGTCTGTGGTGCAACGTGGCGTTGGTGGATGGAGCGAGACATGATGTCCCAGATGTGCTCAATTGGATTCAGGTCTGGGGAACGGGCGGGCCAGTCCATAGCATCAATGCCTTCCTCTTGCAGGAACTGCTGACACACTCCAGCCACATGAGGTCTAGCATTGTCTTGCATTAGGAGGAACCCAGGGCCAACCGCACCAGCATATGGTCTCACAAGGGGTCTGAGGATCTCATCTCGGTAGCTAATGGCAGTCAGGCTACCTCTGGCGAGCACATGGAGGGCTGTGCGGCCCCCAAAGAAATGCCACCCCACACCATGACTGACCCCCCGCCAAACCGGTCATGCTGGAGGATGTTGCAGGCAGCAGAACGTTCTCCACGGCGTCTCCAGACTCTGTCACGTCTGTCACGTGCTCAGTGTGAACCTGCCTTCATCTGTGAAGAGCAAAGGGCGCCAGTGGCGAATTTGCCAATCTTGGTGTTCTCTGGCAAATGCCAAACGTCCTGCACGGTGTTGGGCTGTAAGCACAACCCCCACCTGTGGACGTTGGGCCCTCATACCACCCTCATGGAGTCTGTTTCTGACCGTTTGAGCAGACACATGCACATTTGTGGCCTGCTGGAGGTCATTTTGCAGGGCTCTGGCAGTGCTCCTCCTGATCCTCCTTGCACAAAGGCGGAGGTAGCGATCCTGCTGCTGGGTTGTTGCCCTCCTACGGCCTCCTCCACGTCTCCTGATGTACTGGCCTGTCTCCTGGTAGCGCCTCCATGCTCTGGACACTACGCTGACAGACACAGCAAACCTTCTTGCCACAGCTCGCATTGATGTGCCATCCTGGATGAGCTGCACTACCTGAGCCACATGTGTGGGTTGTAGACTCCGTCTCATGCTACCACTAGAGTGAAAGCACCGCCAGCATTCAAAAGTGACCAAAACATCAGCCAGGAAGCATAGGAACTGAGAAGTGGTCTGTGGTCCCCACCTGCAGAACCACTCCTTTATTGGGGGTGTCTTGCTTATTGCCTATAATTTCCACCTGTTGTCTATTCCATTTGCACAACAGCAAGTGAAATTTATTGTCAATCAGTGTTGCTTCCTAAGTGGACAGTTTGATTTCACAGAAGTGTGATTGACTTGGAGTTACATTGTCTTGTTTAAGTGTTCCCTTTATTTTTTTGAGCAGTATATATAAAAGCAAATACTTTTAGACATTTACTGGGTGACTTTCACTTTTACTTGAGACATTTTCTATTAAGGTATCTTAACATCTACTCAAGTATGACAATTGGGTACTTTTTCCACCATTGGTTTTTGATCACATTGTTTTCAATAAGACTGATACGTTTTACAATAACAAGATATGTCCACATTCTCCTGTGACAGTCAAAGCCATAGTGGTTTGCCAAGAGACCACTATGACAGTGGAAGTGGAGAAGTCCTCTATCCCTGAAGTATATGAGGGCCATCTCTGCCTCAGTGATCCCAGTAACTCTGCCTGCGACCTGCAACGCCTCTCCAACAGCACCCACAAAATCGGAGTCATCCTCCTCAATGCCTGTGGGACTCAGATAGAGGTGAGACCTCTGAAATGTCAAATATTATAGTGTGAAGATATGTGGAAATCTATTTGGGTGTGAGAGCCATTCACTCCTGGGTGATTGTCTATGTTATTCATACTGAACCTGGTTCGAGTGCATATTCACCCCAAGGGACGAATTAGGCTGACTGATTTAGAAAGGGTTGCCTCAGAGAAAGGGTCAAGATTAGAGGTCGACCGATTATGATTTTTCGCCGCCGATACCAATACCGATTATTGGAGGACCAAAAAGGCCGGTACCGATTAATCGGACAATTTTTTCTTTTACTTTTTCTTTTTTTTTATTTGTAATAATGACAATTACAACAATACTGAATGAACACTTATTTTAACTTAATAAAATCAATTTAGCCTCAAATAAATAATGAAACATGTTCAATTTGGTTGAAATAATGCAAAAACAAAGTGCTGGAGAAGAAAGTAAAAATGCAATATGTGCCATGTAAGAAAGCTAACGTTTAAGTTCCTTGCTAAGAACATGAGAACATATGAAAGCTGGTGGTTCCTTTTAACATGAGTATTCAATATTCCCAGGTAAGAGGTTTTAGGTTGTAGTTATTATAGGAATTATAGGACTATTTCTCTCTATACGATTTGTATTTCATATACCTTTGACTATTGGATGTTTTTATAAGTACTATTACCAGTGTAACAGTATAGCTTCCACCCCTCTCCTCGCTCCTACCTGGGCTCGAACCAGGAACACATCGACAACAGCCACCCTCGAAGCAGCGTTACCCATGTAGAGCAAGGGGAACAACTACTCCAAGTCTCAGAGCGAGTGACGTTTGAAACGCTATTAGCGCACACCCGCTAACTAGCTAGCCATTTCACATCAGTTACACTAGCCTAATCTTGGGAGTTGACAGGCTTGAAGTCATAAACAGCGCAATGCATTGCGAAGAGCTGCTGGCAAAACGCACGAAAGTGCTGTTTGAATGAATGCTTACGAGCATGCTGGTGCCTACCACCGCTCAGTCAGACTGCTCTATCAAATCATAGACTTAATTATAATATAATAATCACACAGAAATACGAGCCTTAGGTCATAAATATGGTCGAATCCGGAAACTATCATCTCGAAAACAAAACGTTTAGTTTTTCAGTGAAATACGGAACCGTTCCGTATTTTATCTAACAGGTGGCATCCCTAAGTCTAAATATTCCTGTTACATTGCACAACCTTCAATGGTATGTCATAATTACGTAAAATTCTGGTAAATTAGTTCGCAATGAGCCAGGCAATGAACGCAAGAGCAGTGACACAATTTCATGTTAGCAGGCAATATTAACTAAATATGCAGGTTTAAAAATATATACTTGTGTATTGATTTTAAAGAAAGGCATTGATGTTTA
Source organism: Salmo trutta (assembly GCF_901001165.1). Taxonomy (NCBI): domain Eukaryota; kingdom Metazoa; phylum Chordata; class Actinopteri; order Salmoniformes; family Salmonidae; genus Salmo; species Salmo trutta. Next base: position 36,470,341 of record NC_042977.1, on the reverse strand, counting down.
TGGTTAGGTACATTGGTGCAACGACAGTGCTTTTTTCGCAAATGCGCTTGTTAAGTCATCACCCGTTTGGCGAAGTAGGCTGTGATTCAATGAGAAATTAACAGGCACCGCATTGATTATATGCAACGCAGGACACGTTAGATAAACTAGTAATATCATCAACCATGTGTAGTTAACTAGTGATTGTGTTAAGATTGATAGTTTTTTATAAGATAAGTTTAATGCTAGCTTGCAACTTACCTTGGCTTCTTGCTGCCCTCGCGTAAAAGGTAGTTGTCACATCCTGACCAGTAAAGGGGTTATTTGTTATTATAGTTTGGTCAGGACGTGGCAGGGGGTATTTGTTTTATATGGTTTTGAGTATGTGTTATGTAGAGGGGTGTTTGGTTTATGTATTCCGAGGTTTTGGTCATTGTTCTATATTGTATCTTTCTATGTCTGTTCTAGGGTGTTTAATTCTATGTTTAGGTATTTGGGATTGGGGCCTTCAATTAGAGGCAGCTGTGTATCGTTGCCTCTGATTGAAGGTCCTATAATTAGGAGTATGTTTGTTTTGGGGATTGTGGGAGGTTGTGATTGCATAGCTGTGTTTAGCCTGTAATCCTGTTTGTTTGTACGTTTTCTTGTTTTGTTTTGTTTTCTTGTTTTGTTTTCTTGTTTTGTTTTCTTGTTTTGTTTTCTTAAGTGTTCAAAAATAAATATATAATGAGCACTCAACCCGCTGCGCTTTGGTCCACTTACTACGACGACCGTTACAGTAGTCAGCCTGCCATGCAGGCTCCTCATGGAGTGCAAAGTAAGGCAGGTGGTTAGAGCGTTGGACTTGTAACCAGAAGGTTACAAAAACGAATCCCCGAATCCCCCCTGAACAAGGCAGTTAACCCCCGTTCCTAGGCCGTCATCTAAAATAAGAATGTATTCTTAATCTGACTTGCCTAGTTAAATAAAGGTGTGAATTTTTCTTTTTTTAAATCGGCAAATCGGTGGCCAAAAATACAGATTACCGATTGTTGTGAAGACTTGAAATCGGCCCTAATTAATCGGCCATTCCGATTAATCGGTCGACCTCTAGTCAAGATGTAGGGTTTTGGTGAGGGATGGCTTATGGTGCCCGGTGAGAAACATCAAAGGATACACCAACATGCTTGCTCATAACCCGAAGAGTTGCATAGCAATATAGAAATGATCTACAGTACCAGTCAAAAGTTTGGACACACTTATTCATTCCAAGGTTTTTCATTATTTTCTACATTGTAGAATAATAGTGAACACATCAAAACTAATAACACATATGGAATCATATAGTAACCAAAAAAGGGTTAAACAAATCAACATTTATTTGAGATTCTTCAAAGTAGCCACCCTTTGCCTTGATGACAGCTTTGCACACTATTGGCATTCTCTCAACCAGCTTCATAAGATAGTCACCTGGAATGCATATCAATTAAGAGGTGTGCCTTGTTAAAAGTAAATTTGTGGAATTTATTTCCTTAATACATTTGAGCCAATCAGATGTGACAAGGTAGGGGTGGTATACAGAAGATAGCCCTATTTGGTAAAAGACCAAGTCCATATTATGACAAGAACAGCTCAAATAAGCAAAGCGAAACAACAATCCATCATTACCTTAAGACATGAATCTGATCATCCGGAAAATTTCAACACTTCAAGTGCAGTCTCAAAAACCATCAAGCCCTATGATGAAACTGGCTCTCATGAGGACTGCCACAGGAAAGTTAGACCCAGAGTTACCTCTGCTACAGAGGATAAGTTCATTAGATTTAACTGCAAATAAAAATGCTTCACAGAGTTCAAGCAACAGACACATCTCAACATCAACTGTTCAGAGGAGAATGTGTGAATCAGGCCTTCATGGTTGAATTGCTGCAAAGAAACCACTACTGAAGGACACCAATAAGAAGAAGAGACTTGCTTGGGCAAGGACATTAGACCTGTGGAAATCTGTCCTTTCGTCTGATGAGTCCAAATTTGAGGTTTTTGGTTCCAACCGCCGTGTCTTTGTGAGATGCAGAGTAGGTGAACGGATGATCTCCGCATGTGTGGTTCCCATTGTGAAGCATGGAGGAGGAGGTGTGATTGTGTGGGGGTGCTTTGCTGGTGACACTATCTGTGATTTATTTAGAATTCAAGGCACACTTAACCAGCATGGCTACCACAGCATTCTGCAGTGATACACCATCCTATCTGGTTTGGGCTTAGTGAGACTATCATTTGTTTTTCAACAGGACAATGACACAATACACCTCCAGGCTGTGTAAAGGCTATTTGACCAAGAAGGAGAGTGATAGAATGCTGCATCAGATGACCTGGCCTCCACAATCCCCCGACCTCAACCCAATTGAGATGGTTTGGGATGAGTTGGACCACACAGTGAAGGAAAATCAGCCAACAAGTGCTCCGCGTATGTGGGAACTCCTTCAAGACTGTTGGAAAAGCATTCCAGGTGAAGCTGGTTGAGAGAATGCCAAGAGTGTGCAAAGCTGTCATCAAGGCAAAGGGTGGCTACTTTGAGGAATTACTAACTGATTCTATATGTGTTACTTCATAGTTTTGATGTCTTCACTATTATTCTACAATATAGAAAATAGTAAAAATAAAGAAACACCCTTGAATGAGTAGGTGTGTCCAAACTTTTGACTGGTACTGTACATCTTGGGTGTTTTCAAGAGTTCAGTGCTGGCAGTGCCCACAAATGTAGCTATCTAGATGATTTCCCTCTCCATTTCTCTCAATCCAGGAGGATGATGACAACCTCCTCTTCAAGAACGAAATCACCACCTTCGACAACCCCAATGATATCATCACCAGGCACCACCAGGTGGAGATCCAGCTCTACTGCCAGTACGCCAAATGTGGCAACGTGAGCCTGGGCTTCAGCGCACACAGGGAGAGCATCAGTCGTGGAGAAAGGCTTTGGTAGGTTCACCTACCAGTTTGAGTTCTACCAGACGAGTGAGTTCACCAGTGTGGTGGATCCCCGTGACTACCCATTAGACGTGGTGGTGAAGCAGATGATCTACATGGACATCGAGGCCACAACCACCGTGAACAACAGAGATCTTCGTGGAGTCCTGCAGAGCGGCGCCATACGACAACCCCAACTACCACCCCACCTACCCCATCATAGAAAACGGGTGAGACTCAGAACACAAAGGCATCCATCCATCAACGTCATAATGGCACTAGTCACTGTAGTGTTCGAGTTTTATTGAATACGAGATACGCCATTAACAGATTTTTCTGAATGAAAGAAACATTACTATTAATAATGCTGTAATATCATGTTTTATTTTACCAGGTGCAATGTGGACGAGACTGTTCAAATCTTCTCATTCCGTCACAAGAGACATTTCCGGTTCGGAATGGAAGCTTTCAAATTCATCGGACTGCCTTCAGAAAGCATTCACACCCCTTGAATTTTTCCAGATTTTGTTGTGTTAGCCTGATTTTAAAATTGATTACATTTAGATTTTTTGTTTGTTACTGACATTCACACAATACCCCATAATGTCAAAGTGGAGTAATGTTTGACTTTTTTTTTTACAAGTTAATAAAAAATGAAATGCTGAAATGTCTTGAGTCAATAATTATTCAACTCCTTTGTTATGGCAAGCCTAAATAAGTTCAGGAGTAAAAAGTAGCTTAACAAGTCACATAATACATTGCATGGACTAACTCTGTGTGCAATAATAATGTTAACATTACATTTTTAATGGATACCTCAGCTCTTAACCCAAAACATACAATTATGTGTAAGGTCCCTCAGACAAGCAGTGAATTTCATACACAGATTCAACCACAAAGACCAGGGTTTTCCAATGCCTCGCAAAGAAGGGCACCTATTGGTAGATAGGTCAAAATAAAAAAGCAGACGTTGAATATCCCTTTGAGCATGGTGAAGTTATTAATTACACTTTGGATGGTGTATCAATACACCCAGTCACTACAAAGTTACGTGTCCTTCCTAACTCAGTTACCGGAGAGAAAGGAAATCGCTCCGGGATTTCAGCATGATGCCAATGGTGACTTTAAAACAGTTGCAGATTTTAATGGCTGTGATAGGAGAAACATGAAGATGGATCAACAACATTGTACTTAGTCCACACAAAAAAAAAAATTTCCTTAAGAAGACATCTGGTTAAGGTTGATTTGTTTGTCCCCAAGAGAGTGCATCATCAGTTTGGTTCCTTTGGAAAAATACATTTTATTGATTGTTTAACCGCTAGGCTACCCAGGTGATATCATCTCAGTTCAGTGACCTTTGATATTTCTGGCAGTAGGTGTACATCAGCTGTTCAGTGATCCTGTGTGAGGCTGGGAACCCCAACACCTGATCAGGGGCCTCATTTATAAAAATGTTCTTAGATTTATACATTAACTTAGTCGTAAGATAATTTCTGACGGTGTGCTTACATTCGATTCATAAAAGACACTGAGCATAAAAACCTTGCTTACGCAGGTTCTAAGAAGCCCATTTGTAACATATGCACCTGTGATCTATAAATCTGAAATTAACTTAAAATTGACAGCACCTGAACGTGCCTTACAATTAGTGATTTCCCCTTTAAGAATGCTAGCACAAATGAGGGTTTAGTCAGGAATAGCCATGGACCAAAAGAGAAGAGCAAACTTTTTGGAAGACGAGATCATGGTGATGGTAGAGGAGATTGAAGACAGGCAACATGTATTATTTGGTGGACTAAATAGCCGGTTGACAAACAAAGCCAAACAGGTAGCTTGGGAGTGTGTCGCCGCTGCAGTGAACGAGGTGGGGCAGCAAGACAGAACTGTGTCTGATGTGAAAAAGAAATGTTCTGACCTTGAACTGCAAGGGGAAAAAACAATAGCCATACATAACCAGCAGGAAAATCACTTAGGTCAAGTCTAGACTATGCGTAGAGATAAGATAATTTCCACGTCAAAGTAAGGTTTTATAAATAACTTTATAAATAATTCTGCTTAAGTCATACTTAAAAGATCAAAATTGTTCGTAAGTCCGTTTTATTGGGTTGGCAGGTAGCCTAGTGGTTAGAACGTTGGGCCAGTAACTGAAAAGTTGCTAGATCAAATCCCTGAGCTGACAAGGTAAAAAAACTGTTGTGCTGCATCTGAACAAGGCAGTTAACCCACTGTTCCTAGGCCATCATTGTAAATAAGATTTTGTTCTTAACTGACTTGCCTAGTTAAATATAAATGAAGCCCCAGGGCTGCATCAACTTCACCTCACTCGTCTGCTGGTCACCACTACTGCAAGAGTGATGTACCCAGTGTTGCCAACTAATTTTCAGGGTAAATTGCTAGAGGCAGGTTGATTTGTTGCTAAAAGTTGCTAAATTACATTGTGATGTTATTTAGTAGAATTCACAATAACGTTACTCAAATTGACTGGCCAACTCGGCAAAAAATATGATTTGACATTTGTTCAGGTACAGACTCACACTCTTTTCTGTACCTCTGGCTGTACAATTTTGATTGAGACATGTTGATTGATGTTGTAAGTTCTGTTCAAGATCGAACATTCTTGACCAACTACACTGCTCAAAAAAATAAAGGGAACACTTAAACAACACAATGTAACTCCAAGTCAATCACACTTCTGTGAAATCAAACTGTCCACTTAGGAAGCAACACTGATTGACAATAAATTTCACATGCTGTTGTGCAAATGGAATAGACAACAGGTGGAAATTATGGGCAATTAGCAAGACACCCCCAATAAAGGAGTGGTTCTGCAGGTGGGGACCACAGACCACTTCTCAGTTCCTATGCTTCCTGGCTGATGTTTTGGTCACTTTTGAATGCTGGCGGTGCTTTCACTCTAGTGGTAGCATGAGATGGAGTCTACAACCCACACAAGTGGCTCAGGTAGTGCAGCTCATCCAGGATGGCACATCAATGCGAGCTGTGGCAAGAAGGTTTGCTGTGTCTGTCAGCGTAGTGTCCAGAGCATGGAGGCGCTACCAGGAGACAGGCCAGTACATCAGGAGACGTGGAGGAGGCCGTAGGAGGGCAACAACCCAGCAGCAGGACCGCTACCTCCGCCTTTGTGCAAGGAGGATCAGGAGGAGCACTGCCAGAGCCCTGAAAAATGACCTCCAGCAGGCCACAAATGTGCATGTGTCTGCTCAAACGGTCAGAAACAGACTCCATGAGGGTGGTATGAGGGCCCGACGTCCACAGGTGGGGGTTGTGCTTACAGCCCAACACCGTGCAGGACGCCCTGTGCTCTTCACAGATGAAAGCAGGTTCACACTGAGCACATGTGACAGACGTGACAGAGTCTGGAGATGCCGTGGAGAATGTTCTGCTGCCTGCAACATCCTCCAGCATGACCGGTTTGGCGGTGGGTCAGTCATGTTGTGGGGTGGCATTTCTTTGGGGGGCCGCACAGCCCTCCATGTGCTCGCCAGAGGTAGCCTGACTGCCATTAGGTACCGAGATGAGATCCTCAGACCCCTCGTGAGACCATATGCTGGTGCGGTTGGCCCTGGGTTCCTCCTAATGCAAGACAATGCTAGACCTCATGTGGCTGGAGTGTGTCAGCAGTTCCTGCAAGAGGAAGGCATTGATGCTATGGACTGGCCCGCCCGTTCCCCAGACCTGAATCCAATTGAGCACATCTGGGACATCATGTCTCGCTCCATCCACCAACGCCACGTTGCACCACAGACTGTCCAGGAGTTGGCGGATGCTTTAGTCCAGGTCTGGGAGGAGATCCCTCAGGAGACCATCCGCCACCTCATCAGGAGCATGCCCAGGCGTTGTAGGGAGGTCATACAGGCAGGTGGAGGCCACACACACTACTGAGCCTCATTTTGACTTGTTTTAAGGACATTACATCAAAGTTGGATCAGCCTGTAGTGTGGTTTTCCACTTTAATTTTGAGTGTGACTCCAAATCCAGACCTCCATGGGTTGATAAATTGGATTTCCATTGATTATTTTTGTGTGATTTTGTTGTCAGCACATTCAACTATGTAAAGAAAAAAGTATTTAATAAGATTATGTCACAGAATATGTCGTACTCTTCGGCGAATATGTCGTATTTAAGAGAGAAGGACCAAGGCGCAGCGGGATTGTGGACACTCATGTTTATTAAAGGAAACATGTAAGGCATCCACTTGAACAAAAAAAACAATAAACAGTACTTACAATGGTAACAGTGTGGCAGGCTCAAACCAACGCAGTGCACACAAACAATTCCCCACAACCCCAAAGACAAACACACACACCTATATAGGACTTCCAATCAAAGGCAACTATACACACCTGCCTTCAATTGGAAGTCCCAATCATCAACATTAAACAAACACAAACCACCTGCCACATCCTGACCTAGACTAAGCAATATGCCCTCTGCTGGTCAGGACGTGACAGTACCCCCCTCTCAAGGTGCAGACTCCGGGATGCACCTAAAAAAAGAAAAACACAAGAAAATCCCCAATACCCCAACAAAACCAACAAACAATACCCCCTAAACAAAAAGGGAGGGAAGGGAGGGAAGGGAGGGTGGCTGCCGTCACCGACGGCACTGTGCTACACCCTCCCTCCCCAACCCACCTATCCTGGAGGTGGCTCAGGTGCTGGCCGTTCCAGGCAGTCGGGGCAGTCCGGCCAGTCTGGCGGCTCGGGACAGTCGGGGCAGTCTGGCAGCTCGGGACAGTCAGGGCAGTCTGGCAGCTCGGGGCAGTCTGGCAGCTCGGGACAGTCTGGCAGCTCGGGACAGTCTGGGCAGTCTGGGCAGTCTGGCAGCTCGGGACGGTCTGGCAGTTCAGGGCAGTCTGGCCACGCCGGCAGTTCAGGGCAGTCTGGCCACGCCGGCAGTTCAGGGCAGTCTGGTCACGCAGGCAGTTCAGGGCAGTCTGGCCACGCCGGCAGTTCAGGGCAGTCTGGCCACTCCGGCAGTTCAGGGCAGTCTGGCCACTCCGGCAGTTCAGCGCAGTCTGGCCACTCCGGCAGTTCAGCGCAGTCTGGCCACTCCGGCAGTTCAGCGCAGTCTGACCTCTCTGGCGACTGTTGACTGGCGGGCAGCTCTGGCGACTGTTGACTGGTGGGCAGCTCTGGCGACTGTTGACTGGCGGGCAGCTCTGGCGACTGTTGACTGGCGGGCAGCTCTGACGACTGTTGACTGGCGGGCAGCTCTGACGACTGTTGACTGGCGGGCAGCTCTGACGACTGTTGACTGGCGGGCAGCTCTGACGACTGTTGACTGGCGGGCAGCTCTGACGACGGTTGACTGGCGGGCAGCTCTGACGACGGTTGACTGGCAAGCAGCTCTGACGACTGTTGACTGGCGGGCAGCTCTGACGCCGTCAAAAAGCCCTTGTGCCCCCCCCTAAAAAAATCTTGGGGGTGCCTCTCGGTCTCCCTTACCCGTCGTGTCTCCCAGTCCTCACCAGCCTTCTTCCGCTGCTTGGTCCTGTGTTGGTGGGGAATTCTGTCACAGAATATGTCGTACTCTTCGGCGAATATGTCGTATTTAAGAGAGAAGGACCAAGGCGCAGCGGGATTGTGGACACTCATGTTTATTAAAGGAAACATGTAAGGCATCCACTTGAACAAAAAAAACAATAAACAGTACTTACAATGGTAACAGTGTGGCAGGCTCAAACCAACGCAGTGCACACAAACAATTCCCCACAACCCCAAAGACAAACACACACACCTATATAGGACTTCCAATCAAAGGCAACTATACACACCTGCCTTCAATTGGAAGTCCCAATCATCAACATTAAACAAACACAAACCACCTGCCACATCCTGACCTAGACTAAGCAATATGCCCTCTGCTGGTCAGGACGTGACAGTACCCCCCTCTCAAGGTGCAGACTCCGGGATGCACCTAAAAAAAGAAAAACACAAGAAAATCCCCAATACCCCAACAAAACCAACAAACAATACCCCCTAAACAAAAAGGGAGGGAGGGGAGGGTGGCTGCCGTCACCGACGGCACTGTGCTACACCCTCCCTCCCCAACCCACCTATCCTGGAGGTGGCTCAGGTGCTGGCCGTTCCAGGCAGTCGGGGCAGTCCGGCCAGTCTGGCGGCTCGGGACAGTCGGGGCAGTCTGGCAGCTCGGGACAGTCAGGGCAGTCTGGCAGCTCGGGCAGTCTGGCAGCTCGGGACAGTCTGGCAGCTCGGGACAGTCTGGGCAGTCTGGGCAGTCTGGCAGCTCGGGACGGTCTGGCAGTTCAGGGCAGTCTGGCCACGCCGGCAGTTCAGGGCAGTCTGGCCACGCCGGCAGTTCAGGGCAGTCTGGCCACGCCGGCAGTTCAGGGCAGTCTGGCCACGCCGGCAGTTCAGGGCAGTCTGGCCACTCCGGCAGTTCAGCGCAGTCTGGCCACTCCGGCAGTTCAGCGCAGTCTGGCCACTCCGGCAGTTCAGCGCAGTCTGACCTCTCTGGCGACTGTTGACTGGCGGGCAGCTCTGGCGACTGTTGACTGGCGGGCAGCTCTGGCGACTGTTGACTGGCGGGCAGCTCTGGCGACTGTTGACTGGCGGGCAGCTCTGACGACTGTTGACTGGCGGGCAGCTCTGACGACTGTTGACTGGCGGGCAGCTCTGACGACTGTTGACTGGCGGGCAGCTCTGACGACTGTTGACTGGCGGGCAGCTCTGACGACTGTTGACTGGCGGGCAGCTCTGACGACGGTTGACTGGCAAGCAGCTCTGACGACTGTTGACTGGCGGGCAGCTCTGACGCCGTCAAAAAGCCCTTGTGCCCCCCCCTAAAAAAATCTTGGGGGTGCCTCTCGGTCTCCCTTACCCGTCGTGTCTCCCAGTCCTCACCAGCCTTCTTCCGCTGCTTGGTCCTGTGTTGGTGGGGAATTCTGTCACAGAATATGTCGTACTCTTCGGCGAATATGTCGTATTTAAGAGAGAAGGACCAAGGCGCAGCGGGATTGTGGACACTCATGTTTATTAAAGGAAACATGTAAGGCATCCACTTGAACAAAAAAAACAATAAACAGTACTTACAATGGTAACAGTGTGGCAGGCTCAAACCAACGCAGTGCACACAAACAATTCCCCACAACCCCAAAGACAAACACACACACCTATATAGGACTTCCAATCAAAGGCAACTATACACACCTGCCTTCAATTGGAAGTCCCAATCATCAACATTAAACAAACACAAACCACCTGCCACATCCTGACCTAGACTAAGCAATATGCCCTCTGCTGGTCAGGACGTGACAGTACCCCCCTCTCAAGGTGCAGACTCCGGGATGCACCTAAAAAAAGAAAAACACAAGAAAATCCCCAATACCCCAACAAAACCAACAAACAATACCCCCTAAACAAAAAGGGAGGGAAGGGAGGGTGGCTGCCGTCACCGACGGCACTGTGCTACACCCTCCCTCCCCAACCCACCTATCCTGGAGGTGGCTCAGGTGCTGGCCGTTCCAGGCAGTCGGGGCAGTCCGGCCAGTCTGGCGGCTCGGGACAGTCGGGGCAGTCTGGCAGCTCGGGACAGTCAGGGCAGTCTGGCAGCTCGGGGCAGTCTGGCAGCTCGGGACAGTCTGGCAGCTCGGGACAGTCTGGGCAGTCTGGGCAGTCTGGCAGCTCGGGACGGTCTGGCAGTTCAGGGCAGTCTGGCCACGCCGGCAGTTCAGGGCAGTCTGGCCACGCCGGCAGTTCAGGGCAGTCTGGCCACGCCGGCAGTTCAGGACAGTCTGGCCACGCCGGCAGTTCAGGGCAGTCTGGCCACGCCGGCAGTTCAGGGCAGTCTGGCCACGCCGGCAGTTCAGGGCAGTCTGGCCACTCCGGCAGTTCAGGGCAGTCTGGCCACTCCGGCAGTTCAGCGCAGTCTGGCCACTCCGGCAGTTCAGCGCAGTCTGGCCACTCCGGCAGTTCAGCGCAGTCTGACCTCTCTGGCGACTGTTGACTGGCGGGCAGCTCTGGCGACTGTTGACTGGCGGGCAGCTCTGGCGACTGTTGACTGGCGGGCAGCTCTGACGACTGTTGACTGGCGGGCAGCTCTGACGACTGTTGACTGGCGGGCAGCTCTGACGACTGTTGACTGGCGGGCAGCTCTGACGACTGTTGACTGGCGGGCAGCTCTGACGACTGTTGACTGGCGGGCAGCTCTGACGACGGTTGACTGGCAAGCAGCTCTGACGACTGTTGACTGGCGGGCAGCTCTGACGCCGTCAAAAAGCCCTTGTGCCCCCCCCTAAAAAAATCTTGGGGGTGCCTCTCGGTCTCCCTTACCCGTCGTGTCTCCCAGTCCTCACCAGCCTTCTTCCGCTGCTTGGTCCTGTGTTGGTGGGGAATTCTGTCACAGAATATGTCGTACTCTTCGGCGAATATGTCGTATTTAAGAGAGAAGGACCAAGGCGCAGCGGGATTGTGGACACTCATGTTTATTAAAGGAAACATGTAAGGCATCCACTTGAACAAAAAAAACAATAAACAGTACTTACAATGGTAACAGTGTGGCAGGCTCAAACCAACGCAGTGCACACAAACAATTCCCCACAACCCCAAAGACAAACACACACACCTATATAGGACTTCCAATCAAAGGCAACTATACACACCTGCCTTCAATTGGAAGTCCCAATCATCAACATTAAACAAACACAAACCACCTGCCACATCCTGACCTAGACTAAGCAATATGCCCTCTGCTGGTCAGGACGTGACAGATTATTTCATTCATTCAGATCTAGGATGTGTTATTTTAGTGTTCCCTTTATTTTTTTGAGCAGTGTATATTCATTGGGTTTGGCTCATCGAACCTGTACTACTCCTGCTGCAGTCAGCCAACAATGATTTGCAATTTGTTGAAATTTTTGCTGGCCTGTTGCTGCCGTGCACGAGCTGAGCGCCTGCTGCTGACGTCACTCACAATGCACTTTTGCAGCCAGGCACGTATGTTGTCACTGAGTGTGTGACAGAGAAAATTGTGTTTGTGTCATTTACAGGGAAAATGCGTGCATTTTAGCGTTTAAGTCACTTTTCAAAAGTTGCTAAAAGTTCCAAATACATTTTTAAAAGTAGCTAAATTTGTTGCTAGGTGCTGTTTGAAAAAAAAGTTACCAGGGTAGTCTGAAAAGTTGCTAAATCTACCAACAAAATTGCTAAATTGGCATCACTGGATGTACCCATGCAAACGTTTAGGCACCACATCTCCCAGCGTCCTTTGCGCCTGAGAAAGACTACTGAGTGCTCAATATCAACAATAGTAGGCTTAAAATATGCAGCTAAACTTAACACTAAATACACACTTTAACTATACATGTCACAATTACAGACGTAATTGTGCGCAATTCATATGAAGCGCATAATGTGTTGACTGTGTTGAACCTCACGGCCCGTCGTGTTTTCTCATTCACTACCGTCCATTCTAATTGCAATGTGTTCGCGCACGTCCGACACTTTTTGCTTGTTTTTAGCTAACTGAGAGGCGTGCTAAATCATCCAGTATAACTTCTGTATCCAAAGTTAAACAAATTGCATAGAGAATGTACCCTCTCTCCTCTGTCAACATTTTTTTCTTGTGAACGTTTCTTTCGCGCAATCTCTTCTGTCTGGCCTTTCTAATGTAATAATTTGTAAATGCATTATAAAACATCAAATGGGTTATAACAAATTGGTCAAAATAGTGTGATAGCCTGTCAGTGCTTGTCAAATGGTGAGCCACAATTTACCTCCAGCTATTAACAATTTGTAAATGCACTTACAAATATGCATAATATTGAACCCTTATGTTGTTACAAACCCTTTATAAACCCTTCACAAATTAAACCTTATTGTAAAGTGTTAATGAATGTTGACTTCTTACACAGCAAATTTAATCCTTGCCTAATTCATTGATTCATTTCTTCTTGGCCTCTCTTTCAGTAGAAGGCTACCTCAAAAAATTTGACGCTACCAATTCTATGAAAAATACTTTTCACAGACACTGCTCACGTATAGTTTGTGTGGCTAACACGGAACCCAAACCGTGCGCCATCATGCATACATTTATTTTGTCCCCCTACACCAAACGCGATCACGACATGCAGGTTAAAATATCAAAAACAAACTCTGAACCAATTACAGTAATTTGGGAACAAGTCGAAAAGCATTAAACATTTATGGCAATTTAGCTAGCTAGCTTGCTGTTGCTAGCTAATTTCTCCTGGGATATAAACATTGAGTTGTTATTTTACCTGAAATGCACAAGGTCCTCTACTCCGACAATTAATCCACATATAAAACAGCCAACCGAATCGTTTCTAGTCATCTCTCCTCCTTCCAGGCTTTTTCATCTTTGAATGTATATGGTGATTAGCATCTAAACTTTCATAGTATTACTACACCGACTGGCAACACAGTTCGTCTTTCAATCACCCACGTGGGTATAACCAATGAGATGCATACCTGCTTCTATAAACCAATGAGGAGATGGGAGAGGCAGGACTTGCAGTGCGATCTGCATCAGAAATATAACTGATTTCTATTTTAGCCCTTGGTAACGCAGACGCTCGTGAGCAGTGTGGGTGCAATAACTGAGTAACATCGATTTCTAAATTTATTTTGCAATGCTCGTGCACACGACACCAGCGGTGTGGTCAGCCTATTACACTTCAGCTCCACTATTAGCGTCCTGTGCATCATTTCAATGTGACCTTCTACCTGCAACACGGAGAGTGTAGAGGACCAGAGGGGCAGAGCATCTTTATTCTATTTTCCCCTACTGTACTGTAACATATTCATCGATTATGGGTAAGTACAATAGCTTTGGTTCAGTTTTTCACAAGTACTCTCAAATTGTTGCTAGTGATCATCTAATTACACATGTTGCTTTTGTTTACATTGTGAACATAGTCAATGTAGATACCGTTTCTGCTAGCTAGTAGCTAGTAGACTTCATAAATCTTAGTAAAATAACCAGTGATGTCTAATCGAGGCCATTTGCAACCAAAATCAACTTTATTTCTCATTATTTACAATTCACAAGATAGAATGAACATAAGTATCAGCCGTCAAATTGAACCTCTGCGATTCTTGAGCTTGGACAAGAGTGCAACATGGGCAGCATAGCAGCTTTCATTGATTTCAAAGGAAGCATTGCCTCAACGGCTTATGTCTGACTGCAACGCTGGATGCCCAATGGCTGTAGTGTAGAAGGGCAGTTAGGCTGCGTTAACACAGGCAGCCCAATTCTGTTATTTTTTACACTAATTGGTCTTTTGAAAAATATCTGATGTGATTGGTCAAAAGACCAATTAGTGTATAAAAAAAATCTGAATTGGGCTACTTGTCTAAACTCAGCCTGACTGACTTATCCCATCCAAGTAATGGTTTCATCACTCAGCTCAAAGTATTTGGCCACCTCTGCTGGCACTACATAGCACTGCTCCAAAGCCCATGGATGCAATTTTCCTAGTGGGCCAAATCTCACACACCAAAAAAATATATGAGTTCCTGATGCAGAAGTCAGGTTAGGGTGTTTTTTGTCCCCAAGAGAGTGCATCATCAGTTTGGATCCTTTGGTTAAATCATTTTTAATTGATTGTTTAATCATATATTTTTTGAAAATATACTAATTTCAGTCCTGTAATTTTTTTTTTAAAACTGATTAAAACAAACTGCAATTATGTTCCATTGATCAACTAATAGATTACTTTAATAATGATAAACAATACACGTCATCGTCTCAATCTTCAGTTATCATACACCATATGAAAAACATCCATAAAACATCCAATCATATTCATTATAACCTTATTTTAAATAAAAACATGAAGTTACCTGTTACCATGTAATGACTTAGTAATAACAATGGTTAGTGCAGTTTGTTTACTTATATTCAATATTGACATAATACTGATTTAGAATAAATACCAACTCATTCTTACAGTAGCAGTGTCACAAATTGTCAATGAAAGAAAGACGAGGGAGAATGAGAAATATGATCAAAGATTTTTGTACAACAAGAAGTGCAAGAAATAACAGCATGAGAATACTAGAGGGCCCTCAGACACCTGTGTGTGTGTGTCCTCTGTAAAGGAATGAAAGCAAGTGCAACTGAGTATGAGAAAGGGGAAAAAAATCATGCATGTTTAGCCAATATGAGAGAAATTACTACTGTATACGAGGATAACCACAGTTGGGTCTATGGTGACCAAGTTCATAACTTCCCTTTTCTATCTGTCTGTCTCATGCTCTCTTCACATCTCCCGACAGTTGTCCTGAACATTGTCTTTGCTTCCTGACGGTTGTTGTCATGACGTCTCACCAGTGCCGGGCTCTGGACATTCAGGACCTAGACAGCACACAGACAGAGTTGAATGTCAGGGTCCTGGTTTGGTCTAATCTAATCTGCCATTAAAGGGATAATTCGATGTTTTGGCAAATAAGCCCTTTTTTCTACTTAGATGCTCCTGTAGACTTCCAATCATTGCGGTAATGCTAGTTAGAAATGGCTCCAGAAATGACATTTAACTTTCTTAATCTGACTCTGGTTAAATAGAAAAGGGGGCTTAATTGACAAAATGTCAACATTTGAGTCATTTAGCAGACGTTCTTATCCAGAGCGATTTTCAGGAGCAATTAGGGTTAAGTGCCTCGTTTAAGGGGCACAGACAGATTTTTCTCCTAGTCAGCTCGAGGATTTGAACCAGCAACCTTTCGGTTACTTGCCGAACGCTCTTAACCACTAGATTACCTGCCGCTAAGAATCTCCCCAAACACTCATCCTGTCTGGGATTTTTTTATTCGATTTTAATGCCCATCATGGCCCAGTGTCTGGGACACAGTCAACTAGATGTTAATGGCCCAGTGTTTCCTGACCATGTGACACATTGGGATAGGGTTAGACTGTCATGACATGTCAATGTCAGGTCAATTCTCTTTCACCACTGAGCCATGAAAAGAAGGCTTTGAACAGGCTCGCACACACACACACACACACACACACACACACACACACACACACACACACACACACACACACACACACACACACACACACACACACACACACACACACACACACACACACTACAGTATGACCATTCAGACATGCACATACGGTACGGCACAGAGCGTGGTCCAGAGACACAGATACATACACCCAGTGTCCAGAGATCTGTTTCTGTTCTGGGGGAGTCTGGGTTTTTTCACAGGGGATTCGCGATCTGAGAACCCCCTCTCCAGATCATTGGGACTGTCCCGTTCCATGCCTGAAGGAAAATGATATGAGACACACACACACAGGGCAACACAGATGGTGACTGGGTCACACAGGGGCATGTTGCAGGAATGTAGCAGTCATGGTAAACATCCTAAGAGATCTACTGGATTGTCCATGGCAGAGAGATGGACCAAGTATATAACAGAGACAATGAGACATATTCAATGACTGAAATAACAAGAAAATAAATGCATCAAATCAGAAATCTGAATTGAAAATATATCG
This sequence comes from Salmo trutta, assembly GCF_901001165.1. Lineage (NCBI taxonomy): Eukaryota > Metazoa > Chordata > Actinopteri > Salmoniformes > Salmonidae > Salmo > Salmo trutta. Next base: position 36,453,901 of record NC_042977.1, on the reverse strand, counting down.
TAAAACAAGCACATTCCTGCAAACATCTGTAGACAAACATGCATGTACAGCACACATTCACGCATGCAGTGAACCCGCTCACACACACACACCTGCTCACGGTCACACACATACCTGCGTCACCTGAGTTTGCTTTCCTGTTGCGATGTGCCTTCAGTGGAAAACCATTTGTTCCTCCCTCATCTGATTGAATTGTCAAAATGTCAACCTTAGCCATCGCCATCATCAACATTTTCATAGCCATTAATGATTTGTTGGTCAGGAAAGGAACCAATTATCATTACAATTAATAATAATTTCTTAAAACCATCTTCAATGGTATTTCATCACAGTGGTACCTTGACAACCAGCAGGTGGTAGACCTGCGTCTACCACCGGCTTGGTAGACGCAGGTGGCAGGCTTTTCATCTCATTAGTTCCTTCATCTTGAGTGACAGAAGGACCAGACAAATCAAAAGTGGGCTTGGCAGAGGCAGTTGGAACAGGAGGCGGGGTTCTCTCATTGGCTGTTTCCTCAGGTGGAGTGACAGCAGACGGTGTCTTTGGAGAAGTCTTATCTTTACCAGGCTGTGGAGAGAGAATGCACTCGTAGTTAGATACAGACTACCGTACACAAACAACGATACAAGCAATTAGGGAAGACACACTCCCACCTTTTCAGGAATGGGAGGACGCTGTCCTTCTGCTCCTCTGTCTTTCTTTTCATTCTTCTCCTCTTCTACCCCGTCTCCATCTATCCATCCTACACCATCTGTTGATTTCTCTTAAAAGGAAGAAAGTGTGAAACATAAGTTAAATTGTAATTCTGTTACAACTCTACATCATAGCACATGCAGCACCCAGAGCCATAAATGCATCTAGATATTTATGTTGCAGTACCGGAGCTCCCCTGCAGGTGTCTCTGTCTCATGCTGGCCAGACTGGGCTTGCTGCTCTGAGAAGGGGATTCTGATTTCTGTCCACAGGGGGCTCGCTCCTGCCTGTCCAACGACTCTGTCCCCTTTGTCCCTCTGTCCACCTCCTTCTGTGTGTCTGTCTGAGCACTGGGTATCGGCAGGTCCTGACTGACTGGATCTGTCTGTCTGTCAGGCTGACTGTCTGTCAGAGAAGCGGAGGACATTGCATGTCCATTGGCATGGGTCTCTGTCTGGATGTCTGATGTAGTCGATCTGTCAGTGTCTCTGTCCACTGGTCTGGTCTCAAAGCTACTGTCTGAGTCCTCGTCTTCTGCTCCGATACAACTGTACACCATGCTGACCAGGTCGGAAGGCTGGAAGGTGAGAGAGAGAGGGAGAGAGAGAAAATTGTAAGGCTTAAACTGTGTCGTATGCAATAGATTACATAGAAAGTAAAAGCATACATGCTGTACTATGATAATGAGTGGGATAAACCAGGAGATGACTAGTCAGGTCAAGTAAAACTCTTGGCCCTATTCATGAGCTAGGGACAGACTGTCACGTCCTGACCAGTAAAAGGGGTCATTTGTCATTGTAGTATGGTCAGGGCATGGCAGGGGGTGTTGTTTTGGTGTGTTTTGGGGTTGGTTTGTTTCATGGGGATTTGTTCTAGTTTTCATTTTCTATGTTCATTTTCTATGTGTGGCCGGGTATGGTTTCCAATCAGAGGCAGGTGTCTTTCGTTGTCTCTGATTGGAAGCCATACTTAGGCAGCCTGCTTTTTCCTTTGGGTTTGTGGGTGGTTGTTTTTCGTATAGTCGTAGTACTTTACGCAACTGTCGTTTGTCGTTTGTTTATTTTGTTTAAGTGTTCTCTCATTAAATAAAGAAGATGAGCACTCAAAGCGCTGTGCCTTGGTCTGTCCCTTTCGACGCATGTGACACAGACCTACAGTGGTACGTTCCTACCTGTCTCTGTGTGAGACAGTGGGGGCTGGGGCTGGCCCCCCTCATCCCAGGCAGTGGTACGCCCTGGATGGGCCTGGGGGACGGCATCATCCTCACATTGGCCCCCACCTCAATCATGGCCTCCACCTTCCCAGGATCCTTAGGGTGCTGAATCATAGAGTACACATTCTCTGAGCCACTACAGAGACAGAGAGACAGAGCGAGAGAGGGAGAGAAAGTCGATCCGTTTATTATATAGTTGTTGGTAACAATTAATGAACCATTTATAACAAGGACATGTAATCATGTGCATGACTTTTCATGACTCCCTCCATACTCCGTTTCCTGATTGGAGATGGTGGAATTGCGATTCTTGCGGAACCCAGAGAAGATTGACAGCACACTGCGTCTCTTCTTCCTCCTCAGGGACTGAGCTTGATGAAGTGATGACAGCTGACTGGTGGGGAGAGATACAGATATGGGTAGCGGGTCAGTGAGAGCACTAGTGTGTGTGTGTGTATCGTGTAAATCCTACCTGTCAGTCAGGACTCTCTTGGTGTAGAAATCAGGCAGTCCATCCTCCAGCAGGTTGACTCCTCCGTTCTCTGAACAATGCTGAGAGGACAGAGATAACAGGCTTACAATACAGCCAAACACACACAAACACACTACCAGCACAATGTTTCCGTCTCATTGAAACTACTGCAGTGCTGACACAGCCAATTATAATGTACAATGACTGGCTGTAGGACTATTCCCTATATAGATCACTACTTTTGACTAGGTCCCATAAGGCTCTGGTCAAAAGAAGTGCAATATATAGAAAAAAGGGGTGCCATTTGGGATGCAGCCGAGGAATCTGATAGGCTGCCAATAGAGAGCTCTATTCAGAGCTCAACATGATTCCTCATGACCAGATCACTAACCTGGTTTATCTGATTTAGAAACGCTTCTAACAACGACTAAAAATAACAAATAGACAAACGTTGCCTCGCAGATTGGAGAATGTCATAAACAATGTGACAGATTCACAGTCATAAAGGAACTTATTTTTGGAATGCCTCTGGCATGAAAAAAAAAACAGGATGACAAATTTCAGCATAAAAGGAAAGTGGATTTTAACTGTGAGGTAAATAGAAAATAAAGTAAACTCTGTTTGACTCAGATGCTAGGTCCAGCACCCACCCCTCGTCCATACCCCCTACGCACTTGTGAAGATATGAGAAGGTTGGACAGCTACAGTATTGTAGAAGCAATATGGTGGAAAGTCCTAGAGGTTGCTATGAGCCCAAAAGACTCACTGTGTCCAGAGGGACTTGTCCTCGGCTGTGCCTTCGAGGGGGCCGCGGCCTGGCGTGCGTCACGTGGTGCAGTGGTGCACCATGGGTAGGCAATGTGGATAGACACTCCCATGATGCTGAGCGGGACAGGGGGGCAGAGTGAGACAGGGCCGAGGGAGGAGGAGAGGAGGTAGGGTCATCTCCCAGACCTGAGAGAGGGAAAGAGGGGTGGGTCAAATCAAATCACTTTTTTTTGTCTCATGCGCCCTGAATACAACAAGTGTAGACTTTACCGTGAAATGCTTACGTACGGGCCCTTTCCCAACAATGCAAAGTTAAAAAGTAAAAGAAATGTGCGAAATAAAAAAGGAAATAGTAACACAATAAAATAACAATAGCGAGGCTATATACAAGGAGTACCAGTACTGAGTCAATGTGCAGGGATACGAGGTAGTTGAGGTAATATGTACATATATGTAGGGGTAAAAGTGACTAGGCAATCAAGATAGATAATAAACAGAGTAGCAGCAGTGTATGTGAAGGGTGTGAAAGTGTGTGTGTGTGTCAATATACATGTGTGTGTGTTTTGTGTGTGTGTGAGAGTATATAGTGTGAGTAAATAGTCTGGGTAGCAACTTGATTAACTGTTCAGCAGTATTATGGCTTGGGGGTAGAAGCTGTTCAGGAGCCTTTTTGTCCCAGACTTGGTGCTCCCGTACCGCTTGCAGTGCGCTAGCAGAGAGAACAGTCTATGACTGGGGTGGCTGCAGTCTGACAATTTTTAGGTCTTCCTCTGACACCGCCTGGTATAGAGGTCCTGGATGGCACGCACTATCCTCTGTAGCGCCTTGCAGTCAGATACCAAGCAGTTGCTATACTAAGCGGTGATGCAGCCAGTCAAGAAGCTTTCAATTGTAGACCTGTACAATCTTTTCAGCCTCCTGATGGGGACGAGGCGTTTTCATGCCCTCTTCACAACTGTGTTGGTTCGCTTGGACCATGATAGGTCCTTAGTGATGTGGACACTGAGGAACTTGAAGTTCTCAACCCACTTCATAACAGCCCTGTTGATGTGAATGGGGGGCATGCTTGGCCCTTCCGTTTTCTGTAGTCCACAATCAGTTCCTTTCTCTTGCTGACGTTGAGGCTGACAGGTCTCTGACCTATAGGCTGTTTCATCATTGTCGGTGATCAAGCTTACCACTGTTTCGTCGTCGGCAAACTTAATGATGGTGTTGGAGTTGTGTGCGGCTACGCAGTTGTGGGTGAACAGGGAGTACTGGAGGGGACTAAGCACGCACTCTTGAGGGGCCCCCGTGGTGAGGGTCAGCGTGTGTTGTTGTCTACCCTGTTTGAGTTTTTGCATGTAAGCAGGAATCAGGAGTATAGAGTTATGGTCATATTTGCCAAATGGAGGGCGAGGGAGAGCTTTGTATGGATCTCTGTGTGTGGAGTAAAGGTGATCTAGAGTTTTTCGCCTCTAGTTGCACAGGTGACATGCTGGTAGAAACGAGGTGCAACGGATTTCAGTTTTCCTGCATTAAAATCACCAACGACTAGGAGCGCCACCTCTGGGTGAGCATTTTCTTGTTTGCTTATGGCCCTGCACAGCTCATTCAGTGCAGTCTTAGTGGCAGCATCGGTTGTGGTGGTAAATATACCACTACAAAAAATATAGATGAAACTCTCTTGATAAATAGTATGGTATACAGCTTATCATGAGGTATTTTAACTCAGGTGAGCAGAACCTCAAGATGTCTTTAATATTATAGATTAGACACACTACCCTTGAGTTTGCCCGACGCTGCCGTTCTGTCCTGCCGATATATTGAAAAAACAGCTAGATTTATATTTTTCATGTCCTTGTTCAGACACGTCTCGGAGAAACATAGAATATTACAGTACTTCAGATCATGTTGATAGGATAGTCTCGAACGGAGCTCGTCCAGTTAATTCTCCAGTGATTGCACGTTCACCAATAAAACGGAGGGTAGAAGCGGTTTATCCATTCACCAACATAGTCTCGTCAGGTGTCCTGCACGCTGGCCTCTAGAACACCACCTCTTATTTTCCGAGTGTCAGGGATTTGGGCCTGGTCCGGAATGAGCTGTATGTCCTTTGCTGCCGACTCATTGAAGTAGAAATCCTCATCGAAATCGCGGTTAGTGATCACTGTTCTGATGTCCAGAAGCTATTTTCGGTCATAGGAAACAATATGTACAAAATAACGCAACTAATAAAACAGCTGCTGTTCTCTCCAGCGCCATTCTCGTCAAACGTATGTTAATGCTCAAATAATGCCCGGTAAAAAAGACTAATATTGATTTAGTTAATCAGGTGAGCTTACTCAGTCTGGTGGACACGGGCCGAATCCTTCGGGTTCTGGCGCTGCGCTTCTTGATGGCAATGGTGTCCTAGTAAGACACAGAGAAAGGAAAGGAAACGTGATAGAGCAATGGAAAAATGCAATCATACACATACAACCACCCACACACGTACGATGTTCATGCCCAGGCCTTCCTCATCAGGGAAGTCCAGTGAGTCTGTGATTCTGATGGTGTGTCTGCCTGTTCCTCCATCATCCCAACGCTTCACCTGGGACACCTGACGAAGCTGAGACAACAAAGCCATCTACTTGTTAAGACTACATGAACTGGTGTGAGAAAAAGGGTAGACAAAACTGAGACTGCACTAAGTCACTGTTGTAGATACATTTGCATAATTTTCAGCCAGATCAAGACTCTGAGACCCAGATAGAGAGAGATAGTGTGTGTGTGTTAGTACCAGGGCTTTGTGAGTGGTGTAGAGCTCCTGAAGGATCTGATCCACTATGGAGTTGGTCAGATAGGAGACCACAGACAGCTTCACCTCCCTGAGAGAGAGAGAAAATACTTCCTTCAAATTCCTTATTCTTTCTCTTTAGTCTAGACCCTTTTCATCTCCTCTCGCATTTGTTCTTCCCACACTTACTCCAGGGCTCTGTTGATATCCTGTGCTGCTCTCTCCATCAGGGCGGTGCGGATGGTGGAGCGAGGGATAGAGACGCGTTCTGAGATGGAGGAGAGCGGAGGGTTGAGTCTCTCTGCTGCAGAGGAGGACATGGGACACAGCTCCCGACACAGAGACACCATGGAGTCCACTATCACCTGGGAATAAACGGAAGTCAGTCATTATAGCAATCAATGTGTTAGTCCCTCATTCAATAAGTCCTGTCTCTGATAAGAATCACAGTACCTGTATTTCCTTATCAGCAACCTTGACCAGATTTCCTGTAAGGGAATACATCTATCCATCTACAGTATCTATTTCTGAATGAATCCATCATAGTCCAACTCCAACCATGCAGGGGAGAGGAGTGTTAAGTAGTCTACCTGTAGTTCCTTATCAGCAGCCTTGGTCAGCTCTCCTGCCAGGAAGTCCAGTTTCTGTCTGACAGGCCCATCCACTGAGAGAACATGAACCAGCTCACACAGAGACGGGTATAGCTGAGAGGGAGAGAGAGGAACTTAGAATATATAAACACACACAGTATAGCTGAGAGAGACAGAAAGAGGGGTTTAGAATATACACTAACACACACTTACCGCACGAGAGTTTCTGGCCTCCTTCAGGACCTGTCTGGCAGCCTGCAGCTCCTTTCCTTCTTCTGAGCCTCGGAGAACACACACCTGCTGGTGTACGCGTACACACAGCCGCTCCATCACCTGACACACACACATACACACTGCCGTCAGTCTGTGGAGTTTTGACTTAAAGACTGTCTTCTCGTAAAAATCCCAGTGCACACAGTATTCGTACCTGCTCAGCAGTGCTGGTGACCAGGCCCTGGTGTAGACGCAGAGCCTGTTTCTGAGAGAACCTCTGGGTCTGGTTGTTCCTCAGCAGAGCACGCTGGATCTGACAGATGGAGGGAGGGTATGTGATGGAAGAAGAGTGAAAGAGAGATGGTTTTACAAAGTAAACTGAACAGAGGAGAAATAAGTACATATGAGAGATGGATATGAGACATACGCTGTTGAAAACAGTCATGATGTCAAGGTGTGATTAAGTCATGGTGGGATATCACACCCCCAGGTAACCCACCTTGGTCAGTGCTTGGTCAATCTTCTCAGGTGCGCTTCGGTATGCCTGTGTGACATCACTGAGGGGGATAGGCATGTACTGCAGGGTGAAGTTACTGTAAAGAGAGAGTGAGAAAGGGATAATAGAAGAATCATTAAAAATCCATAACTTTAATATGAATAATTACAGCTACCTTGCCTTTAACTAGTACAGAATGGAAAGGCTTGAGGCAGGTAGCGGATAGCGTTCTAATATATTAGCCTCTTTATGTGAATCCTTGTCACTAGAACTCACACAGGCAGCCCTATCGCACAAACAGGTCAGAGTGCTGATGAAATGCTGTGCAATGACAAACACTTGACTGCAAAGCAAGCTCAAAGATACGTCTGTCTATGGACTTTAATGAGAGTCTCTCGTGTTCAAGTTTGTTTGAGTGAGTGGGAGAGAGAGGGTCTGTGTGTGTGTGTGTATGTGTGTGTGTGTGCGTGTGCGTGTGCGTGCGTGTGCGCGTGCGTGTGCGCGTGCGTGTGTCTCACTGTTCCAGGCACCGAGCCACATCTTGGAATCCTGTAGCCGTGGTGTTATTACGATCCCACGTCACACTCCTTAGAAGGATCAAATGGGAGGAAGAAAAAAGAATGAAAGAAAGATATAAATGGAGACAGAAATAGGTCAATAATTGACTTCATAACTACGTCTACAGCTCACATACATGACACCTGTCAAATTACAAATTCAGAATTACAAAACATGAATAACCTTACAAGTGGTAATAAGTTGCAATGTGTTCACTACAGAGTGTACTGCACAGCCGTAACACAAACCGCCTCAATACATTGTCACTGCATTACCTACAGCATAGCAACTGTATAATGACTCCCCCCAGAACCTCTTCTCCCATCCCCTCCCTCATTCTCTCTTACCTGAGTGTAGTGTTGATTTGCAGGGCTTTGCTGAGCATCTTAGCCCCCGCATCCTCCAGGCTGTTCCCACTCAGATCCACCTTGCGTAGGCAAGCATTGCTTCCCAGAGCATTCACCATCACCGTGCCCCGAGAGCGCAGGCGCGAGTCAGCCAGAGAAAGGGACTGCAGGGCCTGAGGAAAGAAGGATAGATAGAGGGATGGAGAAAAGGAGAGGGAGAGCAAGAGAGAGATGGTGCAAGATAGGTTAAGGGCCTAGGCTCTTAAAGTGAAGTTGTGAAGTGTGTGTGTGTGTGTGTGTGTGTGTGTGTGTGTGTGTGTGTGTGTGTGTGTGTGTGTGTGTGTGTGTGTGTGTGATGCGCGGGTTGACTCAAAACCCGCAGTCCCCATGGTTATATCTGCAGGGTGGTCGGGTTTAGGGTCATGAAATAGTGTGTATGAAGGGCGGTGGCGGGTTGAATAAAGAGAAAACAATACATAAAAAGACATGAATATATAATTATTGTGCAATACAGTGCATTCAGAAAGTATTCAGACCCCTTGACTTTTTCCACATTTTGTTACGTTGTCACAGGTTCCAACGAGAGTGGCGCCCCTCCTCGGTTGGGCGGCGCTCGGCGGTCGTCGTCGCCGGCCTATTAGCTGCCACCGATCGTTGTTTCTGTGTCGTTTAGTTTTGTCTGTCTGTTCCGCACCTGTTTTGTGTATGTCATTAGTGGGGACTTATTTAATGTGTGTTTTCAGTTGGGATTTTGTGTGGGATTGTTTATTGTCCACGTTGTGTTAGCGACAATTATACGGGAAGGATTTACCGGGCTGCGCTCCTTGCCTTTGAATTATATTTTGTGTTTTATGGGAAAGTGTTTCTCCCAGGCGAACTTTGTATAGCGCCCTGTGCTTTTCGGCGTTTGTGTGTGTCCGTTTTATTAAAAGACCCTCACCTCCAGCACCTCTGTCTCCTGCGTTTGATTCCGCCTATCCGCCAGTCCAAATCAGACGTGACAGAATCCCGCACCAAAACTGATGGAGTCAGCAGGAGCAGAAGTGCCATCCATGGCTGAGCAGGTCTCCCAGCATGCCTGCCTCCTCCACTGCCTAGGCTCGGCCATGGATCAGGTGTTGGCCCGGTTGGAGAGATGGGAGAGAAGTGCCTCCCCAGCAGGACCAGCTCCGGTCCCTCACCCTGCGCCCCTACCCACATCCACTGAAGCGGGTGCCAGCGGGATCCGGATTTCACCTCCCAGGGAGTTCGATGGGACGGCCGCTGGGTGCAAGGGGTTCCTCCTCCAACTGGAACTGTACCTGGCGACCGTCCGCCCACCTCCTTCCGACGAAGAGAGGGTGAGCGTCCTCGTCTCGTGTCTCACGGGTCGAGCCCTGGAATGGGCCAATGCGGTCTGGAATGGTCCAGACTCGGCCCGGGGTGACTACCCTGAGTTCACCCGCCGCTTCCGGGCGGTTTTCGATCATCCCCCGGAGGGCAGGGCGGCGGGTGAGCTACTATTCCATTTGAGACAGGAGACGAGGACCGCTCAGGATTTCGCGTTGGAATTCCGGACTCTCGCCGCTGGATCGGGGTGGAACGAGCGGGCCCTGATAGACCACTATAGGTGCAGCCTTCGCGAGGACGTCCGCCGGGAGCTGGCATGTAGGGACAACACCTCCACTCTGGACCAACTGGTGGATTTGTCCATTAGATTGGACAACCTGCTGGCTGCCCGGGGACGTTCCAGTCGGGGCCTGTTCGTTCCGCCTACCAGTCCTCCCGCTCCACAGCCCATGGAGATAGGGGGGGCTGCACCGAGGAGGACCGGAGGGGGGGGTCTCTCCTGCACCCGATGTGGACGCAGAGGACACACTGTGGACCGGTGCTGGAGAGGTCCCTCCGGGAGTTCGGAGGGCAGGCAGAGCACTGCTTCGGCCCCCCAGGTGAGTCCGCACCAGCCACACCCAGAGCCCCCTGTCGACCACTTGTACACCTCCGTTTGTTTTCCTAATTTTTCCCCTCACTTCCAGTATAAGGCGCTAGTCGATTCAGGTGCAGCTGGGAGTTTTATGGACCATGGGTTAGCTAAGAGGTTAGGGATTCCCCGGGTTCAGCTGGACCACCCCTTCCCTGTGCACGCCCTAGATAGTCGACCGCTCGGGTCAGGCCAAGTAGGGGAGGTCACTGTGCCACTGGTTATGCAGACGTGGGGGGGTCATGTGGAGCGTATCAGCCTGTTCATCATTGACTCCCCAGCGTTCCCAGTGGTACTGGGAATCCCCTGGCTAGCCACACACAACCCCCAGATTTTGTGGAGACAGAGGGCTCTTACGGGGTGGTCGAGGGAGTGCTCAGGTAGGTGCATAGGAGTTTCCATCGGTGCGACTACGGTGGAGAGTCCAGACTAAGTCTCCACCGTGCACATTCCCTCAGAGTATGCCGATTTGGCTATCGCTTTCAGTAAGACGAAGGCGACTCTATTACCACCCCATCGACGAGGGGATTGTGCGATAAACCTCCAGGCCGACGCGGTCCTTCCTAGGAGTCACGTGTATCCTCTGTCTCAGGAGGAGACCGTGGCTATGGATACATACGTCACTGAGTCCTTGAGACAGGGATACATTCGGCCCTCTAAATCCCCCTTCTCCTCGAGCTTCTTTTTCGTGAAGAAGAAGGAGGGAGGTCTGCGCCCGTGCATTGACTATAGAGGTCTAAATGCTATCACAGTGGGTTTCAGTTACCCGCTACCTCTCATTGCTACGGCAGTGGAGTCATTTCACGGGGCGCGCTTCTTCACGAAATTGGATCTCAGGAGTGCGTATAACTTGGTGCGTATCCGAGATGGAGACGAGTGGAAAACCGCATTTAGTACCACATCGGGCCATTATGAGTACCTCGTCATGCCGTATGGGTTAAAGAATGCTCCCGCTGTCTTCCAATCCTTTGTGGACGAGGTCCTTAGGGACATGCTCGGGCAGGGTGTGGTGGTGTACATCGATGACATCCTGATCTGCTCCGCCACACGCGCCGAGCATGTGTCCCTGGTGCGTAAAGTGCTTGGGCGGCTGCTGGAGCATAACCTATACGTCAAGGCTGAGAAATGTGAGTTCTTCAAAAGAGCCGTCTCATTTCTAGGATATCGCATTTCCACCTCGGGGGTGGAGGTGGAGTGTGACCGCGTGACGGCTGTGCGTAATTGGCCAACCCAAGCCACTGTTAAGGAGGTGCAGCGGTTCTTGGGGTTCGCTAATTATTATCGGAGGTTTATCCGGGGTTTTGGCCAGGTAGCAGCTCCCATTACCTCACTGATGAAGGGGGGGCCGGTGCGGCTACGATGGTCAGCAGAGGCGGACAAAGCCTTCCATCGTCTGAAGGTTCTGTTTACCAATGCACCTGTCATGGCGCATCCGGACCCCTCTTTGCCATTCATAGTGGAGGTGGACGCGTCCGAGGCTGGGGTAGGAGCTGTGCTGTCGCAGCGTTCGGGCGTTCCACCGAAGCTCCGCCCATGCGCGTTCTTTTCTAAGAAGCTGAGCCCGGCGGAGCGCAACTATGATGTGGGGGACTGGGAGCTGTTAGCCGTGGTCAGGGCTTTGACGGTGTGGAGACATTGGCTTGAGGGGGCATGTCACCCTTTTCTCATCTGGACCGACCACCGTAACCTGGAGTATATTCGGGCAACGAGGAGGCTTAATCCACGTCAGGCGAGGTGGGCCATGTTTTTTACGAGGTTTAACTTCACTCTCTCGTACATTCCAGGTTCCCGGAACCGGAAGGCTGACGCACTGTCGCGTCTCTACGACACCGAGGAGCGGACCATCGATCCTACTCCCATACTTCCCGCCTCCTGTCTGGTGGCACCGGTGGTATGGGAGGTGGATGCGGACATCGAGCGGGCGGGTCGGTCAGAACCTACTCCACCGCAGTGTCCCGTGGGCCTGAAATACGTTCCGCTTGGTGTTTGCGATCGCCTGATCCGATGGTCCCATACTCTACCCTCCTCGGGTCATCCTGGGGTGGAACGGACAGTGCGGGGCCTGAAGGGGAGGTACTGGTAAGCCCACCTTGGCTGAGGATGTCCGGCGTTATGTCTCGTCCTGTTCAGTATGCGCTCAGTGTAAGGCTCCTAGGCACCTACCTCGAGGGAAATTACAGCCCCTCCCTGTTCCACAGCGGCCCTGGACTCACCTCTCGGTGGATTTCCTTACGGATCTCCCGCCGTCTCAGGGGAACACGACAATCCTGGTCGTTGTGGACAGGTTCTCTAAGTCCTGCCGTCTGCTCCCTTTGCCCGGTTTTCCTACGGCCCTGCAGACCGCGGAGGCCCTGTTCACTCACGTCTTCCGGCACTATGGGGTGCCCGAGGACATCGTATCTGACCGGGGTCCCCAGTTTACGTCCAGGGTATGGAAATCGTTTATGGAGAGGCTGGGGGTCTCGGTCAGCCTGACCTCGGGGTTCCACCCCGAGAGTAATGGGCAGGTAGAGCGCATCAACCAGGATGTGGGCAGGTTCCTGCGGTCGTATTGCCAGGACCGGCCAGGGGAGTGGGCGTAGTTCGTGCCATGGGCCGAGATGGCCCAGAACTCTCAGCGCCACTCCTCCACTAATCTGTCACCCTTCCAGGTGGTGCTGGGGTATCAGCCGGTCATGGTGCCATGGCAACAGAGCCAGACAGAGGCTCCTGCGGTGGAGGCATGGGTCAAGCGCTCTCAGGAGACCTGGAACGCGGTCCAGGAATGTTTAAGGAGGGCGAGCGAACGGCACAAGGAGAGCGCTGACCGCCACCGCAGTGACGCCCCCGTGTTTAACCCGGGGGATAGAGTCTGGCTCTCGACCCGGAACCTGCCTCTCCGCCTGCCCTGCCGGAAGCTGGGTCCGCGGTTTGTGGGGCCGTTTAAAGTCCTGAGGAGGATAAACGAGGTGTGTTAAGGTTACAACTTCCTTCGTATTACCGTATTAACCCCTCGTTTCATGTGTCTCTCCTCAGGCCGGTGGTAGCTGGTCTGCTGCAGGACAGTGAGGTGCTGGAGGCCCCCCCGCCCCCCCTGGACATCGGGGGGAGCCCGGCGTACACAGTCCGAGCCATCCTGGACTCCCGACGTCGGGTAGGGGGCCTGCAGTACCTCGTGGACTGGGAGGGGTACGGTCCGGAGGAGAGGTGCTGGGTTCCGGCGGCGGACGTTCTGGACCCCTCTATGCTGCTGGACTTCCACCGTCGCCGATCGGATCGGCCGGCGCCTCGCCCTCCGGGCCGTCCCCGAGGCCGGCGTCGGCGCGCGGCTCAGGGAGGGGTACTGTCACAGGTTCCAATGAGAGTGGCGCCCCTCCTCGGTCGGGCGGCGCTCGGCGGTCGTCGTCGCCGGCCTATTAGCTGCCACCGATCGTTGTTTCTGTGTCGTTTAGTTTTGTCTGTCTGTTCCGCACCTGTTTTGTGTATGTCATTAGTGGGGACTTATATAATGTGTGTTTTCAGTTGGGATTTTGTGCGGGATTGTTTATTGTCCACGTTGTGTTAGCGACAATTATACGAGAACGATTTACCGGGCTGCGCTCCTTGCCTTTGAATTATATTTTGTGTTTTATGGGAAAGTGTTTCTCCCAGGCGAACTTTGTATAGCGCCCTGTGCTTTTCGGCGTTTGTGTGTGTCCGTTTTATTAAAAGACACTCACCTCCAGCACCTCTGTCTCCTGCATTTGATTCCGCCTATCCACCAGTCCAAATCAGACGTGACATACGTACAGCCTATTCTAAAATTGATTAAATTGATTTCCTCATCAATCTACACACAATACCCCATAATGACAAAGCGAAAACAGGTTTTTTGAAATTTCTGCAAATATATACAAAAATAAAAACCTTATTTAAATAATTATTCAGACCCTATTGAGCTCAGGTGCATCATGTTTCCATTGATCAACCTTGAGATGTTTATACAACTTGATTGGAGTCCACCTGTGGTAAATTCAATTGATTGGACATGATTCGGAAAGGCACACACCTGTCTAAATAAGATCCCACAGTTGACAGTGCATGTCAGAGCAAAAACCAAGCCATGAGGTCAAAGGAATTCTCTGTAGAGCTCCGAGACAGGACTGTGTTGAGGCACAGATCTGGGGAAGGGTACCAAAACATTTCTGCAGCATTGAAGGTCCCCAAGAACACAGTGGAAGTTTGGAACCACCAAGGCTCTTCCTAGTGCTGGCCGCCTGGCCAAACTGAGCAATTGTGGGAGAAGGGCCTTGGTCAGGGAGGTGACTAAGAACCCGATGGTCACTCTGACAGAGCTCCAGAGTTCCTCCGTGGAGATGAGAGAACCTTCCAGAAGGACAACCATCTGTGCAGCACTCCACCAATCTGGCCTTTATGGTAGAGTGGCCAGACGGAAGCCACTCCTCAGTAAAAGGCACAACAGCCAAAAGGCCCATAAAGATTAAGACCATGAAAAACAAGATTCTCTGGTCTGATGGAACCAGATTGAACTCTTTGGCCTGAATGCCAAGTGACACATCTGGAGGAAACATGTTCTGTGTGCTTAAGGTCGTTGCCCTGTTGGAAGGTGAACCTTGGCCCCAGTCTGATGTCCTGAGCGCTCTGGAACAGGTTTTCATCAAGGATCTCTGCACTTTGCACTTTTCATCTTTCCCTCGATCCTGACTAGTCTTTCAGTCCCTGCCGCTGAAAAACATCCCCACAGCATGCTGCTTCTTTAATCAGCGCAACAGTTTTCAGCTGTGCTAACATATTTTCAAAAGGGTTTTCTAATGATCAATTAGCCTTTTAAAATGATAAACTTGGATTAGCTAACACAATGTGCCATTGGAACACAGGAGTGATGGTTGCTGATAATGGGCCTCTGTACGCCTATGTAGATATTCCATAAAAAATCTGCCGTTTCCAGCTACAATAGTCATTTACAACATTAACAATGTCTACACTGTATTTCTGATCAAAAATTTGAATGCAACATGTAAAGTGTTGGTCCTACCTCTTTCAAGGTATCTGTGACCAACAGATGCATATCTGTATTGCCAGTCATGTGAAATCCATAGATTAGGGCCTAATAAATGTATTTCAATTGACTGATTTCCTTATATGAACTGTAACTCAGTTATACATTTGAAATTGTTGCATGTTGCGTTTATATTTTTGCTCGGTGTATTTAAATTCCGGACTCTGACATTGCTCGTCCTGATATTTCTTAATTCCTTTATTTTTATTTTGGGGATTTGTGTGTATTGTTTTGTATTCTTACAGTAGGTATTACTGTACTGTTGGAGCTAGAAACACAAGCATTTCACTGCACCTGCGATAACATCTGCTAAATATGTGTATGCAACCAATAACATTTGATTTGATCTAAAAAGGCCTATAAAAAAAGAAAATCACTCCATCTCTGACTGTACAGCGTATGTTTTATATTTGCAGGCTAAGGTCGGATGCAGGCCTTAGATTCTCACTTTATCACATATAGTCGGGTTGTTGCGGAAGGGTTATTGGCAATTGCAGGCGGATAAACAAACAGCTGACTGGCGCATCACTAGTGTGTGTGCGTGTGTGTGTGTGTGTGTGTGTGTCTTTGAGTGCTGTATGTTCATGTTATTTTTGTGAGTTATCAGCATCAACAGCAGTAAATAATGGTGTCAGTTCATCATCATACAAGGGTATGGCAGTGTGTGGGTGAGAAGGTTAAACATGTGAGTACATAAATATACCTGTATCGTACATGTATGAGTGCGTAGGTGTTTGTGTGTCTCAGTGTGTGTGTTCAAATGCATTATACAACTCACACACTCTTCATCTTGCACTAGCTGAACTAGTTTCTGCAAAATTTCATGTAGTACCCTGCAGACAAAGAATTGGCAGTGTAAGACACAACATCCATCTTCCCAGTGCGTGTTTCTGAGTGCCTGTGGCGAATGGATTACTGTCCCTACCTGCCCTTGATGTTGAAGTTCTTGCCCAGCAGCAGGTGTTTGAGGGAGGGGTGTCTGGAGAAGGCTGGGATGACACCCAGCAGGTCGCCATCTAACCCTGAGACCAAAGACAGAAACACAGAATAATCCATTTTAACTGCCATATGTTAGCCCTGAAAAGGCCCATAAGACTGTTGCATGCGTAAGGGTCACTCTCTCACCGTTGTCTGATATGTCCAGAGTTCCGATGCAGGCCACTCTAGGAAACAGCTCCTGGAGCACCCCGGCACCTGCAGACCTCAGCTGAGAGAGGAAAGGAGAGAGAGAGAAGACTAAATCAAATGGAGAGACAGGAAGGCAAGGTAATTCAGACTGTAGCAGATGGGCACTTCACCTCACAGCCGCTGATGTCCAAGTGTAAATCAGTGATGTGAGGATTGGAAGACAGGCCCAGGAAGAGAGCTCTGAAAAATGGAAGGAGGGAGAGAGAAGCGGTCAAGAAACATCAATGCATTTTGCTGTGACTGATTTTTCATAAATGTTCCTAAAATGAAACCACGTGGCTTTTCTATTCACACACTGAGTGGTTCTGCAGCAGTCTTAAAGGATTTTGGAGAAAAGGAGCTTAGAGATTACTAAAACTACTTTGCCAAGGACCAGTAAGTGCTTAAAGTGAAAAATGCAAGAGGTGTGGTAAAAAAAAAAACACCTTCACTTGATCGGAAGTTTAGATTTACCAACAAACATGATAAAGAATTCATGTAGGGTAGGTAAATAAATAATAGACTGAGTTAGCTGGTCTTGAGTGAGTCCATCATTTTGGCAGTTGGCCAGAGCGGAGTCCCTATCTCACCTCAGGGTGTCCAGAGGAAGCTTCATAGAAGACAGGTTGACATGTGTGAGACTGAAGGCTGAGCTGAAGAACTGCCTGAAGACAGGAAGAGTCTCCCTCACTTTCCTGAAAGATAAAGAGACAGGGAGAGAGGTAGAGAGGGGGAGAGAGAACAAATGAGAAAGAGAGAGAATGAGAGAGAGAAAGAAGTGAGAAGAATAGACATTAAGGCTAGGTCACCATTATTGCACAGTCAACTGCAGGAAATGGCAGGCCTTCAAATAACTACTAAACTCAGCAAAAAATAAATGTCCTCTCACTGTCAACTGTATAGATTTTCAGCAAACTTAACATGTGTAAATATTTGTATGAACATAAGATTCAACAACTGAGACAAATTGAACAAGTTCCACAGACATGTGACGAACAGAAATGGAATAATGTTTGCCTGAACAAGGGTGGGGGGGTCAAAATCAAAAGTAACAGTCAGTATCTGGTGTGGCCACCAGCTGCATTAAGTACTGCAGTGCATCTCCTCCTCATGGACTGCACCAAATTTGTCAGTTCTTGCTGTGAGATGTTACCCCACTCTTCCACCAAGGCACCTGCAAGTTCCCGGATATTTCTGGGGGAAATGGCCCTAGCCCTCACCCTCCAATCCAACAGGTCCCAGACGTTCTCAATGGGATTGAGATCCGGGCTCTTTGCTGGCCATGGCAGAACACTGACATTCCTGTCTTGCAGGAAATCACGCACAGAACGAGCAGTATGGCTGGTGGCATTGTCATACTGGAGGGTCATGTCAGGATGAGCCTGCAGGAAGGGTACCACATGAGGGAGGAGGATGTCTTCCCTTTAAGGCACAGCATTGAGATTGCCTGCAATGACAACAAGCTCAGTCCGATGATGCTGTGACACACTGCCCCATACTAGAGCACTTTTTGCTAGTCCTGTCTGGTCCAGCGGCGGTGGGTTTGTGCCCATAGCCGACGTTGTTGCCGGTGATGTCTGGTGAGGACCTGCCTTACAACAGGCCTACAAGCCCTCAGTCCAACCTCTCTCAGCCTACTGCTGACAGTCTGAGCACTGATGGAGGGATTGTGCGTTCCTGGTGTACCTCGGGCAGTTGTTGTTGCCATCCCGTACCTGTCCCGCAGGTGTGATATGCGGATGTACCGATCCTGTTCAGGCGTTGTTACACGTGGTCTGCCACTGCGAGGACGATCAGCTGTCCATCCTGTCTCCCTGTAGCGCTGTCTTAGGCGTCTCACAGTACGGACATTGCAATTTATTGCCCTGTCCACATCTGCAGTCCTCAGGCCTCCTTGCAGCATGCCTAAGGCACGTTCACGCAGATTATCAGGGACCCTGGGCATCTTTCTTTTGGTGTTTTTCAGAGTCAGTAGAAAGGCCTCTTTAGTGTTCTAAGTTTTCAAAACCATGACTTTAATTGCCTACTGTGTGTAAGCGGTTAGTGTCTTAACGACCGTTCCACAGGTGCATGTTCATTAATTATTTATGGTTCATTGAACAAGCATGGGAATCAGTGTTTAAACCCTTTACAATGAAGATCTGTGAAGTTATTTGGATTTTTACGAATTATCTTTGAAAGACAGGGTCCTTTCTTTTTTTGCTGAGTTTATGATATCAGAGAATGTGAACAACACGAAACAATTTAACAAAAATAGTTTTGTATCAAACCATCTGCTAACACAACTAGGCGTGAAATCTTCTCCTTGTGGACCCAGACACACACTTCAGCGGCACATATGTGGTTGTACACCAGATGAAGAATGAACAAATTCTAAGCATGTTAGCAGATAACAGAAGCATCCAGGCATTTCATTGTAATACAGGGGACGGAATGTTCCTAAATTGTAGAACGTATAATTTACACCCATTTTAGCCTGACCATTCAAATAATTAAACAGAGAGGAAGTGGAGAGAGGCAGAAAGATAAAGAAAGCGATAGCAGACAAGGGGTTTATGGGGGCTCATGCCAGAGCATGACATTATGAGAACAGGTCTGTGTTCCCAACATGTGCTATCCGACCTATGGGCTCATCAGCATAAATCCTGTCAGACGGGGCTGCAGGCAAGAGACTTAGGCTGGCTTTAGTCACATAGAGATGAGCAACAGATACACACAGCACAGAAGGGCCAGGGTAAACACTGCACACTGTTACAGTCAATGCTCTGGGAGGAAAGAGAGACACAGAGAAAGAGAGAGAGAGGATAGCGCTGGCTGTTAATATTCATGAGTCTTTCCCTCTTATCAGCTCAAACAGATTTATGTCCCGTTTCATGTGGCGTGATCAGAGCTCAGGCAGAACCACCACGACTCCAGTGGCTGCTACCACACATACAGCTGATTACCATGACCTAGTGAAGGACAGACACACAGAAAGGGAGGGAGGGAGCGAGCGAGTGAGAAAACAATCAAGAGAGATGCAATAGAGAAAGAGAGGCATGAGAGGGATGGAGAAAGAGGATAGAGAGGGATGGTGATATTAATAGTAGAGAGAGAGAGAGAGAGAGATAAATAGTAGAGAGAAAAGAGCTGGAGCGAGGGAGGTGAGTGGGTGAGTGAGAAAATGGTGGCGCGAGAGCCTGGGGATTTGAACAATAATTCCCTTCTAAAGTTAGTCTCATTTTTCAGAAACTTTTCCATAATGGAGTAATATGCAGAGCAGCGATGGGGTTGCTGCTCTGCCAGTCCTGAGGGAGGCCAGGTGAGAGATGGATCTGCTCCTCCAGATTGTTCTGATCCAAACTAGTTAAACACTGGTTCAGAGACAGAATAGATAGATGAGGGGGCAACTTGTACAGTTGCACACATTTCTATCTAATTCGGTCTAGGTGGTAGGTACAGGGGTAAATGCCCATCTGTGATAGAATGTCTTGTGCTGACTCCTTGGAGTCCATGTAGACTGGAATGTCTACATGGACACTTTCCTCAGGGATGATAAGCTGTCATGTCGGCTTACTGGTGGTTGCCCCTCGGGGACAAATTAAGATAAGTAAATAGAAATGGATTAAGGTCCATTCAAGGGGATAGACAGACACCTCACCTGTGAGAGAAGCAGTTCTTGGAGAGATTCAGGTAAGAGAGATCAGCACAACATCCCCTCAGTAGAGCACCAAATAACTGTTATGGAGAGAAACCAATACATTAGTAATCATTACGTTTACAAAACAACAAATACATACAAATATCAATCATGAAAATAAGCTTTGCAGTTTCATGGTCATTTTCCTAAGAGTCAAGATTACAATCTGTTAGCAAAAATGCAAATGTTCTGACAAATCTATTAACAGTAAAAGAAAATTACAATTTGAAAAAGGTCCACCAGACTCTCGACAGGGGAGATTACATTGGAGAAAACAAGATATGAAACCAATAACATCATCACGATAACTCATCCATAAAGAGAGTGTTCTCCTTTCATCCCAAAAAGACACCAGAGGAAGAAGAGTGAGTTGGGAACAAGTAATGACAGAACAGAAGCTTTCCATCTCAGAATACACTAATATTCTATTCAAAATTCATGCTCAACATCAGAGGTAAATTCTTCCTGTTTTTAGGGCGAATGTTCCTCCCAAAGTTATACAGATGAAATGTCCTGCTCATACGTTTGTAGAACTACAGAACTGTTATATAGCCCAATTAAAGTTATACAGATGAAATGTCCTGCTCATACGTTTGTAGAACTACAGAACTGTTATATAGCCCAATTAAAGTTATACAGATGAAATGTCCTGCTCATACGTTTGTAGAACTACAGAACTGTTATATAGCCCAATTAAAGTTATACAGATGAAATGTCCTGCTCATACGTTTGTAGAACTACAGAACTGTTATATAGCCCAATTAAAGTTATACAGATGAAATGTCCTGCTCATACGTTTGTAGAACTACAGAACTGTTATATAGCCCAATTAAAGTTATACAGATGAAATGTCCTGCTCATACGTTTGTAGAACTACAGAACTGTTATATAGCCCAATTAAAGTTATACAGATGAAATGTCCTGCTCATACGTTTGTAGAACTACAGAACTGTTATATAGCCCAATTAAAGTTATACAGATGAAATGTCCTGCTCATACGTTTGTAGAACTACAGAACTGTTATATAGCCCAATTAAAGTTATACAGATGAAATGTCCTGCTCATACGTTTGTAGAACTACAGAACTGTTATATAGCCCAATTAGCGCATCCACATCTCCACTTCAATTACTACAAAGTCCACTTCATTATGCGTGTTAGTTAGACTATCCTGATCATAGATCAGACAGTGTATGTTAAGCATCTTTAACTGTATAATCAAAGCATGAAGCACTCAGAGTGGAGACACTACTAACCAAGTCCACAGTGCAGTCGGTCCCAGAGAGGTCCAGATGAACCAGGCAATTAGTCTGGGCGAGGAACAGGTACATGTTCTGGAGAGTGATAAACAGAGAGACAGTCAGTGTGTTTGTGTATGTTGCATGCGTGTACTGTATATGTGGAGTTTATGTGTGATCTCACCGTAGCATCCTCCCCAGACAGAATCCCAGGGTTCTTACTCAGGTCCAGGTGAAGCAGAGAGTTGGTGTAATCATCACTGGAGCAGAGGGCCTGGGAGAGAGACACCACACCTGACAGAGAGAAAAATGTATCAATTAACAAATAGTCTGTTAACATAGAGAAAATACAGTAACTGCAGCAGGGGAGGGAAAGAGTCCCAGGTCAGCACTATTAACCAGAGCCAACCACTAATCACATAAAACCCTCCATCTGAAACCAAAATCAGCACTATTAACCAGAGCCAACCACTAATCACATAAAACCCTCCATCTGAAACCAAAATCAACACTATTAACCAGAGCCAACCACTAATCACATAAAACCCTCCTTCTGAAACCAAAATCAGCACTATTAACCAGAGCCAACCACTAATCACATAAAACCCTCCATCTGAAACCAAAATCAGCACTATTAACCAGAGCCATCCACTAATCACATAAAACCCTCCTTCTGAAACCAAAATCAGCACTATTAACCAGAGCCATCCACTAATCACATAAAACCCTCCATCTGAAACCAAAATCAGCACTATTAACCAGAGACAACCAGTAATCACATACAACCCTCCATCTGAAACCAAAATCAGCACTATTAACCAGAGCCATCCACTAATCACATAAAACCCTCATCTGAAACCAAAACACATATGTGTATATAGTCGGCCCATTACATTAGAGCAGCAAATTAAAATCTATTTTTAAATCTCTTCATTGCAGAAAATACCGTTTCTTCTTAAGCGAAACAAAATAGTAAAAACAGGTTTAGTAAGCAAGTGTTCTACCAAACTGTTAGTAACTTAGCCCTGTGTTCTACCAAACTGTTAGTAACTTAGCCCTGTGTTCTACCAAACTGTTAGTAACTTAGCCCTGTGTTCTACCAAACTGTTAGTAACTTAGCCCTGTGTTCTACCAAACTGTTAGTAACTTAGCCCTGTGTTCTACCAAACTGTTAGTAACTTAGCCCTGTGTTCTACCAAACTGTTAGTAACTTAGCCCTGTGTTCTACCAAACTGTTAGTAACTTAGCCCTGTGTTCTACCAAACTGTTAGTAACTTAGCCCTGTGTTCTACCAAACTGTTAGTAACTTAGCCCTGTGTTCTACCAAACTGTTAGTAACTTAGCCCTGTGTTCTACCAAACTGTTAGTAACTTAGCCCTGTGTTCTACCAAACTGTTAGTAACTTGCCCTGTGCTACACAAAACTGTTAATTAACTTGCCCTGTGTTCTACCAAACTGTTAGTAACTTAGCCCTGTGTTCTACCAAACTGTTAGTAACTTAGCCCTGTGTTCTACCAAACTGTTAGTAACTTAGCCCTGTGTTCTACCAAACTGTTAGTAACTTAGCCCTGTGTTCTAGCAAACTGTTCGTAACTTAGCCCTGTGTTCTACCAAACTGTTAGTAACTTAGCCCTGTGTTCTACCAAACTGTTAGTAACTTAGCCCTGTGTTCTACCAACTGTTAGTACCTTAGCCCTGTGTTCTACCAAACTGTTAGTAACTTGCCCTGTGTTCTACCAAACTGTTAGTAACTTGCCCTGTGTTCTACCAAACTGTTAGTAACTTGCCCTTTAATCCACCAAACTGTTAGTAATTTGCCCTGTGTTCTACCAAACTGTTAGTAATTTAGCCCTGTGTTCTACCAAACTGTTAGTAACTTGCCCTGTGTTCTACCAAACTGTTTGTAACTTGCCCTGTGATCCACAAAACTGTTAGTAATTTAGCCCTGTGTTCTACCAAACTGTTAGTAATTTAGCCCTGTGTTCTACCAAACTGTTAGTAACTTGCCCTGTGCTCCACCAAACTGTTAGTAATTTAGCCCTGTGTTCTACCAAACTGTTAGTAACGAACCACATACAGTGGCAGAACTAACTCTGCTCTACCAAACTACTGCCACCATATAGTAGATTATGTTCATCCCTAATTCGCCTAGATTAAAGAGGAAATTAGCAGACAGCAGACAGGCATGTTGCATTGTGCTGTACTCAGAGGAGGCAATCCTTCTTCTGTAAATCTATCTAGTTTCAACGTTTATTTGTCATGTGCACAGTGTAAAACAGTACAGTGAAATGTTTTCTTGCGAACTCTTTCCCAACAATACAGTATTCACTACCAAGGTGAGTAAATATATAAACTCAACAAAAAAAGAAACATCCCTTTTTCAGGACCCTGTCTTTCATAGATAATTCGTAAAAATCCAAATAACTTCACAGATCTTCATTGTAAAAGGGTTTAATTAACCTCTTGGCGTTCCCCTAGGATAGGGGGCGCTACAGCGATTTTTGAAAAGAAATCGTGCCCATTTTAAACGGCCTCCTACTCAAACTCAGAAGCTAGGATATGCATATAATTAATACTTGTGGATAGAAAACACCCTAAAGTTTCTAAAACTGTTTGAATGGTGTCTGTGAGTATAACAGAACTCATATGGCAGTCAAAACCCCGAGACCGATCGTAACAGGATGTGGAATTCTGAATTGTGGACTCAACTTCACATCTTTGCCTGTAATTCACACAGTGAGCAATGGTTCATTGAGCACTTCCTATTGCTTCCACTAGATGTCCCCGGTCTTTACAAAGTGGTTTGAGTCTCCTACTGTTAAAACTGAATGAATGAGACGCTGTTGAAATTGGTCACATGAGGAGGGCCATCACCATTATGACGCCGGCGGCCCTGGCTTCCCTCCCCTTTCGAAACGTTTTGAAACACAATGCAATCGTCCCCCTCGAATCTTATTGGCTCTCTTGTTGAAAAAGGCCCTGAAGATTTATGTTATACAACGTTTGACATGTTTGAACGAACCTAAATGGAAAAAATATGCATTTTCTCGAAATAGCTGTCCCGCGGCCGACGGAGCATTTGGATCAGCCTTCAGACACGCTAACAAGAACAAGCTCTTGGAACATAAAGGAGTAATTTTTTTGAACGAAAATACATTTGTTGTGGACCTGAGATTCCTGGAAGTGCTTTCTGATGAAGACAACCAAAGGTAAGGGATTATTGACAATAGTATACAAGACTAGATGTGATATGCGATTGTTCCAAGATGGCGCAGACCTATATTTACTAGGTAATTTTCTGAGTATCGCATCCCCTTTTATCGCAAAGTGTGATTACCCAGTAAAGTTATTTTTAAATCTGGCATTACAGGTGCTTTCAAGAGATATTCATCTATAAATCTTAGAATGACAATATTACATTTTAAAAATGTTTTCGAATAGTAATTTAGTAAATTGTAGCACTGTTTCACCGGATGCATTTGAGGGAAAATAGTTTGTCAACGTTACGTGCCGATGTAAAATGCTGTTTTTATATATAAATATGAACTTTATCGAACAAAAGAATGCATGCATTGTGTAACATGATGTCCTAGGTGTGTCATCTGATGAAGTTTGTAAAAGGTTAGTGCTGCATTTAGCTGTTTTTTGGTTATTTGTGATGCATGTGGTTGGTCGGAAAATGGCTATGTGGCTACTTTTACGATATACTCCTCTAACATAATCTAATGTTTTGCTTTTGCTGTAAAGCCTTTTTGAAATCGGACAACGTAGTTCGATTCAGGAGAGGTGTATCTATAAAACGATATAATTTGAAAAAAATGTTGAAAAAAAAAAATTATTACATTTTGTTATGATAATGGCGATAGGATTTTTCGCATACGGGACGGAGGCCGCACAGGGGTTAAACACTGTTTCCCATGCTTGTTTAATTAACCATAAACAATTAATGAACATGCACCTGTGGAACGGTCGTTAAAACCTCTTACATCTAGACGTTCCGCTAGCGGAACACCTGCTCCAATATCCAATGATGGGCGTGGCGCGAAATACAAACTCCTCGAAAATCCGAAAACTTCCATTTTTCAAACATATGACTATTTTACACCATTTTAAAGACAAGACTCTCCTTTATCTAACCACACTGTCCGATTTCAAAAAGGCTCTACAGCGAAAGCAAAACATTAGATTATGTCAGCAGAGTACCCAGCCAGAAATAATCAGACACCCATTTTTCAAGCTAGCATATAATGTCACAAAAAACAAAACCACAGCTAAATGCAGCACTAACCTTTGATGATCTTCATCAGATGACACTCCTAGGACATTATGTTATACAATACATGCATGTTTTGTTCAATCAAGTTCATATTTATATCAAAAAACTGCTTTTTACATTAGCATGTGATGTTCAGAACTAGCATTCCCACCGAATACTTCCGGTGAATTTACTAAATTACTCACGATAAACGTTCACAAAAAACATAACAATTATTTTAAGAATTATAGATACAGAACTCCTTTATGCAATCGCGGTGTCCGATTTTAAAATAGCTTTAAAATAGCTTTTCGGTGAAAGCACATTTTGCAACATTCTGAGTATGGCTAGCTATTTTGGCTAGCTATTTTGGCTAGCTATTTTGACACCCACCAAGTTTGGCACTCACCAAACTCAGATTTACTATAAGAAAAATTGGATTACCTTTGCTGTTCTTCGTCAGAATGCACTCCCAGGACTTCTACTTCATCACCCAATGTTGTTTTGGTTCTAAATAATCCATAGTTGTATCCAAATAGCGGCGTTTTGTTGTGCGTTCAAGACACTATCCGAAGGGTAAAGAAGGGTAAAGAAGGGTGACGCGTATCGTGACAAAAAAATTCAAAATATTCCATTACCGTACTTTGAAGCATGTCAAACGCTGTTTAAAATCTATTTTTATGCGATTTTTCACGTAAAATAGCGATAATATTCCAACCGGGAGTCGTTGTTTTCGTTCAAAGACTGAAAATGTAAACATAGAGTCGTCTCGTGCACGCGTGCACCCGTCTCATTGTTCTCAGATCGTCCACTTACCAAATGCGCTACTGTTATTCAGCCAGAGGCTACAAAGTCATCATTCAACGTTCTGCCGCCTTCTGAGAGCCTATGGGAGCCTCAGGAAGTGTCACGTTACAGCAGAAATACCCTGTTTTGGATAGAGATGGCAAAGAAGGCCAAGAAATGGTCAGACAGGGTACTTCCTGTAGAGAATCTTCTCAGGTTTTGGCCTGCCATTTGAGTTCTGTTATACTCACAGACAACATTCAAACAGTTTTAGAAACTTTGGAGTGTTTTCTATCCAAAGCTACTAATTATATGCATATTCTAGTTTCTGGGCAGGAGTAATAACCAGATTAAATCGGGTACGTTTTTTATCTGTCCGTGAAAATACTGCCCCCTATCCATAACAAGTTAAGACACTAACCGCTTACAGACAGCAGGCAATTAAAGTCATGGTTATGAAAACTTAGAACACTAAAGAGACTGACTCTGAAAAACACAAAAAGAAAGATGCCCGGACAACTGATCGTCCTCGCAGTGGCAGACCACGTGTAACAACACCTGCACAGGATCAGTACATCCGGACATCACACCTGCAGGACAGGTACAGGATGGCAACAACAACTTCCCGAGTTACACCAGGAAAACACAATCCCTCCATCAGTGCTCAGACTGTCCACAATAGGCTGAGAGAGGTTGGACTGAGGTTGGGCTTCTAGGGCTTCTAGGCCTGTTGTTAGGCAGGTCCTCACCAGACATCACTGGCAACAACGTCACCTATGGGCCCAAACCCACCCTCGCTGGAACAGACAGGACTTGCAAAAAGTGCTCTTCACTGACGATTCGCGGTTTTATGTCACCTGGGGTGATGGTCGGATTCGCGTTTATCGTCAAAGGAATGAGCATTACACCGAGGCCTATACTCTGGAGCGGGATCGATTTGGAGGTGGAGGGTCCATCATGGTCTGGGGCGGTGTGTCGCAGCATCATCGGACTGAGCTTGTTGTCATTGCAGGCAATCTCAACGCTGTGCGTTACAGGGAAGACATCCTCCTCCCTCATGTGGTACTCTTCCTGCAGGCTCATTCTGACATGACCCTCCAGCATGACAATGCCACCAGCCATACTGCTCATTCTGTGCGTGATTTCCTGCAAGACAGGAATGTCAGTGTTCTGCCATGGCCAGCAAAGAGTCCAGATCTCAATCCCATTGAGCACGTCTGGGACCTGTTGGATCGGAGGGTGAGGGCTAGGGCCATTCCCCCCAGAAATGTCCGGGAACTTGCAGGTGCCTTGGTGGAAGAGTGGGGTAAGATCTTACAGCAAGAACTGGCACGTTTGGTGCAGTCCATGAGGAGGAGATGCACTGCAGTACTTAATGCAGCTGGTGGCCACACCAGATACTGACTGTTACTTTTGATTTTGGCCCCCCCTTTGTTCAGGGACACATTATTCAATTTATGTTGGTCACATGTCTGTGGAACTTGTTCAGTTTATGTCTCAGTTGTTGAATTTTATGTTCATACAAATATTTACACATGTTAAGTTTGCTGAAAATAAATGCAGTTGACAGTGAGAGGACGTTTCTTTTCTTGCTGAGTTTATATATAAATAGATTTGAATCGTAAATGTGACAAACATAAGAGAACATAAACCATAGGACCCTGTATGGCTCAAGAGTCCCATGAGTAGGGCCCAGTGTCTTTTTTTTCTCCTGAAAACCCCAGGCCCTATATGAGGTCATGAGGTTCCGAGAGCAGTGGAGCGGTGACCATCACACGGGGGCACTGTGGCCCAGGG
Source organism: Salmo trutta (assembly GCF_901001165.1). Taxonomy (NCBI): domain Eukaryota; kingdom Metazoa; phylum Chordata; class Actinopteri; order Salmoniformes; family Salmonidae; genus Salmo; species Salmo trutta. Next base: position 36,425,874 of record NC_042977.1, on the reverse strand, counting down.
GACAGAGGGAGGAGAGAGGGATGAACACACCCTTAGAGGAGAGGGACGTCTTGGAGAGGTTGAGCAGACGAAGGCCTTTGTTGAGGCGACACACCAGTTGGATGAGGTTTGACACTCCTGGAGAGAAACGCATATGGGAGTAAGTTTGTCAGAGTGAAAGAAACACACACACACACACACACACACAGAGAGAGATTAGAGAAAATACACACAAAAACACACCCTTGACAACACCATACACTAGCGGTCAATAGTTTTAGAACACCTACTCATTCAAGGGTTTTTCTTTATTTTTACTATTTTCTACATTGTAGAATAATAGTGAAGACATCAAAACTATGAAATAACAAATATGGAATCATGTAGTAACCAAACAAGTGTAAAACAAATCAAAATATATTTTATATTTGAGATTCTTCAAATAGCCACCCTTTGCCTTGATGACAGCTTTGAACACTCTTGGCGTTCCCTCAAACAGCTTCATGAGGTAGTCACCTGGAATGCATTTCAGTTAACAGGTGTGCCTTCTTAAAAGTTAATTTGTGGAATTTCTGTCCTTCTTAATGCGTTTAAGCCAATCAGTTGTGTTGTGACAAGGTAGGGGGCTATACAGAAGATAGCCCTATTTGGTAAAAGACCAAGTCCATATTATGACAAGAACAGCTCAAATAAGCAAAGAGAAATGACAGTTCATCATTACTTTAAGACATGAAGGTCAGTCAGTCCGGAAAATGTCAAGAACTTTGAAAGTTTCTTCAAGTGCAGCCTCAAAAACCATCAAGCGCTATGATGAAACTGGCTCTCATGATGACCGCCACAGGAATGGAAGACACGTAGTTACCTCTAATGCAGAGGATAAGTTCATTAGAGTTAACTGCACCTCAGATTGCAGCCCAAATAAATGCTTCACAGAGTTCAAGTAACAGACACATCTCAACATCAACTGTTCAGAGACTGTGTGAATCAGGCCTTCATGGTCGAGTTGCTTTAAAGAAACCACTACTAAAGGACACCAATAATAAGAAGAGACTTGTTAGGGCCAAGAAACACGAGCAATGGAGATTAGACCAATGGAAATGTGTCCTTTGGTCTGGAGTCCAAATTGGAGATTCTTGGTTCCAACCTCCGTGTTGTTGTGAGACGCGGTGTGGGTGAACGGATGATCTCTGCATGTGTAGTTCCCACCGTAAAGCATGGAGGAGGAGGTGTTATGGTGTGTGGGTGCTTTGCTGGTGACACTGTCTGTGATTTATTTAGAATTCAAGGCACACTTAACTAGCATGGCTACCACAGCACTCTGCATCTGGTTTGGGCTTAGTGGGACTATCATTTGTTTTTGAACCGGACAATGAACCACACACCTCCAGACTGTGTAAGGGCTATTTTACCAAGAAGGAGAGTGATGGATTGCTGTATCAGATGACCTGGCCGCCACAATCCCCCAACCTCAACCAAATTGAGATGGTTTGGGATGAGTCGGACTCTCGCTACATATTCGTCGCCAAATCCACTGTCTCCAGGTCCGCTATAAGTCTTCGCTAGGTAAAGCACCTTCTATAAGCTTTTGCTAGGTCCACCTTATCTCAGCTCACTGGTCACCATAGCAACACCCACCAGTAGCACGTGCTCCAGCAGGTGTATTTCACTGGTCATCCCCAAAGCCACACCTCTTTTGGCAGCCTTTCCTTCCAGTTCTCTGCTGCCAATTATTGGAACGAATTGCAAAAATCACTTAAGTTGGAGACTTATATCTCCCTCACTAACTTTAAGCGTCAGCGGTCAGAGCAGCTTACCGATCGCTGCAGCTGTACACAGCCCAACTGTAAATAGCCCATCCAACCAACTACCTACCTCATCCCCATATTTGTTTTTGTTTTTCTTCTCTTTTGCACACCAGTATTTCTACTTGCACATCCTCATCTGCACATACATCACTTCAGTGTAAATTGCTAAATTGTAATTACTTTGCCACTATTGGCCTATTTATTGCCTATCCTTACTTAATTTGCACACACTGTATACAAATGTTTCTATTGTGTTATTGACTGTACGTTTGTTTATCCCATGTGTAACTCTGTGTTGTTGTTTTTGTCGCACTGCTTTGCTTTATCTTGGCCAGGTCGCAGTTGGTAATGAGAATTTGTTCTCAACTGGCCTACCTGGTTAAATAAAGGCGAAATGAAAAATAAAATAAATAAAAGAGTGAAGGAAAAGCAGCTAACAAGTGCTCAGCATATGTGGGAACTCCTTCAAGACTGTTGGAAAAGCATTCCAGGTGAAGCTGATTGAGAGAATGCCTAGAGTGTGCAAAGCTGTCATCAAGGCAAAGGGTGGCTATTTGAAGAATCTTGTATAACAATTTTGGTTACTACATGATTCCTTTATGTGTTATTTCATAGTTTAAAGTCTTCACTACTATTCGACAATGTAGAAAATAGTAAAAAATAAAATCAAAACCCTTGAATGAGTAGGTAGGTGTTCTAAAACTTTTGATTGGTAGTGTGTACATGGTCAGCAAAATCAACACATACACATTTGTGCATAATTTACGCAGACAAAAAACTAATCTAGTACATGGCCTCTACAGGCACACAGTGATGTGAGTGGGAGTGACAGGTGTCAGAAAGGCACATTCTGATGTACTAATGAGTTCTTGGCACGCAGACAACCCTGACTCACATTGGAGGACACACACACACACACACACACACGCACACACACACACACACACACACAATCTGCAGAGTAAACAGCAAACACTGAGAAAGATGCACCCAGACTGGCATTCACACACATTACTGATGCTGAAAAAGAGTGAATGAGTAACAGAGTGCCTCTGAGGCTCCTGTACCTTGGGTGTCCAGGGGGTTGTGGGCCAGGTTGAGCGAGTGGATCACAGAGGCAGGGTTTTCAGACAGAGCTGTCGCCATTTTCTGAGGAAAATCTCTAAAATAGTCAATATAGAGAGAAGATGGATTAAATATTGTTTTGATGCTTGCTGTGATACATTATACATCAGAGTATGTCTGAGTCATGGTAGAGAAAAATCTAGTCAAGAGTGAAGTCAGAATGGCAAGACAAGAATAAGACAGATAAAAGAGATGAAAGAGAGAGATGACATATCAGGTGGATGGGAGGAGTCTCACGATTTGAGGCCAGCATTCTCCAGAGTGAGTTCTTCCAGACTGCTGGACTTACTGACGGTGTGAAGGACCTGCTCCAGCACCTCTGACCCCTGGGGCGACACAGAGAGAGACTGTTACATGAACAGGCTCCTGTTCTAACCAACTAGGAAAGAATGAAAACCTGGTAGCCTTGTCTAAACACAGACAGAAAACTAGATATCACATGCAATCAGTAATGTAGAGTGGATAGTTACAATGCGCATGTCTTTGCAGTAGAGTTTGGTGAACCAAGTGTTGTACGCCATGGAAGCAACCATCACCGCCAGGTCCCTGAAATAGACACACACACACACACACACACACACACACACACACACACACACACACACACACACACACACACACACACACACACACACACACACACACACAATTTCAGCCTTAGATAAAAAAAAATGAAATAATACATTCCTACAGCCAAACAAAAAAACTATCTCCAGCAAAACAACTTCATCAGAGAGAGCCGTAGGGATGGATTGAGAAATGATGTATGATTCTGCAGCACACTCTCCCTGTTGGGGCGGTGGGAAAGAGCGAGATAGAGCAAAACTGATAGCGAGAGAGGAAGGAGAGAGGGCAGAGAGGAGGATCGATGGGCTGACTGAGGGAGGCCAGGTCAGTGGATTACTCAGTGTGAGGTTCCACAGAGCCATGTTTTGATCCTAGCCAACGGCCTAAAACCATTTTATCCTGCCCAACACACCATGTGTCCAGTAGGAGGGAGAGACAGAGGGATGCAGGAAGATAGACAGACAGGTTGACGGAAGGAGAGAGAGACAGGGGGGCGGAGGGAGAGAGAGAGAGAGGGAGAGAGAGAATCAGAGTGAGAGAGAGAGACAGAGGGAGAGAGACAGGGACGAAGGGAGAGAGACGGGGAGGGAGACGGGGACAGAGGGAGAGAGACGGGGAGAGAGACGGGGTGAGAGACATGGGGACGGAGGGCGAGAGACATGGGGACGGAGGGCGAGAGACAGGGGGACGGAGGGCGAGAGACAGGGGGACGGAGGGCGAGAGACAGGGGATGGAAGGAAAGAGGCAGAGAGCGTGAGAGAAAGTGGCAGAGAGAGGAAGCAGCAAACAGAGATCAACAGAGAGAAACTGCAACAGATTAAGAGAGATAGAGCTCTTAAAGGGGAATGCCCTCAATTACATTAGGGCCCAGTCCAGTGTATGGCTGAGGGCTGCGTTCTCATTTCACATGCCATCATGGAGAGGACTTCCCTCTGGCTGGCCAAATGATGTGTGTGGTGTGCGTGTGTTCACACTCCACAACCTCTCCCAGTGTTCCCCACCAGCCAACAGCAGCACCCTCTTACCCTGGATTACTGGCACGATTTCCCTGAATCAACAATTCCAATAAAAGGGTGAGCTTCTCTTCTAGTCCATGTCTACGAGCGCTATCCATCTCCTTGGGGCCTGTAGGGCACTAGAGCATGACAGACTGCCAGCTATACTCTAGAGATACACAGGAACTAGGTTTAGCTCGCTGTGGGGGTGAAGTTTGAACCCCCTGGGTTATTCCTGCAGGGCCAGACAGGCAGCAGAGAGAGAAAGGTGTCCACAGGAAGAATGAAATACAGTAGAAGAGTACAGCAGTCAGCAGACAAAGCATGGTGTCGGAGGCTGTAACTGTAGAAGGCAGAAATCAGAAGAGATTGGGGGAATGTGAAATGACGGCCCAGAGTGATGCACCACAAATGCCTCCTGGTAGACAGGGAAGTCGGACAGTCAGAGGGTCAGCCTACAGGACGTGCTGGAACTAGAGCACCTGACAGTCACTTCATAGGACTACAGTCAAGTCTCAGATCACCTGCACGTTATTCTCATGTCATATTCACATCTCAGAAAAAGCAGCAGCTGCTGAGGGCACGTTATTCTCATATCATATTCACATCTCAGAAAAAGCAGCAGCTGCTCTTCGTGGGGTCCAGCAAAATGAAGGTAGTTTATACAATTTAAAAAACATTACAATACATTCACAGATTTCACAACACACTGTGTGCCCTCAGGCCCCTTCTCCACCACTACCACATACCTACAGTACTAAAATCATGTGTATGTATAGTGTGTATATGTGTGTGTGTGTGTGTGTGTGTGTGTGTGTGTGTGTGTGTGTGTGTGTGTGTGTCTGTATGCATGCATGCATGTGTCTGTGCCAATGTTTGTGTTGCTTCACAGTCCCCGCTGTTCAATAAGGTTTTTTTTATCTGTTTTTTAAATCAAATTTTACTGCTTGCGTCAGTTATTTGATGTTAGAACAGAACAGGTGGTGTACCTGCTGTCCAGGTGGCTGAAGTCCAACAGGTTGAACTCCCTGTTGTCTTGAGAGTGATAGATAGTGTCCACATCCTGAATGAGAGAGAGAGAGAGAGAGAGAGAGAGAGAGAGAGAGAGAGAGAGAGAGTCAGGTTACAAATGCTGTATGATGATACCAGTGACACTATAATACAACTTCATTAATTGAATACTACATCCGGAGGATGTATTGTGGATGTGGTACAGAGTGGTATTCTATTTTTCTTTTTTTTCTTCAAAATGTTCCCCCTTTTTTCCCCCAATTTCATGATTACAATCTTGTCTCATCGCTGCATGACTTCGAAACATGACCCACCAAGCCGCGCTTCTTAACACCTGCTTGCTTAACCCGGAAGCCAGCTGCACCAATGTGTCAGATGAATCACTGTTCAACTGACGACCGGGGTCAGCCTGCAGGCGTCTGGCCCGCCACAAGGAGTCGCTAGAGCGCAATGAGCCAAGTAAAGCCCCCCCGGCCAAATCCTCCCCTAACCCGGACGATGCTGGGCCAATTGTGCGCCGCCATATGAGACTCCCAGTCACTTCCGGTTGTGACACAGCCTGGGATCGAACCCAAGGCTATAGTGACGCCGAAACACTTTGATGCAGTGCCTTAGAACGCTGCGCCACTTGGGAGGCCCACAGAGTGGTATTCTTACCCACTGCACTTCCTCCTTACAGCCGATGCCATTATAGTCACACAGAGCTGCGTAGGTCTCAGAGAAACCACCTGAGAGAGGGAAAGTGAGGAGAGGAAAAGGAGAGGGGCAAGAGAAGAAAGAGAAACAGCAAGAGGGGGGAAGTAAATATTGAGGTGAGATTAAAAACAACAGCATGAAAGAACTTCAGTTAAAAGAGATTAAAATCATAACTGATCAGATACAGTCATAGATTAATTAATTCATGAATTAATACAATTATGCTCCAGGTGAATTTAAAATGTGTCACTGACTGAACAGATTGAGTGAGTGAGTAAGTGAGTGAGTGACTGAGTAGCAGAGTGATGAGCAGAGTGATTGACTGAGTAGGCGGCTCACCACAGGTTTTCTGAGTCTCTACAGATGATTCAGAGTTTGGTGAAAACTTTTGTACTCCATCAGAGACGTCCCCCTCTGCTCGACAGATGGCCGGACTGAAAGACAGAGAGAGATGAGGGAGAGAAGAAAAAGAAAGATATTAACTCAGTCAGTGAAAATATGGATATAGTACTTATTATGCATGTTTGTGACGTGACTGTACTACTACATTAAATGCACAGTATCCTTGATCAAGTTGTATAGTAGATCCAACCCTATTGTCTGGTGTTATGTCTGACCCTAATCATCCTTAGTTCAATAACCCTAACTAACCTTTAATCAATTACTTTAACTTACTCTAGGTCCTTTAACTACAGTTTCTCTGGATCCTGTTAAATGATCTGCTGGAAATCAGTCCTTTTGGAAGACGATATACATCACTGTGGATGAGCCTCTCAGAGGTCAATACCCAGAACACAGTCAATCCTTTTTTTGTGACCAACTTTTTATTATTATAAAAAAAATGTTTTTGAGGGGTTCAGAACACAGACAGGCAATAGTATTCAAAAAGTACATACATAAAGAAACTAAAAACAGCAGAAAAATAAAATAAGCTTTATTTGTCCTAACTGTCCCTACTCCCCTCTCCCTTTCTCAGCAGGTGCAACTCATCCTATTCCTCCCTCTCTCCACACCTCGGGCTCATGTTGTGGAAATATCTATGTATAAAACAAAACATCATGGGTAACTCATCTTATGTTTATATAATTGTTTGTGGGACCACGGCACACATGAATAAAATCAGCCTGCATATAGTACATCGATATTCTATACCGATATTCAAAATACAATTTATAAATTCAATCACACAAGCTATAGAGAGCTCTATTGAAAGAATGTCAAGGAAGTTTTATAGCCATTGAGTTACGCTGAACTTATGTGGAGTCTTCCATCTGGTCACTAACTATTTTTGTCGCAGTCAGTCCAGACAGCCATTTCTGGGGTACTGTGAGAGTCAGTGAAGAGTCATCATTCAACAATAATATAATGTAGAGATGGGGAATGGCAGCGCCAACTATGCTCGACACAGACCTGGCAACCTGGGGAAATCAGTCCCACATCATGTGACCAGAAGGTCTTCACACTGGGGAAATCAGTCCCACATCATGTGACCAGGAGGTCTTCACACTGGGGCAGTCAGTCCCACATCATGTGACCAGAAGGTCTTCACACTGGGGCAGTCAGTCCCACATCATGTGACCAGGAGGTCTTCACACTGGGGCAGTCAGTCCCACATCATGTGACCAGGAGGTCTTCACACTGGGGCAATCAGTCCCACATCATGTGACCAGGAGGTCTTCACACTGGGGCAATCAGTCCCACATCATGTGACCAGGAGGTCTTCACACTGGGGCAGTCAGTCCCACATCATGTGACCAGGAGGTCTTCACACTGGGGCAGTCAGTCCCACATCATGTGACCAGGAGGTCTTCACACTGGGGCAATCAGTCCCACATCATGTGACCAGGAGGTCTTCACACTGGGGCAATCAGTCCCACATCATGTGACCAGGAGGTCTTCACACTGGGGCAATCAGTCCCACATCATGTGACCAGGAGGTCTTCACACTGGGGCAGTCAGTCCCACATCATGTGACCAGGAGGTCTTCACACTGGGGCAGTCAGTCCCACGTCATGTGACCAGGAGGTATTCACACTGGGGCAGTCAGTCCCACATCATGTGACCAGAAGGTCTTCACACTGGGGCAGTCAGTCCCACATCATGTGACCAGGTCTTCACACTGGGGTAGTCAGTCCCACATCATGTGACCAGGAGGTCTTCACACTGGGGCAGTCAGTCCCACATCATGTGACCAGGAGGTCTTCACACTGGGGCAGTCCCACATCATGTGACCAGGACGTTCACACACTGGGGCAGTCCCATATCATGTGACCAGGACGTTCACACACTGGGGCAGTCCCACATCATGTGACCAGGAGGTCTTCACACAGGAGTCCCACATCATGTGACCAGCAGATCTTCACACTGGGGCAGTCCCACATCATGTGACCAGGAGGTCTTCACACTGGGGCAGTCAGTCCCACATCATGTGACCAGGAGGTCTTCACACTGGGGCAGTCAGTTACATCATGTGACCAGCAGATCTTCACACTGGGACAGTCTCACATCATGTGCATGTAGCTTCCAATGTTAATTTGAGACACAACAGACATTTTGGAAAAGGAGCAAGTTTAAATTGGCAGCGTTTCCGCAGAGTCAAATAAAATCGGCGAATTCAAATGTAGTGTATTAGTTGATTATTAACATTTCCATACCGTAACTATTCACATTGGTTTACAGAGGTCACTCTTCTTACAGACAACATAGCAAGGTCGGTAGTAGTAGGGGATAGTAAGTTATAAGTAGGACCGTGTTGGGTACTAACTTCTAAACTTGAAATATGAAATATCCTTATTCATGTTACAATATTAGAACTGAGGGTATGTAAATCTCCCGAGTGCAGAAAGTACATTCTATCAGAACATGTTATTGTTAAATCTCAGGTATCCTATGGAGAGGAGAAGAGCCCAGTCTGGTTTCAGTCAACAGGTAAGGTAGGACAGCCGTGAGTTGGGGAGGGGTGAAGAATTTGGGTCGAGGTCAGATGAAGTGAGAAAGAACAGGCATCCCTAAAGTCCTGTCTAGCAACAGATATGTATTGGCTGTCCAGATGTGCAGGGAGACTCAGCATAGGAGGAAGGTATAAATATATGTGTTTGTGTAAATATGTCTTTGTCTTATGCAGCTGTGTGACCCAGTTGGTGAATAAACTTAGTTTGAGCTTTACTAGTCGTCTGTGAGTTTTACTCTGTTCATTTAGAATCTAACAACCCAGAGTTGCTTCTTTTCAGGTCACATGGTCCAGAAAAACTCTTGGCCCTTGCTATGAGTAATATTAATTAAACAAGGTAGACTTACGCATACATAGAGTTGTTGAATATTCTTGAGAGGGCATAGTTGACATGGTTCATCATATGATCAAGGTGGTCTTGTGATTGCAGTCTCAAGGAGTGGGTTGACTTGTCTGTGTCTATTACAACCTGAAAGGGGGAGTTGACATCACTGAGATGAGACTTCAGTGACCAGACACTTAAGCAGAGTAAAGGAAATTATCATTTCAGAAGACAAAAATCAGCATAGCTGAAACTAATTTATCCTGATTAACAAAACACCCTTGGGAATATAATTGTGACTGAAACCTTTGAAGAGTTTTGATAAACAAATATTTATGGAAAAAGTGAAATGAGACAGATGGTTGGTTTAGGGAATACAATCGTTTCTCACCTGATGATCTGGATAAGTGTTCATTGCCCGAATCTCCAGGAAGTTGAAAGTAACCTCCACCTGAAATCCGATTGATAGTTATTATAGTGATCAATATGACCAACTTCTCTTTACTGACAAATTATTTTGATAATCTTCCACACAAACATCATCATACTCATTATAAATCAAAAACAACACTATTAGTCTATTAAAAGTCAAATGGTGAAATACCTTGGAGGGGACTTTGACAGCAAATAGAAAGAGTCGCCATGTTGCCAGAACCTGAAAGGAAAATAAGATGTATTTAGCTGTCAGCCGGAAAGAAATACAAATAATACATCGCAACAAATAAAGCACTAACACCAATAAAGAGGACCAATCATTGTCTGATCATTCGAACATCACATTACTCTGTCATGTTTAGACATTACTTCCTAGCGTTTATTTTATATAAATATTGTGATGGTGACATTTCATTACTTAACACAGCTATTTTCAAATAGATTTTACTGTCAATGTGTCATAACTTGAATTGATTTAGGAGTAGGGAGTTGAGGAGACATAGGGGGAAACAGGAGAAAAAGGTGAAAGAGTCCATAATTTGATTATCAAATCAAATCATCACTTAGTGGTTGGCGGGAGTGAAAGTGTGCATATATTCAAAGTTCCGTCTGCAGAAGTAATTTATCTCATTCATAATTCAAACTACAAATTAGCATACTCCATCCACGCCTTTATCACACACACCCTGCACCACTCCCTACATCCCTAAATCTATACTTCTTTGCCCTCTCCTTCCCAAGTCTTAACCCAATTCCAGTCGGTTCTCCTTTTCTTTAACACCTCTCCTCTCTTGCCCCCTGCCATCCCTCCATTTACTTCTCCATCACCATGGAAATATGTTCAGTATTCCATCGGACTATCTTCTTAATCTTCTCATCTCACCAGTCACCTTTCTGTGTATTGTGCCCTCCCTCCCTCCCTGGCCCCGCCGACCCCCGCTCACTCTCCTTTCTATTCTTTTTCTGCTCTGTCGCTTTCAATTTCTCAAGGCCTCTCTGTGCTGAATCGTTAATGGAACCCCACCGTGCGACGTAAAGAGAGAGGAGGAGAGAAAGGGAGAGGGAGGGCGAAAGAGAGAGAGAGATGGCGGCACCAGATTTCCCATTAATAAAGTCCTCAGATTGAGCATCTCTTCCCCCTATTCTTAGCTAAGTTAGCACGTTGGCAGTGGATCAAGCTGTATCTGATGAGACGGCCAGGCAGTCAGGAAGCAGCCCCTGAGGTCTGTCAGAGGAGAGACAGGCATCCTCACCAAACCCCCTTTGAAACAAGGCCTTCTGAGAGCCTCTATTACAGAGACTGTTACTCATGTCAGAATGCTCTGACAAGTGTGGAAAACTCGGTTATATAAACCTGATCAGAGAACAGCGGAGGAGGAGAGAACACTGTGATCATGGCTGAACCGCTCAGCGGGAGAGGGACCGGGGGAGAAAAAGAGACAGGGATGCAGATCTCTCATCAAAGCCTTTGTCAGACACAAAAGATCAGCGCGTAAACACGGGCATCAATAATGTAGGCCTTATGGTGGGCTTTGATTTGATTGACTGGGAGGTTGAATATAGCCCACCATGGATTTCGCCTGCTCACATATCATTCAACATCTATTGAGATATCATTATTAAAACAAATCAATAGATTGGTTTTGGTGTTTGTTAGAAAATATATGTCAATCAACATCAGGGTAAACATTTTGGGTATTAAATTCAATGTTCCCTCTAAGCTGCGGACATGTAAGGATGCGCACTTCCTCCAATACTGCGGCGCAGAAGAAATGCCATTCCACGCAGAGACTCAAGAGAACTTCACTGAGCTCGACCCATTAGTTTGCACTATATAGATTGCTTTTTCAAGTGAATGCGCTTTTCAGATCAGTTCAGATCAGAGCGCAGAGTCGTGTGTGCACATTTGTTGATATTCTTTGTGAGTTATTAGCCCAGATATATTTAAGTTTAGGGCAGCAATGGGGAGTTCCTGCTTCCTACAAGAGCACAAAACCTGTAGGCTACATTTCAAGCTCTCTTTGAAAAGCCAGTCAGGTAAAAAGCTTGTCTTAATTAACGGGGCAATGTTGTACTTTGAGACAGGCTTGAATATGCAAATAAGCCAATATGCAGAGGGGTTGCCTACCACGTCTAATTCTCTGTATGGTAATAATGAATTTTATTTTGTAAAGTTGTTTCTGAATCATACAACACTATACAATTTACATTGACTGATTTGGCCCATGGTGTTAGAGACCAAGTAAAACAAGAATTAATGTCAAGCCCTTCATAACGTAAAAACGTTTTTAAAAGTCTCATGCAATGTGGGCCTGCATTGAACACTACATATAGGCTACTGTAGGCTATATCATAGAAGTTCAAGTTTCCGCTCACAATACTTAAAATTTGCTCAGTGCCCCCCAAAATGAGGGAACATTGATTAGAATGGAATATGAGCATTGGAGAAATAAAAAAACAATTGTAAAAAACATGTTCCAACAAGACTTTATGAATGACTGCCAATAGGCCATCTGTTGTGACCTATCCACTAAGGCTTGGGATGGAATAGTCACTTCTGATTCTGTGTACATTATTCAAAAAGCACGATTTGTCATTTTCTGACCCAGGTGTGTGGAATTTGCACTTGATTTAGGATCCCCCACACCACAAGCCGAATGAACAACTCATTTATTTCGTACTTTCAAGGTATGCCGAGGTGAAAATCTAGTTTAGTAGACCTAATCAGAGACAGCGGTCAGAGCAGACTTTAGGAAACAACTGTCCAATCACAACCTTGGAGAGAGGGAAAAGATAACTTTGCCCTACTGCCTGTGAAATCTCATCAGACCTCTCAGACATATAGAGGACTTTCCTAGCTGTTCTGATATGACCAATCAGAATCCTAATAGCCCAGAGGAGAGGACTTTAACTGAGCGGGATAAGTGCTGTTGGCACCCCTTACCAGGTCCAGCAGTCACCCATAACCCACCTCACCATTGCAGGGCAGAACATCCCTTTATCATCTACAATCTCTAATCTGGGCGTTAAGCTGAACTCCTCTCTGACCTTCGTTGATCACATCAAACATCTGTGCAAAGCATCATTTTTTCTCCGTAAAAGGAAAATTCTTCCCAAAAACTATTTTTGTTTTGTTTCATTCGTCCATTGTTAATATAGTCACAAAATATGTTTTGTATGCCTTGATCTCCTCAAGGCTGGACTACTGCAACGCAATCTTCATCAGGATCCCTGGCAGGAGTCTCCAGAAGATCCAGTACATTCAGAACGGCGCTGCCAGGATCCTGATTACACTTGTTCATTACTGTCATTTAGCAAACACTTATCTAGAGTGACTTAGAGGAACAATCTGGGTTAAGTGCCTTGCTCAAGGACACAGCGACAGATTTTTCACCATGTCGGCTCAGGGATTTGAACAAACAACCTTTCGGTTACAAGGTAGGCTACCTGCCGCCTCCTGATAAGAGTGTGTAAACATCAAGAAATCACCCCTGTCCTGGCATTTCTGCACTGGTTCCCCATCTCAGAATCGAGTTCAAAACCATCCTGCTGACATTCCAGTGCATCCATTTCAGTGTACCCATTCCCCACCCACAACCTCAGATTGAGCGATAGCCTGCTCCTCCACGCCCCCAGGACCAAGCTTTGCTCCATGGGGGATCAGGCTTTCTGCTCGACCTGAATGCACCACAGACCCTAGGCTCCTTTAAAAATGGCCTAAAAAGCCTGTTATAGCTGTGTTCCTTGTTGTCCTTGTCCCTTGTAGCGTCAGCTGTGTTATGTGTCAGTAGCCCTGTCCAGTTGTGTCCTTTGTCTACATCTTGTTTTAATTTATTTTAATGTACTCACTGTAGCATTGAGATAGTTTTTCAGTGAAAAATGCATTATAAATTCACTTTATTATTAATATAACGTGTCACTTTTTGAGCGACCCGACCAAATTCACACAGAAAGATCTGTCATTCTAATTGAAAGCAAGACTAAGAAGTGGTAGATATGTTCTATGTGCGCTATTTCTATGCTTCCCATTCTTAAGTTTCGTTTTAACGTCTTTTAGTTTCGGTTTTGTATACCAGCTTCAATCAGCTGAAAATACTATATTTTTGGTTATTGAAAAGATATTGCACAGTGGTTTAGATGGTACAATGATTCTCTGCACTGCTTGTTTTGTCACCTACTGTATACTGAAATTAGGTGAACTGTTAGAATTTTTGCAACCAGGAAATGGCAGAGCGATTTCTGCATATTACACCTTAAACTACATGTAGTTGAACTAGTAATTTAACTACATTTTGCAGTAGCTTGGTAGTAGTTTAAATTACATTAATGGTAGTGTTTTTAGCCTATTACAGAAACTACTTCAGTTTATTTTAGTAAATACTTTAACACTTATTTTTCTTAACTGCATTGTTGGTTAGGGGCTTGTAAGTAAGCATTTCACTGTAAGGTCTACACCTGTTGTATTCAGCGTATGTGACAAATACAATTTTATTTTATTTGAAAATATGGGTGAAGTAGGCAAGAATTTTCTTTCTATTTTTTGCATCAGACCAGCCTAGTTTTCACTTGAAACAAACTTACACACTGTTAACATCCGACTCCAGAGTGAACGGTTATTTCAAATGTATTTATAAAGCCCTTTATACATCAGCAGATGTCACAAAGTGCTTACAGTAACCCAGCCAAAAACCCCAAACAGCAAGCAATGCAGATGTAGAAGCACAGTGGCTGGTAAAAACTCCCCAGAAAAGGCAGGAACCAGGAAGAAGTCTAGAGAGGAACCAGGCTGTGATGGGTGGCCAGTCATCATATGGCTGTGCCAGGTGGAGATTATAAAGAGTGCAAGGCCAGATCGTTCTTCAAGATGTTCAAACGTTCATAGATTACCAGCAGGGTCAAATAATAATCAGTGTTTGTAGAGGGTGCATCAGGTCAGCACCTCAGGAGTAAATGTCAGTTGGATTTCATAGTCAAGCATTCAGAGGTTGAGACAGCAAGTGTGTGTGTGTGTATTTGTATGTAAATAAATGAGAGAGAGGGAGAGTCGAAACAGCAGGTCCAGGACAATGTAGCACATCCGGTGAACAGGTCAGGGTTCCATAGCCGTAGGCAGAACAGTTGAAACTGGAGCAGCAGCACGACAAGGTGGACTGGGGATGGGGACAGCCAGGAGTCATCAGTCATCCATTTGTTTGTATGGGTTACCTTTAAACTTGTGGCGGTTGTAGAGCAAAACAGAAAACACAATCGTGTCCGTGAGTGTCTCCTTTCCATAGAGTGCTCATAACAGCTTGTAGGTCAAACTGTTGGGACGCTACATTTTTCGGGATGTCTCATGGCCTGACAAACACAGCTGTAGCTTGGCCACGTTCCATCGGAAGGAAAAAAAACAGTCTATTTGGCATCAGTATGAGTCAGAATCATTTATTCTAGTGTCAAAATACTGCAAAGTGTAAATAAGATAGTTTTGGTCATAAAGTCAGTCTCGTCTAAAGCAGAGTTTGGAACCTCAGTGCGTCACAACCAGTAAATTAAGGATGGGTATGGATTACAATTATGTCAACAAATCATACCCCATTTTGCAAAACTCAACGTGCAAATCGCCCCTTCCCTTCATTGAATGGGGTTCTGTTGTTTCATCGTCCCAACGTGGTCAAAGGAGCATGGCCGTTTTAGACTGAAAAGCCCTATATGGATTGACCATGCAACGATTGCTTCCAGCAGGATGCACAGCCAACTGGTTTGCATGCCCTGCCGAAGGACCATATGTGAAATAGGTGGATGGAGTGCATTGGTCCCCAGTGGTGGTGAGTATACCGGTAGCGAGACCATGTATATTTTGATCAACATTACCATCGCTAGCATAGCTGACGTTAGCTAGCAAGCTACTCTAGCTACCTACCTACCTCAATACAAATCAAATCACATTTTATTTGTCACATGTGCCGAATACAAAACAGGTGTAGACCTTACAGTGAAATGCTTACTTACAAGCCCTTAACCAACAATGCAGTTAAGAAAAAAAACAAGTGTTAAGTATTTACTAAATAAACTGAAGTAAAACAATAAATAAAAACTATAAAAATAAAGAGCAACAATAAAATAACAGTAACGAGGCTATATACAGGGGGTACTTT
The DNA here is from genome assembly GCF_901001165.1 of Salmo trutta. Classification (NCBI taxonomy): domain Eukaryota; kingdom Metazoa; phylum Chordata; class Actinopteri; order Salmoniformes; family Salmonidae; genus Salmo; species Salmo trutta. Next base: position 36,409,852 of record NC_042977.1, on the reverse strand, counting down.
TCACTATGTCAATTATGTTAGCATTGTGGCGTAACTACAATGTTGTTGATCCATCAGTTTATCACAGCTATTAAACTCTAACTGTTTTAAAGTCACCATTAGCCTCATGGTGAATTCCCTGAGCGGTTTCCTTTCTCTCTGGCAACTGAGTGAGGAAGGACGCCTGTATCTTTGTAGTGACTGGGTGTATTGATACACCATCCAAAGTGTAATTAATAACTTCACCATGGTCAAAGGGACATTCAATGTCTGCTTTTTATTTTTACCCATCTACCAATAGTGCCCTTCGTTGCAAGGCATTGGAAAACCTCCTTGGTCTTTGTGGTTGAAATATACTGCTCGACTGAGGGACCTTACAGATAAGGAATTATATGTGGGGTACAGAAATGAGGAAGTCATTCACACATCATGTTAAACACAGAGGAAGTCCATGCAACTTAAGCACATTTTTACTCCTGAATGTATTTAGGCTTGCCATAAAAAAGCATCGAATACTTATTGACTCAAGACATTTCAGCTTTTGATTTATTAATTTGTAAAAAAAAATTTAAAAAAACATTTCACTTTGACATAATGGGTTAGTGTATAGGGGTTAGTGTAAATCTCCATTTAAATCACAACAACATTTGGAAAAAGTCAAGGGATGTGAACACTTTCTGAAGGCACTGTATATGTGTGTAAGATACCACCTATCCCTAACTGACATGCTAATATTACAGTGACTATATGTGTGCGTTCCCAGATGCAGAGACCAGGCACTCAGCACAGCCACAATGAGGGGATTACTACTAATATAGTACAGCTGTCTAGTAATAGCAATACCCTTTTTCACTGATGAACTCTACCTCAACTGCTTATTTCTACAGCTGGACGGGAGATGCTTTTGCCAGACGGCAGCCTCCGTCGTTTGATGGGGAGACCATCATTTGGGTAGGTTTGATCTGACCTGTTCAAATTCTTCAAGAGATATATACATACACACACACACACACACACACACACACACACCATATATGTTTGAGTGTCAGGTAACAGAACAGTGACTGTGTAGATGTGTTCACAGAAACATGTTTGGAGCCAGCACATGAAGACTTGCAAGATGATGTGATGAAGTCCAGACTGACTTGATACAGATGTTTCTGAATGGAAAGATACCTGGCACTCGACATTCAAATGTTAGACAACTTTTCCATGTGTTTTTTTTAATGATTGAATGTAATGGTATCAGTATATGGGGAGGGAGAAATCCTGTGTATTCTGCACCAGGATCAGGGGTCTCCTATAGCATACGGGAAACCACACAGGAAGGTATAACCACTGACATGTCTGTCAAGGTAGCCCTACTACCACCAGACAAAACGCCAATAGGTGCAGTATCCGAATCTGGGAACAACAATGAAAGGTGCACATTGTTATATTAGCAGAAGCCTGCTTCTATGGTATTACGTAAATGGTTGTTTATTCTACATGGACCTGTTATTACATTTGAAAGTTATCAAAACACTTAGTTTAGAATGTCTACATAAATTCAGCAATTGCATTCGCAAATCAAATCAAATTTTATTTGTCACATAGACATGGTTAGCAGATGTTAATGCGAGTGTAGCGAAATGCTTGTGCTTCTAGTTCCGACCATGCAGTAATATCTAACAAGTAATCTAACAATTTCACAACAACTACCTTATACACACAAGTGTAAAGGAATGAATAAGAATATGTACATATAAATATACTGCTCAAAAAATAAAGGGAACACTTAAACAACACATCCTAGATCTGAATGAAAGAAATAATCTTTTTAAATAATTTTTTCTTTACATAGTTGAATGTGTTGACAACAAAATCACACAAAAATAATCAATGGAAATCCAATTTATCAACCCATGGAGGTCTGTATTTGGAGTCACACTCAAAATTAAAGTGGAAAACCACACTACAGGCTGATCCAACGTTGATGTAATGTCCTTAAAACAAGTCAAAATGAGGCTCAGTAGTGTGTGTGGCCTCCACGTGCCTGTATGACCTCCCTACAACGCCTGGGCATGCTCCTGATGAGGTGGCGGATGGTCTCCTGAGGGATCTCCTCCCAGACCTGGACTAAAGCATCCGCCAACTCCTGGACAGTCTGTGGTGCAACATGGCGTTGGTGGATGGAGCGAGACATGATGTCCCAGATGTGCTCAATTGGATTCAGGTCTGGGGAACGGGTGGGCCAGTCCATAGCATCAATGCCTTCCTCTTGCAGGAACTGCTGACACACTCCAGCCACATGAGGTCTAGCATTGTCTTGCATTAGGAGGAACCCAGGGCCAACCGCACCAGCATATGGTCTCACAAGGGGTCTGAGGAGCTTATCTCAGTACCTAATGGCAGTCAGGCTACCTCTGGCGAGCACATGGAGGGCTGTGCGGCCCCCCAAAGAAATGCCACCCCACACCATGACTGACCCACCGCCAAACCGGTCATGCTGGAGGATGTTGCAGGCAGCAGAACATTCTCCACGGCGTCTCCAGACTCTGTCACGTCTGTCACGTGATCAGTGTGAACCTGCTTTCATCTGTGAAGAGCACAGGGCGCCAGTAGCGAATTTGCCAATCTTGGTGTTCTCTGGCAAATGCCAAACGTCCTGCACGGTGTTGGACTGTAAGCACAACCCCCACCTGTGGACGTCGGGCCCTCATACCACCCTCATGGAGTCTGTTTCTGACCATTTGAGCAGACACATGCACATTTGTGGCCTGCTAGAGGTCATTTTGCAGGGCTCTGGCAGTGCTCCTCCTGCTCCTCCTTGCACAAAGGCGGAGGTAGCGGTCCTGCTGCTGGGTTGTTGCCCTCCTACGGCCTCCTCCACGTCTCCTGATCTACTGGCCTGTCTCCTGGTAGCGCCTCCATGCTCTGGACACTACGTTGATAGACACAGCAAACCTTCTTGCCACAGCTCGCATTGATGTGCCATCCTGGATGAGCTGCACTACCTGAGTCACTTGTGTGGGTTGTAGACTCTGTCTCATGCTACCACTAGAGTGAAAGCACCGCCAGCATTCAAAAGTGACTAAAACATCAGCCAGGAAGCATAGGAACTGAGAAGTGGTCTGTGGTCCCCACCTGCAGAACCACTCCTTTATTGGGGGCGTCTTGCTAATTGCCTATAATTTCCACCTGTTGTCTATTCCATTTGCACAACAGCATGTGAAATGTATTGTCAATCAGTGTTGCTTCCTAAGTGGACAGTTTGATTTCACAGAAGTGTGATTGACTTGGAGTTACATTGTGTGGTTTAAGTGTTCCCTTTATTTTTTTGAGCAGTGTATATGGATGAGCGATAGCCGAACGGCATAAGCAAGATGCAGTAGATGGTATAGAGTACAGTATATACATATGAGATGAGTAGTGTATGTAAACATTCTACAAAGTGCCATTGTTTAAAGTGACTAGTGATACATTTATTACATCCAATGTTTTATTATTAAAGTGGCTAGAGATTTGAGTCAGTATGTTGGCAGCAGCCACTCAATGTTAGTGATGGCTGTTTAACAGTCTGATGGCCTTGAGATTGAAAAACAGCTTCTGTCTCTCGGTCCCCACTTTGATGCACCTGTACTGACCTCACCTTCTGGATGATAGCGGGGTGAACAGGCAGTGGCTCGGGTGGTTGTTGTCCTTGATGATATTTTTGGGTGGTGTAGGTGTCCTGGAGAGCAGGTATTGTACCCCCGGTGATGTGTTGTGCAGACCTCACTACCCTCTGGAGAGCCTTACGGTTGTGGGTGGAGCAGTTGCCGTATCAGGCGGTGATACAGCCCGACAGCATACTCTCGATTGTGCATCTGTAAAAGTTTGTGAGTGTTTTTGGTGACAAACCAAATTTCTTCAGCCTCCTGAGGTTGAAGAGGCGCTGCTGCGCCTTCTTCACCACACTGTCTGTGTGGGTGGAGCATTTCAGTTTGTCTGTGACATGTACGCCGAGGAACTTAAAACTTTTCACCTTCTCCACTACTGTTCCGTCGATGTGGATAGGGGGGTGCTCCCTTTGCTGTTTCCTGAAGTCCACGATCATCTCCTTTGTTTTGTTGACATTGAGTGAGAGGTTATTTTCCTGACACCACACTCCGAGGGCCCTCACCACCTCCCTGTAGGCCGTCTCGTCGTTGTTGGTAATCAAGCCTACCACTGTAGTGTTGTCTTCTCATCTACAGTCGTGGCCAAAAGTTGTGAGAATGACAAATATTAATTTCCACAAAATTTGCTGCTTCATTGTCTTTAGATATTTTTGTCAGATGTTACTATGGAATACTGAAGTATAATTACAAGCATTTCATAAGTGTCAAAGGCTTTTATTGACAATTACATGAAGTTGATGCAAAGAGTCAATATTTGCAGTGATGACCCTTCTTTTTCAAGCCCTCTGCAATCCACCCTGGCATGCTGTCAATTAACTTCTGGGCCACATCCTGACTGATGGAAGCCCATTCTTGCATAATCAATGCTTGGAGTTTGTCAGAATTTGTGGGTTTTTGTTTGTCCAACCGCCTATTGAGTATTGACCACAAGTTCTCAATGGGATTAAGGTCTGGGGGAGTTTCCTGGCCATGGACCTAAAATATCAATGTTTTGTTCCCCGAGCCACTAGTTATCACTTTTGCCATATGGCAAGGTGCTCCATCATGCTGATAAAGGCATTGTTCATCACCAAACTGTTCCTGGATGGTTGGGAGAAGTTGCTCTTGGAGGATGTGTCGGTACCACTCTTTATTCATGGCTGTGTTCTTAGGCCAAATTGTGAGTGCCCCACTCCCTTGGCTGAGAAGCAACCCCACACATGAATGGTCTCAGGATGCTGTACTGTTGGCATGACACAGGACTGATGGTAGCGCTCACCTTGTCTTCTCCGGACAAGCTTTTTTCCGGATGCCCCAAAATATCGGAAAGGGGATTCATCAGAGAAAATGACTTTAGCCCAGTCCTCAGCAGTCCAATCCATGTCCCTTTTGCAGAAGATCAGTCTGTCCCTGATATTTTTCCTGGAGAGAAGTGGCTTCTTTGCTGCCCTTCTTGACACCAGACCATCCTCCAAAAGTCTTCGCCTCACTGTGCGTGCAGATGCACTCACACCTGCCATTCCTGAGCAAGCTCTGTACTGGTGGTGCCCCGATCCCGCAGCTGAATCAACTTTAGGAGACGGTCCTGGCGCTTGCTGGACTTCCTTGGGCACCCTGAAGCCTTCTTCACAACAATTGAACCGCTCTCCATGAAGTTCTTGATGATCCGATAAATGGTTGATTTAGGTGCAATATTACTGCCAGCAATATCCTTGCCTGTGAAGCTCTTTTTGTGCAAAGCAATGATGACGGCACGTGTTTCCTTGCAGGTAACCATGGTTGACAGAGTAAGAACAATGATTCCAAGCACCACCCTCCTTTTGAAGCTTCCAGTCTGTTTTTCAAACTCAATCAGCATGACAGAGTGATCTCCAGCCTTGTCCTCGTCAACACTCACACCTGTGTTAACGAGAGAATCACTGACATTATGTCAGCTGGTCCATTTGTGGCAGGGCTGAAATGCAGTGGAAATGTTTTGGGGGGATTCAGCCATTTGCATGGCAAAGAGGGACTTTGCAATTAATTGCAATTCATCTGATCACTCTTCATATCATTCTGGAGTATATGCAAATTGCCATCATACAAACTGAGGCAGCAGACTGTGAAAATTAATATTTGTGTCCTTCTCAACTTTTGGCCACGACTGTAGACTACCGACCTATTCAAAGCTTCCTACGGCATCTCACCATATATATCTGCCTGTAGTTACTGAACTCAACCTGCTGGAGGTTTTGTTTGTTGTGATTGAGTTGGGGAAACAGCGACGGGCAAGGTTGTCTTGGTGGTGGCAGGGACACACCCAAATCAAACCACACTCAAGTAAACTTACGTTTGGCATCTGTCATGGCCGCCAGCATTTCTTGAGGAGCAAGCCAAAAAACTAGGCCAAATCAGCAGGTGCAGATCCTCTTCAAAAAAGGTTGCTTCAAATCAAATTGGTCACACACATGTTTAGCAGATGCTATTGCAGGTGTAGAGAAATGCTTGTGTGCAGTAATATCTAACAATTTCACAACACACAAATCACATTTCAGTCTGTCAGTGATGTGTACGCCGAGGAATGTGAAGCTTTCCACCTTCTCCACTGCGGTCCTGTCGATGTGGATAGGGGGGTGCTCCCTCTGCGGTTTCCTGAAGTCCACAATCATCTCCTTTGTTTTGTTGATGTTGAGTAAGAGGTTATTTTCTGGCACCACACTCCCAGGGCCCTCACCTCCTACCTGTAGGCTGTCTTGTCATTGTTGGTAATCAGGCCTACCACTGTTATGTCATTTGCAAACTTGATTGAGTTGGAGGTGTACGTGGTCATGCAGTCATGGGTGAACAGGGAGTACAGGAGAGGGCTGAGCATGCACCCTTGTGGGGCCCCTATGTTAAGGATCAGCGAAGTGAAGGTGTTGTTTCCTACCTTCACCACCTGGGGTCGGCCCGTCAGGAAGTCCAAAACCCAGTTGCACAGGGCGGGGTTCAGACGCAGAGCCCCGAGCTTAATGATGAGCTTGGAAGGTACTATGGTGTTGAATGCTGAACTATAGTCAATGAACAGCATCATTACATAGGTATTCCTCTTGTCCAGATGGGATAAGGCAGTGCGATGGCATCACTGTGGATCTTTTGGGGCGGTAAGCAAATTGAAGTGGGTCTAGGGTGTCAGGTAAGGTAGAGGTGATATGATCCTTGACTAGTTTCTCAAAGCACTTCATGATGACAGAAGTGAGTGCTACATGGCGATAGTCATTTAGTTCAGTTACCTTTGCTTTCTTGGGTACAGGAACAATGGTGGACATCTTCAAGCATTTTTTTTTTGTTACCTTTACTTAACTAGGCAAGTCAGTTAAGAACAAATTCTTATTTTCAATGACGGCCTAGGAACAGTGGGTTAACTGCCTTGTTCAGGGGCAGAACGACAGATTTGTACCTTGTCAGCTCGGGGATTCAATCTTGCCACCTTTCGGTTACTAGTCCAACGCTCTAACCACAAGGCTACGCTGCGCATGTAGGGTCAGCAGACTGGGATCGGGATTGATTGAATATGTCCGTAAACACTCCTGCCAGCTGGTCTGCACATGCTGAGGACGTGGCTAGGGATGCCGTCTGGGCCGAGTGTAGCTTAACGTCTTCCATTGAGAAGTAATTGATTGCTTGGTAAACTTTTCAGAGTAGCTTCCCTAACACTGCTTATAAAATGTCTCATATTTCAACTGACATACCCCATCAGAACACAAAATATAAGCTTGTAAATGTTTGTAAACAATGTAAACAAACTGTATAGCCTCACAAACTGAATTGTCGGAACTAGAAGCACAAGCATTTCGCTACACTCGCATTAACATCTGCATGTGACAAATAACATTTGATTTGAGGTGGTTAAAACTATATTTTTTGAGGATTGAGTTACTCTTCTCCATGCCCATCCCTCAGCTTTTTACCAAAACTGAGGCAGGGTAACAACTTTGTTCTTGTTTAAATTAAGGATCTAGCTATAACCTGGCTGTCTGAGACATACAGGGAGAATTTTAAAGTGATGGGGGCTACAGAGGTGCCCTTCCAGCAATGATTGCACAAAGTCAAGAGCTCTCAGTTCAAAGAGCCAGGCAGAGCCAGAGTGGAAGGAGCAGGGCTGGGAGGGAAGGAGGGGGCTGGCTTATGTTAATCATAAGCCATTAAGCTTTGGGCCTGCACTTCAAAACGGGACCTGCCACTCAAAAGCTGTCTCTGAGCAGCAACGCATCACAACTCTGCCTCCAGGAGACTGAGAAGTCACGGAGTGTGCGAGTTCTGGACATAGTGATCTGGGATCCCATCTATCTGGCTCTGCCGAAGACAACTTTTAAGGACGTGCACACACACACAAAATCCTCAAGAGACATTCTGCTTTCACCCAGGTGAACCCAGCATCAAAAAGGACAAAAGCTTCCATCTTCCATGGCAGAGAGCCTGACAGAGTGAGGCCGCAGCTGCCCCAGGTCCTGCTCTATAAGCAGCCTTTAAAAAAGACAGAGAAAGAGAGACAGAGAAATAAATAGAGGAGGCAAATGAGGGAGACAATGCATAGCTTAAAAAAATAAAAACATCTTGGTGCAGATTTTGATCACACAAAAGGTTGCACAACTCTAAATCAAAGAAACGTGCAACTGAGCCCTGTGGAACCTCGAAGGGCTATGGGAGAGTGGAGGGGGAGAGAGAGGAGGAGGGGGTGCAGGGCGAAATAGGACGAGGCCGCTGTCAGAACAGAAGCCCTCCAGATAAGAGCACTCAAATCTTAGCAAGTTGTACGCTATGGGAGAACAGAGAGAAGGTCAACAGTCACAATACATATGCCTTCCCAACAGGTACAGAGACCAATACATCTCTCTCTATAGACAGAGTCATATCCCTGTAATAAGACATCTATCATCAGATCCATCATACCACCATTAGATGCCTGTCGTCTAGAGACATTGAGCCATTACGGCATACCTCAACAGGTACTCAAACAATGATGTGCATCTGCCAATTCATTAGGATGTGCTAATACATATCGAAGCATGGTATTCTGCTATGTTTAAGAGAAACAGTCATCTTTCTCTCCTGCAGTTGAATTTCTCTACAAGTTGCCTAAGCTGTCATGGAAGTGGACAGATCCCTCCTTGTAGCTACAGGAGAAAAGACACCTAATCTTATGATGAAGACTGAAAAGGAATGTGGAAATCTAGGTGGAGCCAAAACATCCCAATGTGTTTTGAGTGTCACACTAGCAATCACAGCCCAGAATTAGGGCCATTAGTGTGGATAGAGGGAGCGGGGACCAATGGAGGGTGAAATGGAGCGACAGATAAAGATAACTAATGGATGGCAACGGGGCGACAAAAAGGCAGCAATTGGGGCATCAAAACATCCGACATCTTCCTTCCGTTCCATCGTCTCCTTTCTCCCTCTCCTCCGCTGCGCTGAGCTCTCGTCACCCCTTTTCTCCTGGTGCCCCCCTCGACTCCCATCACCCCCCCTCGGTCTTTGAAGATGTTTTGTTCCCTCTGTGTGTATGTTCCAGTTTGTATGTGCATGACAGGGTGTGTTGTGTGTCTGGGAGCATGTTGGTAGTCTTTGTAACATTGCCTTCGGCACAGTAAGGATGTCTTGCTGAGCATACCATGTGTCTGTCTGAATGAAACGCACTAGGAGGGTGAAAATGGTTGTGTGTGTGTGTGTGTGCGGCACTGCATGACGGCTGGTACAGTAGACACACAGACAGCTGGATGCCAGCACGGCCCCAGAGAGAGAGAAAGGGCAGAAAGAGAAAGAAACAGTGAGAAAGACTAGGAAGGAGGGACAAACAGGGTAGATTCTCTGTAGTACATATTCAACAACCAGCTTACTACATGCATGCCTGTGTGTGTGTGTGTGTGTTTAATATACAGTACACTTTGTTCATTAACAAACTTTTACATATGCACAATACACATGTAGGTCAATGCCAGGTTCTACTGTATTTACTTGCCATCATGTCGCGTATTGTGCATATATTTTGAGAAGTTGTATCAGTAAAACCCATTTAGACTAACATTCTCATAAGGCCTAATTGAGTTCTGCCAGATAAAGGAGGGAATGAGAAAAGCAAGAGAGCAGAGGGGGAGGGGTGACAGGAGCGTAATAGAGATGGACAGATAGCGGGGAAGAAAGGGAAACAAAGACTAGTCAGACAAAAACAGAGGGGGGCGTGGTAATGACAGCTAGTGAGATAGAGGTAGAAAGGAAAGAAAACTGCACAAATGAGAAGGGTTGAGAAAGAGGGGGAGAACAAGAATAACAGAGAGAAAGACAGAAAATAGTTGGGTCCCGTCCGTTCTCAAATCTCGTGTGCCTTCTCTCCAGCAATAGGTAAAACTCAGCAGGTAAAGGAAATGAGCTCATGTTCTCTTCCCTCATTTGCCACCCTTGTGCCCAGTGTGTGTCATTAGTAACTGATACGGGTGACTAATTGAAGAAGAGGTCTCAATTGCAGCGGTGTGTATTGGCTTGCACAAGCTGCTGGGACACCTCTCAGTACACAACCAGTGGCATGCACACACACACACACACACAGCGTTGGAGGCACGCTGCCACTTTTAATAAAGGTTGAAAAGATGGACTCAATTACCCATGGTGTCCAGTTGGCTCCTTACGCCTTGATCACACCAACATTGCGCAAAGTAGTATACAGCATCATTTGAATGTGTGCAACAAAAGTTCAACATTAACCTTCTGCCACTATTTCTGTCAAGCCTTCCATGCACACAGTTTGACGCATACCTTCGATAAATCCAAAGTATTCACCACACAGAACACACTGCAACTGCCTCTGCAACGCAATGCAAACGCAGCGTTCAATTGGAAATACATTTTCTTCTGGTGAACCAAATTGCAATGACGCTGTCTGTGTGATCGAGGTGTTAGGGAATGTGTGGACCCAAACATTTTTAGATTATTATATATATTTTTTTACATTTAGCTTTAAAAATGGATTGAAATGTAATTGATAGTTTGAAATGCACTGCATTGACTTGAAGTATAAAGTACAGAATTCTGCCAGTAGAGTTTGATTGTGAAGGGGCCTCACCAGTATCCGGTCCTCTGATTTGCCGTTCTTGGTGTCCTGCTTCACAGCTCGCACAAACTTGATGCATTGTTTATCAATGAGCCTCCTGATGCTCTCTGTGGATAGAAGGCATCAAAGAAAAGTCAATCCTGCAGGTAAATTATTCTCACAAACTCTTATACACAACATTACAAACACACCACCCCGTCACACAACAAGAGGAAACAAAACCACAAAACTGATTTTATATTTAGCCCCAGGGAGGGAACTGATATGATTCTGAATAGTGGAGGTACGGTAGCCCCAGGGAGGGAACTGATATGATTCTGAATAGTGGAGGTACGGTATGACACAAGACAGAGCGACATGTCAGACATTAACTGAATGTAATATGAAAGAAGTCTTATCAAAGACTGATCAAATAGTTGATATATCATCATAATATTTCTAAAACTGTCATATCCAAAAGAAACCCTAAGCATTCAAACACACACATCCTTCTCAAACCCAGTCAGAATCTACCCAGTCTCCCACTGGACGGATCCAGTCTCCCACTGGACGGATCCAGTCTCCCACTGGATAGCAATATTCTTCATTTTCACTTGTCACATTCAATCACATTCATGAACCCGGGTCTTCCCAATACTCACATAGCCCGAGAGCTTTACAAGCAGAGAAGTGGGGGATGGGGATAGAGGGAGAGACGAGGAAGGATCAGAGAAAGACCAGCAGAGAGTTAATGCAGCTGTAATCAACGTTAATCTAGGTAAAATCCAATCACTTAAAGCCCTTAACACTGGGCATTCCCACAGATGGCATATGCTGCACCACCATTAGAGACAGAAGTAGGGAATGGGAGAGAGAGATGGGAGAGGATGAGTTAAAACTCTGCCTTGATTGTCTAATGGACCTGCTCAACACACAACCCTTCCTTCCTCACTCCCTGTACTTCTAGCTGTGACTGGTCATTACAACAGACAGATGCAGGTGGAGGGGGACAGAAACAAACAAGGGATTCATTTGCCATCACGATAAGTAACAGTGAGAGACCAATGGTGTCAGTCGATGTATGTGTGTGTGTGTGTCAGACAATTCCATTATGATGGCATGTGTGACCAATGTGAATGTGATTGTGCTCGTCACAAGTGTGTATAAATATAACTCTCCCTGTCGCTCTGTGTGTTATGAGCAGTGTTGTGCTGAGTGCTGCACACCATCAGGGCACTATAGACTAGCTCTTCAGTGGAGAGGACCAGCCTCTCAATGCAGAAACTTACGCTTCACACAAAAATGCTTATTCGCACAGACCCCCCCCCCCCCCCCCCCCCCCCCACCACCACACACACACACACACACACACACACACACACACATCACTTCAAAGCACCCAGAGACGCACGCACAAGGGCCTTACCCACAAAGCGCAGGCACGCATTTGCAGAAATGCACACAAACCAACTCGCTGCTGAACGAAATGGGGATCAGAGAACCGTTTACAGTATGATTGTTTATCGTATCAGGTTATCGTTCCGGACGTAGGCTTACACAGCCATTAGCCTGCCATATGAGTGCATGTCATTTGCCTGCGGCAGCGGCACTAACACTTATGATCACACAAGCGCAAATAGATGCTAAAGAGTGACATTTTCAATAAAATAACCATTCGAATTCATCAGAGCGATAAGCTGCGTAACATGCGTACTAATTACATTCTGCCAAATAAACGCGGTCTGTCAGCTACAGCATGTACCGAGCTTGACAGTGATCTTTAAAAGAACAGTTTTGAGTTTACCTGTAATTTCCCTGCTGACGTTAATGAAACCTGCAGCGGTGGGCTCTTTAGAGGCCATAGCGCGCTCCGGCTCCGACTCCCCTACCCTCTTCTCTTCCCTTCTCTTCACTTCACTTCACTTACTCACTCCCTCTCGCTCCGCTTCTTATAATCAAGGGAGAGAGCCACTAATGCGTTTCCACTGGCAATCCGAGAGTAGCGCGGGCTACTCCAGAGAGAGAGATGCGTCAGTTATTTTTTAAAGGTCCATGCAGCCATTTTTATCTCAATATCAAATCATTTCTGAGTAACAATTATATTACCTTACTGTGATTGTTTTAATTTCTCAAGCAAGAATTGTGCTCGTACTGTCTGGGAGTGGTCTAAGTGGGGAGGGGAAAACTGAAAACTTATTTGCAAAGAGGTTTGGATTCCCTTCCTTATTGGTCAATTAACTAATTTATCGCCTGGTGATGGCAGGCCAAAACTCCATCCCACCAAAACAGGCTGAAATTTCAGACAGTCTTTTCAAACTAGCTCTTACACTAAAAGGGCATTATCATCTTTTCCACAATTTCACAGTATTATTCCAACCTCATAGTGTGGAAATATATATAAAACACAGGAAATCACGTTTTTGACTGCACTGGGCCTTTATTAAAGAAAAAGATAATGACGGCTATCTCGAGTCTCCACAATCTCAATACTAATACTAATGACATTGATACAATGATAATTATAATATTTATTACCTTAATAATAATGACTATTTTGCTTCATTAGACCAAAAACTATTGGCTTATTTTATTAATATAAAGAACTAGCTTACAGTAGACCTAGGCCTAGCTCCCATGGTCACCCTTGGCCATGAAGCCTATATCTTCTACATGAGCTGGATGATTGCCAACAAGTAAGCTATTGTACCATATGGTAATTCATTTAGAGGTGAAAACTGGAGAGGCATTGAGGCAAATATGTTGAGACTGTTTCAAGGGCAAGCCAGGTTCTGGCCATTTAGTTATCTATATTGGAATCAATATTTTTGAAGATGTGGATGCCTTCACGTAACATAACAACATATTACAATGCTTAAATCTTCACAGTATGGTACAGACATGAGTTTTGTTAAGTACAAATCCATTCAGTTTGCAGACACCACCCCCTCCCTTTGTACTCTTGCTAGGATTGGTAAAGAGGAGTACAAAGGGCTCGAGAGGCCAGGTTGGATCAAGCAGTAAATACATCCCAAAGCAGCAAGAGAATAATTCGACCCATCGCTCGTCGAAGCCATTTCAAATGCAATTTCTACGATTGTTTCACTGCATAGTGTGTCCTTCCCTCTCGTGTCTTTCACTCATTTTAGCAGACAGTCTTATCCAGAGGGACTTACAGTAGAGTGCATACATTTTCATTCATACTGGTCCCCTTTGGGAATCAAACCCACAACGTCACACAGCACTCCGCAGACTTAAGTGGACGATGAACCTGTGTGTGAGCATGCACCTTGTACAGTGCCTCCAGAAAGTATTCACACCCTTGACTTTTTTCACATTTTGCATGTTACATTGGCATTAATACATGTCACATATCATTTTGCAAACAATGTAAAAAAATAATAATAATAATTGAGTTAATAAAGCCGCATACAAACATGTTCTCTTTTTTGCTTCCTTGAGTAAGGCAGGTCCAAAATGCATGTGTTTCAGCCTAGCTCAGTGCTTTCTGTGGTGGTGGGGCAGCCAGCGGAAAATATGGAGTGTAGGTGTTGGTAATGTTCTCTAGTTGTGCCATGATTAGCTCAGTGTTCTGTCACTCGTGGGGACAGTACATCACCGCCAAGTCTAAGGGTAGACCTCGAAAATTCAAGCCCCTTGGGTGCTGCCGTAGTTACATTAGAAGTGTCCATCCAAGAAGGCTCAAGGTCATTGGCCACAAATAAAATGACGTCAAATCACGTTTTATCTACAGTAGCTTTGATTGGACTGATCATGTCAACATCATACTTTCAAAGCTATTAGTCATCATTATGAATCAAGTCGACAATCTACTGGCAAATCCTTTTTAATCCTTGTCAAATGAAGAAAAATAATTAAGAGACATGATAGATAAAACGTATCGGTGCTCATCGGCCATTGGACATAAACATTACACAACAAGTGGGAAATCGTAAATTCAACAATGAGTGGTTTGGAAGGAATCAGTAACAGTGGCTAACTGCAAGCATTGCAAAGCAATCACTAGCCTGCTATTCAGTTGAGTGGCTGTGTGATCCCAAATCTAGGATCAAGAGTCTCTTTTCCAAATTTAAAATGATAAACATTCAACATTGGCCATGCTTTCAATGAAGCATGATTTGTGCCACGTTCAAAACAACTGTTAACTTGGAACTGCGAAAAATTTACTTCAGTGAGTTTAAGACAACTGGGAATTCCAGAAAAAACAAGCCGGGAACTCGGGCCTCTTTATAGAGCTATGACCCGGAAGATCAATGACGCCATCATGGTTCAACATAGTTTTTTTCTGAGTTCTCAGTTGTCTTGAAAGCACCATAAATCCAGAGAATGCCAGACTTTAATGACAAAATTTGCCTACAAAGGACCGTGGTGCCACCTTCCTGTTCAAGTGAGCACAGCACAACAAGGTCCAAAAGTGTATTGTATGCTGCTGCATAAATTATGTAATATGCCAGGGAGATATGTATACTGTAGTTAAGAAAGTAATACTAAGTGTATGTTGTGTAGTAAGCTGTTAGTAGCCATGTGACTCACCCTAAAAATGTGGTCTATTTACCCTTCTTAATTCGGCCTACTGTTCTGACTTGGTGCTGCACATGTAGCCCATAACCTGTTTTAGAGAAATGTAATCATCAAATTTTGTAAGAGCTTTCATTGTCTGCTTATACAGAATGTCCCCTTTATTTATCCTATGGTTCTGACTTGGTGTACAGGGAGAACACTGTAAGAATGGCCCATGTTCTGAATTCTGTTGGTGTACATTTCAAAAGTGTTAAATAAATAGCTATATTGACTACGTCTGTCCTAGCTTGCTCATTAATATCTTAATCGAAATTACGGATTGCCTCTTATCCGCTTGTCGTCCCCTTATGCCATAGTTTGTACATCTCAATTGTCATTATAAACCACATTTGTTTAAGCAAGTCAGCCATATCTGCTATGTTTTTTTTTAAAGGCAGTAAATGAGGCTGAATGAACTGTTTTGCTGCCAGACAAGGCTCTGCTGATAGCCAGGTGTAGCAGTGGTAAGATGTTGGGACTGC
Source organism: Salmo trutta (assembly GCF_901001165.1). Taxonomy (NCBI): domain Eukaryota; kingdom Metazoa; phylum Chordata; class Actinopteri; order Salmoniformes; family Salmonidae; genus Salmo; species Salmo trutta. The sequence goes on along the minus strand of NC_042977.1, from coordinate 36,394,151 downwards.
TGTTGGGAAAGCTTTATGTAGGCCCTAACAGTTTGTGGGAACTGTTTGTCACCGTTATAGTGCAATTAATGTATTGTTTAGTTTTGTGTAGTGGCTTTGCTGGCATGCATCCCACTTTCTTAATTTTTTTTTGCCCCACCAAAATGTACATGCTAAAATTGCCACTGGTTACAAAGTGGGATTAAAATGGATATACATTTCATTTATTTGTCTACGATCTAAAATACTCTGTAATGTCAAAATTCTAACATTTATTTTTAAAAAATGAAAAAACACTGCTATATCATGATTAGATAAGTACTCAACCCCCTGAGTCAATACATGTTAGAATTACATTTGCCAGTGACTACAGCTGTGACTCTTTCTGGGTAAATCTCTAAGGGCTTTCCACACCTGGATTGTGCAACATTTGCCCATTATTCTTTTCAAAATTCTTCAAGCTCTATCAAATTGGTTGTTGATCATTACTAGACAACCATTTACAGGTCTTCCCATAGATTTTCAAGCAGATTTAAGTCAAAACTGTAACTCGGACACGGTGAGCAACTCCAGTGTAGATTTGGCCTTGTGTTTTAAGTTATTGTCCTGCTGAAAGGTGAATTAATCTCCCAGTGTCTGGTGGAAAGCAGACTGAACCAGGTTTTCCTCTAGGATTTTGCCTGTGCTTAGCTCCATTCCATTACTTATTTGTCCTATCACAGCCATTAAACGCTGTAACTGTTTTAAAGTCACCATTGGCCTCATGGTAAAATCCCTGAGCGGTTTCCTTTCTCTCTGGCAACTGAGTGAGGAAGGACACCTGTATCTTTGTAGGGACTGGGTGTATTGATACACCATCCAAAGTGTAATTAATAACGTCACCATGCTCAAAGGGATATGCAACGTGTGCTTTTTTAATACCCATCTACCAATAGGTGCACTTCTTTGAGAGACATTGGAAAACCTCCCTGGTCTTTGTGTTTGAATGTGTGTTTGACATTCCATACATGCAACTCATTATGTGACTTGTAAAGCACATTTTTACTTTGAACTTATTTAGGCTTGACATAGCAAAGGGGTTGACTCAAGACATTTCAGCTTTTTATTTTTAACAAATTTGTAAAAAACTTGAAAAACATAATTCCACTTTGATAATATGGGGTATTTTGTGTAGACCAGTGACAAACATCTCAATTTAATCCATTTTAAATTCAGGTTGTAACACAACAAAATGTGGAAAAAGTTAAGGGGTGTGAATACCTTCTGTAAGCACTGTACGTACACACACAGTTCGGGTTTAGCTTGCGTGTGTGAGGGGTTGAGTGTGTGTTTGTGGAGGGCACAGACGCAGCTGGCTCTGGTGTCATCCCGAACACTGGCCCTGAAGGGGCCCCATGGCCACATAAACATGTGTGTGTGTCTGTGTGTGCATGTGTGAGAGGAGACCTTTGTGTCTGTGTCTCTCAAATATGTCACTGGAGTAAAAGACCCCAGTGGGGAGCATAACAGCAGAGAGAGAAGGGGGAGGGGAAGAGTGAGGGGAGGAGGATGAGGAGGAGGAGAGAGGGACAGTGAAAACTGGAGGTCTATTAAAATGTTTAGGGTCTCTTAATAGTCTAAGTGTCTCCATCCCCTTGTCTCGTCTCCTTCTGGAATGTTCTTTCCCTGTCCAGTTGTTCAACACTAGTGCAGATGGCCACTGTCGACTGTCACACCCTGATCGGTTTCACCGGTCTTTGTGCTCGTCTCCATCCCCCTCCAGGTGTTGGCCATCTTCCCCATTACTCCCAGGATATTTATACCTGTGCTCTCTGTTTGTCTGTTGCCAGTTCATTTTGTTTCGTCAAGCCTACCAGATTTATTCCCTTGCTCCTGTCTTCCCAGTTTGACCATTCTGCCTGCCCTGACCCTGCCTGCCGTTCGGTACCTTGTTACACCACCCAGGATTATTGACCTCTGCCTGCCCTGACCCTGAGCCTGCCTGCCGTTCTGTACCTTGTTACACCACCCAGGATTATTGACCTCTGCCTGCCCTGACCCTGAGCCTGCCTGCCGTTCTGTACCTTGTTACACCACCCAGGATTATTGACCTCTGCCTGCCCTGACCCTGAGCCTGCCTGCCGTTCGGTACCTAGTTACACCACCCAGGATTATTGACCTCTGCCTGCCCTGACCCTGAGCCTGCCTACCGTTCTGTACCTTTCGGACTCTGCTCTGGATTACTGACCTCTGCCTGCCCTTGACCTGTCGTTTGCTTGCCCCCCAGTTTTTGTAATAAACTTTTGTTACTTCAAAACTGTCTGGGTCTTCTCCTGAGCCTTGACAGTAGACTATTGAGATGGGCCCTTGAGAGGTTAACTGAGGTGACAGACAGGCCGGCATGGGGTCCAGGTTTCACTGGGTTAAAGACTTCAGCTGTTCACACAGACTTGAAAGTAAGATCTCAACCTTTATTCATGAATATAGCCTCTCAAAGATAAGAGCAGATAGGTCATTAGTGTACTCTCAACTACTTCTCTGTACGGATCTATGCATTTATGAACTTTCCCAATAAAATGGCTCAGACATGGCATTTCCACTGAAATGTACAGTTGACTGTTCTTTTGACCGCCATGCATGGTCCTATAGATTGTATAATTACAGTCAGAATGCGAGAGGCACAAAATGTCAAAACACATTTTCAATCAGCGCATTTTCAATTACACAGTGGTGCTTAGCTAAAGAAGGTTTACGAACTGTATCCATTTCATCCTTTTGTGCCTTGATATTTTCCTTACAGTCTATAGTACACCAGGATGTGTGAAAGTAGGATAAGATAAGTAATGCTTCATATGCTAATAGGCCTTCCAGTGCTTATGGTGTGCTGCCCTCCTCTGGTGACAGGGTAAAATCACATCCATTTCCTCTATTCCTTATCACATAGATGAAAGTTGGCTGATACTGACATGAGTGTTGCATATAGTAAATTCTATAATTATGTTCACTGTGCTGTACACATTCTTCACCATGGAAATCACGGTTTGTCACTGTGTTTGAGTGCACATGTCAAAGCAAATCCAATCAAAGTTTATTTGTCACACACTGATTAGCAGATGTTAAAGCAGGTGCAGCAAAATGGTTATTAGTAAATTATTGCAAAGTTGGCTAGGAACTAGAAACGCGGGGCGTGTCTTTCGGCGCCATCTTGTTATATAAAATCAGTGATGAGGGGGCCTCTGGGAGCTTACACCATTATAAAACCTCCACCCCAGGCAACATGGGCTAGGGCCCAAATACTCTTCAACTGGCTGAGGGGTCTACATGGGTGACCTTCACATCAAGGTTCATGTTGTGACCCGACAGATGCACAGCAGAATATGCAGCCTGTCAGTCATACAAGCCCACAGAGAATGAAATGTGTGTCTATCCCAGCCTACACACTCCGAATGTCAGACAGTGGGAGAGAAGGACAATACGGAAGGAAACCAGGATGTAGGCCTATTAGTGCCATCCTGTTACCAAATAGTGTGTTTATTTGTCCAGCTTGCTATTGAGACTGCATAAGTCTTGATGATAAATGTTGATCTGAAAGAAAAAAAGTGTCAAGTGGGATTGTAAAAATGCATTTGTAGAGCAACTACAGTAGGTTTATTGCTTATAATATATTTATGGTGATACAACCTATTAATTAGCCTGGTGGAACCAGCCTGACCTCTTTGTTCACCATTGTTTGAAGTGAAATAGAATGGTGAACGCAGCGATCAGGCTGGATCCACCAGGCTAATCCACGGCGCTTGCAACGCCAGGGTTGTTGGTTAGATTCCCACGGGGGACCAGTACAAAAAATGTATACACTCACTACTGTAAGTCACTCTGGATAAGAGCGTCTGCTAAATTATTAAAATGTAAAAGGCTCGGAAGAAACTAAGGTTTGTACATTAATCAATTAATAACAGAAAAGTTACAGAAAGCTTTTATTCACCCAGTCAAGTTCCAATTCTACCGACAGTTGTTGCTTTCACAATAAGAAAGAAACAGCCTAATAAAACACTCAATGTTAAGGTAGTGCATCTTGAACAACAAGAGAACATACCGGTAGGTCACAGGACATCTAAATATTCAGCAACAAAAAGAACAAGAGGCCACTTAGCAGAACACAGACTCTAAAACTAGCACAGGAATAACACATACTGGACTTGATAAGCAAAAGAAAAAGGCAAAAGACAGCTCTCCACTGAGCTCTCAGAGAATATTAATATATCACACTAGGATAAACACACTTGTAAAGCCATTTGCTGTTAGGTCTTTGGGTGCACAAGCCTTTCATCGTCTTTTGTGGCACACAAGGAAAGGGCAAGATGTCATCAATGTTTCACCTGGAAGGCTCTGTGGGGATGAGGCTACTCAGTTTCAGAGAGCTCACTCCAAACCCTGCGTAGAGGGGTTGTGTGAAGGTGGCCTCGAACGTGTAGAGGTGGACCATGGTGCTGTCTGGAACCTGGACCTTGTAGGAGATCAGACCAGCTGGGTAGTCCACAAACACACCAACCTTCGTATCACCATGTTTCTTGTCCATGGGCAGTTTAGTCTCCATGGGACATTTCTATGACGAAGAAGACTACGTTATTATCAGTCCAATGTACACTGAAGTCCAATGGAAACTTGTCTTCTGCTTTATTCCAGACAGCCATACTATAGTGCTTGTTGAGCAGCTTAATGGGTAAATGCCTTGGTCAAGGGCACAACAGGTGATGGCATCTAGGACAGTGATGCCCTCCGGTTGCAGGCCCAATCCCAACCAGATGTGTTTTCCCTCAGTTGCTGGTCCGCTTCACTAACCTCTAGGACACATTGCGTATGATTCTCTGCTGGGCCATGGTGGACCTAGCCGTAGATCAAAGTCGGTCATAAGCACCAGACCTTGCTGTTACGTTCAAAGCGGTCGTTGAAAGGGTCTTCTTTCTGATGATGCTGGGGCAGCAAACAACAATAAGGGCCAGGACATAGAGGTTTTCTACCTGCCAGTGATAGTGTCCGTCCTTCCGAACCTCTTTACACAGCACCTGGGGGAGCTCGTCAAAGCGATCACGGTGGGCTGGGGCTCCTTGCAGTGTTGGACTGAACTGTCGTCTGTCAGAACGAGGTTGTAGTTGGCCGTGTTGGGGGTCAAGGGTCAGGGTGGTGGCATCTGGAGGTTAAAAGAGAGAACAAAATAATGGCTTTATTATGCACATGGGGATAACAACAAACCTGATTAGGTGAAAGTTTCACAGTCGCAGCTGCCGGGTTTGACGTGTGGTCAAGTAATAACAAATCAGATTTATCAGCTTCTGTGTGAAAGACATGAATTCATTTGGAAATCCAAGTAAAACGCAAGAAATCCGCTCTGGTCGTTGGCAGAACACCAGCTCTTCTATTTCCTTTGCTGTAGGCGGTAAGTTGTTGAAAATAGTGAAATAAATTATAAACTAACAAATCCCCAAAGAAAATTCCAGAATACATGAAAATACATTTGACTTAATTCCAATGGTAGTCCTGTGAATACAGTTCGGTTGGCAAAAGAGTGCACCTATCCTTACACCCACCTCTTTCAGAGAAGCAATCCTTTTTCTTGCAGTCATCATCCAATGTCTCATGAAGAGACTGGATGGATTTCATCCATCTTCGTTTGCCGCCCTCTCATCGCAGCCATTAAAGAGTTGGTGGTTTTCTTGATGTTTGCCACTGCTTCCTTTTATGATACACACAGAAAATGGAGGAACACTCATCACCAGTGGTGGAAAAGTACCTAATTGTCATACTTGAGTAAAAGCAAAGATAACTTAACCTGTCTGGGCTAGGGGGCAGTATTTTCACGGCCGGATGAAAAACGTACCCAATTTAAACAGGTTACTACTCTGGCCCAGAAACTAGAATATGCATATTATTAGTAGATTTGGATAGAAAACACTCTGAAGTTTCTAAAACCTGAGAAAATTCCAAGCAGGAAGTGGAAAGTCTGAGAATTGTAGTTCTTCTTTTGATTCTCTATCAAAACTACAGTGTCTGTGGGGGACGTTGCACTTCCTAAGGCTGTCTAAAGCCTTCAGAAAGTGGTTTGAGCATTTTCCTGTCACTGGGAAGATAATAGGAGCTCAGTTACTGAGTGGTCTGCCTGGCAACAAAGGGATGGATATGCTCGGTCCCGCGAGCATCTTTTTCCCCCTCCTTCTTTTTCTTCTTGAATGAATATGCTATTGTCCGGTTGGAATATTATCGCAATTTTACGTTAAAAATAGCATAAAGATTGATTTTAAACAGCGTTTGACATGCTTCTAAGTACGGTAATGGAACATTTTGACTTTTCATCTCTCCTTCCGCGCTCGCGCGTTATGCCTTTGGATAAGTGATCTGTACGCACAAACAAAACGGTATTTGAGGTATTTGTACATAAATATGGATTACTTCGAACAAAAACAACATTTCTTGTGGAAGTAGCAGTCCTGGGAGTGCATTCTGACGAAGATCAGCAAAGGTAAGAGAATATATCTAATACTAATTCTGAGTTTAGGTTACCCCGAACATGACGGGTGTCTGAATAGCTCACCGTGATGGCTGAGCTATGTACTCAGAATATTGGAAAATGTGCTTTCTCCGTAAAGCTATTTTAAAATCTGACACAGCGGTTGCATCCAGGGGTAGTCTATCTATAATGAACTTTCTTCTATCGAATCTTGTTTTTTTATGTCACAATTCCAACCCTCCTCCTTTATCCGGGCTTGGGACCAACAAAAGTGACCCAAAAGAGACACTCTGGTAAAACATGAACATTTTTAACCATACATTTTTTTTATTTACAATCTACATTAACAATCTAAATGGACCAAAAAGAGACAATAGAAAAAACTGTCAATGGCAACGTGAGAAAAGTATGGTAACTAGTCTGGCCTGTTTTTTTTTCCAGACCCCCCGCCACACACACACAGGTTGTGCTGGCTCACAGAAAGAGTGGGTCATCGTCATTTTGGTCAAGGCTCTCTATGGCAGATTCAGCAACTGAGGGAGCTGACTTAAATGAGTAAGCAGCTGATGTGCCAAAAAGCTGCAAAACATTATCAGGCAGCTGGTGCTCATAGCAAGGCTCACCAGACAGCTTCAGTCCATATCGAATGAACAGGATGGAGTTAAGGGTCTGCAAGGACATCCGATTTCTAAGTTTGCTTTTTACCACACTCATCTGGCTGAATAATCTCTCGACTTCAGCATTCGAGTGTGGCAAGGACAACACAGACACAGCAGCCAGGGCAAGTTCTTGAAACGGGTTGATATCAGCTGCATCCCTGAACTTCCACTCCAGAAGCCCAGTGTGTTTTTTGTCTCATTCCATTTACTAAGATGGATGGCACGCCATTGCTGGACAATCTTGTCTATCTCTGCAGGGGAGTAGCCAAGTAGCTTGGCTATTTTTTTCTATTTCTCCAGGGCTCTTATTGTGCTTTAGATTTTCCTCCACATTGAAAACTGACATGTACTGCAATGCTTCGATGTTGTCCGGCAGTCTCACCCTCAACTCATTAGTGAGGGAGATGGTGAAGGCTACACACCGCTTTCGGACATTGTTTTCATCCTCAGGCGCAAGTTGGAGCTCCGCTGCCTTTGACAGTAAAGGTTTCTCCCCACAGTTGATGGTCTCATATATGGCCTTGTAGGCCTCCCTGCACTTTGGAGACACTGAAAACCAGTTATAAGTCCCTCGTACCAAGTACTCCACACTACGGGGGATGGTGTCATTGGAAGCATGACTTACAGCAAGCTGCAGAGAGTGGCACACACAGCAAATAAGAGGCAGAAATTTGTGACCATACTCCTCCTTCAGCACTTTATGGACCCCATTGTTAATCCCCGTCATAACAGAGGCATTGTCAGTCCCTATCCCCAGGAGTTTCTCTTTTTTAAGACAACACTTCTGAAGGAAAGCCACAACAGCACAGGCTATAGATTTGGCATTTCCTCCCTCCAACTCAAAAATCCCCAGAAATGTTGATACAATTGTCTGCTTGGTGTCACTAAAGTACCTTATCACAACCCACATGTACTTAGAAACACTTACATCCGTGGACTCATCGAGGAGGAGGCTGAAACGCTGGTCACCCACATCTGCCACCAACTTTTTCAGAAAGTATGGTGCTAGAACACCATTAATCATTTCTGTGCACTTTGTCCTGTGCATTTTGAAGTGGGTAGCAGCAGTGGAGTCTGAGAAAGCAGCTCTACATGCTTCTCCAATGTGATCACATGCCAGCATGGAACAGTGTTCAGCGATAGCTAATGCCATGGTGGCCTCAGCCTTTTTTGCAGAGTCCAAAAAAAATTTAAACCATAAATGGCAGCTTGTTTTGGGTGGAACTGTTATAAGGCTTTGCCTTTTGAGTATGTTTTTGAGTTGTCATGTGTTTTTTTACATCACTAAGTTTGGCGTAGAAATCAGCCTTACAATACAGGCAGTATGCCCGTGTATCATCTCCAATAAACGGCTTCAACCAGCCTTTGAATTCAGGGTTTGATTCCCACTCCTTTCTGTATTTTTGAGTGTACAGTTTAGACTGAGACATGATGAGCTAGCCAGCTAGATGTTTAGCTTATGTCACAGAGAGGCACACACACAGTGGACAAGGTGAGTAAGTGACTGAGGCTGTGTGAGTCAAATGCAGTGATTTATTTTAGACAAAGAACATTTTACATTTACATCCCACCCTGAATGTAAGCCAGGGCGGGATCAGCCAGCGGCGGCTTCCCGCATGCGCAATTCATTTGCAGTCTGGACGCGGAGGGGTGAACATCTCCTGCTCTGACTGCAGCTGGGAGGGACTGCTGCGTGAGGACTGGGCCGCCTGTGAGTGCTTTGGGAAGGGGCACCCACTGCTCATTGAGAAGAGTAAGAACGATACGTGCTTTCACGTCAGAGTCTCCAAAAGTCTCCAATAACACAAGAAAAAGTCGCTAGATTTGTCGCTAGTCAATTTTTTGAAAATGTGTCACTAGTGGGGTCTGAATACTCGCTAAATATAGCGACAAAGTCGCTAAGTTGGCAACACTGGGGCTGGGACCCATTTTAATATGATAACAAGACTCTCATTTTACAGTGGGTCCGCCATGGTTCTGTGTTGCGTAGTAATTTCGTCTGACTTAAGTAAAATATGTTTTAGTAAACAGGGAAACAACGAGTCCCAGATAGTTCGTAAAACAGACCATGGAACACTTTTTCACACAAAGGTCCGCCGTGCAAATTATTTGATTATATTGGAGTGAATGTCATCTATTCATTTACTCTTATAGTATTTCTAAGTAGAAGCCATATCAGCCAGGGAAACTAATTGAAACTTTGTGATAGAACATTCAGATTTGTCTGCCTGACATTAGGGCTCTTGACCTGAATTTTCTTGTGATCATAACAAAACTAAGTAATTTGCTCAAATAGAGATATCATTAAATTGTGTTTCTTTGAAAAGATGTGCCTGGCTGAGAATAGAACATTCAGTTTTCTGCCTGAGGTTGGCGCTGTTTCCTGCAATTGTTTGGATTATCTTGTGACCAGAACAAAACTACTTATTTTACTCAACTAGAGATTTAAATAAATAGTGTTTCCTTGAAAAGATGGGCCTGGCTGACATACATTAAGGGGAAAAGAGACAGCGGCTGGTATTCTTTCTGCACATCGCCTTATTTATAATGCTTGATGCCACGGTTAACACAAATGCAGGACATGTAATGTTACCTGAATTTATTCAAAAAGTAACATAAGTAGCCCTACAGTATCAAAGCGAGGTCAAACAGGTGTGTGTGTTAGTCAGATTATCCAGTGTCGACAGTAACACTTGATTATTCTCTACCCCCAGTGTACAGTGCATTCGGAAAGTATTCAGACCCCTTGACTTTAACAACATTGTGCTACGTTACAGCCTTATTAAAAAAAATATGAAATATTTTTTTGTCATCAATCTACACACAATACCCCATAAAGACAAAGAAAAAACAGGTTGTTTTTTGCAAATGTATTAAAAATAAAAAACTGAGACAAAAATACAGAAGTATTCAGACTATTTACTCAGTACTTTGTTTAAGCACTTTTGGCAGCGATTACTGCCGCTAGTCTTCTTGGGTATGAAGCTACAAGCCTGACACCTGTATTTGGGAAGTTTCTTCCATTAATCTCAAGCTCTGTCAGGTTGGATGGGGAGGAGCGTTGCTGCACAGCTATTTTCAGGTCTCTCCAGAGATGTTCGAACGGGTTCAAGTCCGGGCCAGTCAAGGACATTCAGAGACTTGTCCCGAATCCACTCCTGCGTTGTCTTGGCTGTGTGCTTAGGGTCGTTGTCCTGTTGGAAGGTGAATGTCTTTAACTGAGGAGTGGCTTCCATCTGGCCACTCTACCATAAAGGCTTGATTGGTAGAGTGCTGCAGAGATGGTTGTCCTTCTGGAAGGTTCGACCCATCTCCACAGAGGAACTCTGGGGCTCTGTCACAGTGACCATCCGGTTCTTGGTCACATCCCAGACCAAGGCCCTTCTCCCCCAATTGCTCAATTCTGGCCGGGTGGCCAACTTTAGGAAGAGTCTTGGCTGTTCCAAACTTCTTCCATTTAAGAATGATGGAGGCCACTGTGTTCTTGGGGAGCTTCAATGCTGCAGAAATGTTTTGGTACCCTTCCCCAGATCTGTGCCTCAACACAATCCTGTCTTGGAGCTCTACGGACAATTCCTTCAACCTCATGGCTTGGTTTTTGCTCTGACATGCACTGTCAACTGTGGGACCTTATATAATAAGGTGTGTGCCTTTCCAAATCATGTCCAATCAATTGAATTTACCACAGGTGGACCCCAATCAAGTTGTAGAAACATCTCAAGGATGATCAATGGAAATACGGATGCACCTGAGCTCAATTTCGAGTCCCATAGCAAAGCATCTGAATACTTATGTAAATAAGGTATTTACAAAAATAAATAAATATATATAATATACATATATATATATATATATATATTTATATACATTTGCAAAAAATTCTATAAACCTGTTTTCTCTTTGTCACGATGGGGGTATTGTGTGTAGATTGATGAGGAAAAACATTTATTTAATACATTTTAGAATAAGGCTGTAACGTAACAAATAGGGGAAAGGGGAAGGGGTTTGAATACTTTCCGAATGCACTGTATCTGGTGTATTATGGTCTTAGACATGCTCTCACTAACCCTCATCTTTTCTCTTTCTCTGTCTCTCCTTCCGGAGGGCCTGAAGCTCTTGGACCGCAACTGAGGACACCCTGGCCTGGCAGGCTCAGAACACAGGCTCAGAAGCCTCCTGTGAGGCCGGGACATTTCCTAGCGACAATAGTCCTTGTAGTGCTTCGGCCGTGAAGTCTTGGAGCCCCAAAATATTCTCAGCTGCAGATATAATGATTTCCAGCTTCTTGGACCCCTTAGACCCCTTGTACAGTTAATCACTGTGGCTATAAATGCCACAAAATCCACCTTCACAATGAGTGTATCCAGATTATCCAATTGACTTAAAATACTAGCAACTGGTTATCTTCATCACTGTTCCATCTTGTCTGTTCGACTCTCTTCACCGGCTCCACATAGGAGATTCACTGCGCAGCCCTCTAATCCTTGACACCTCGACCTCCTTCAGTCTAACAGGGCACTCCAGGAAGTCCAGGGTATGATCCACACCACAGTTGCTACATTTTCCATTCACAGATTCTTCAATATAATACTTCTCCCATCTGCAAACATTTGACCATATCCTTTACAATTTACACACTGTAATGGTTTGGACACAAATGCTCTCACCGCATACCTCACATATCCAAACTTCACATATTCAGGTAGTCTCAATAAACAACAAAAATATTGATAGGCTTTTTCCTTCCTTCCATTTACCATACGGGTCAGGCGACTTGCACTGACCACTCCTGGTACTCATCATCTATATCCAACGAGACTCCAGTCATAACTCCTTTGGCAGGCTCCCTGCTCCATGTCACTTCTGAGGTGGACAATTTTGACAGATCCAGTGCCCGGTTCTTCTGTTCTTCATCAACACAATTAACCAAAACAAGGCAGTTCTAGTCACCTTGATTGAATCCACCTTTCCCACTGCTTTCTTCACAGTCCTCAATATTACAAATGGATTTCCCAAATGAATCTCCTTGTCCAAAAACGCAGTCCAATAAGAAATGCATTATTGGACCAGTCCTTGTCTTCTACTACAACGTTTGATGGGAAAACCTAAATTGCACCACCATCCATCTATACACTATCCGCAAAAATCCACCACCCATCCCACTACTTTGGCCCTAAACCATCCTACACCAGGCTGTTGGCCTGGGAGGATGGAACCACTTCTCTCAAAACTTCCTGTAGATCTTCTACACTAAAATCTCTTACACCCAAATATTTATCTGCTGCTGCATCTACCACATCTATCTTCTGTGATTTACACTCCATCAGTGCAGTGCGGTTGATCACCATGGCTATAAATGCAAGAAATCCAACCCTACTAAAATGAATCCTCTCTGGATCTCTCTTCAGGCCTACTCACATGGGGGCTCCCAGTTAACTCACCTCTGCTCTCTTCACTGCCTCAGCATAGGAAACTTTCTGCCCCACTCAAACTCTGGCAATCTCAACCTGTCTTTCCCACAGGGTACTTCAGATCCCACAATTGACACACAATGTTATCTCTATCCTAACTGTACACTCCCTCTGACGATGCCCTCCTGCACATTTCTCACATCATGGGATCTCCCTTCTGCACATTGCTGAAACATGTCAGAATCCTTGGCACCTAAAGCACTGTACCGGGTTCGGAACAAAGTCCCTCACAAAATAACAAATACTACCTAACATGACCTTATCAGGTAGAAGCTCCGTGTCAAAGCTCAACAAGACAGACAGGGTATTCTCAGTTGCGCCATTGCCACCGGGTCTATGTGTCACCAAACGGTGGGCGTCACAAACACCAGGAATATTATTTTTCATTTGATCCACCTCTACACTCAACGTTACCCCCCTGATCACACCTTTGAACAGCGGCCTGCTCCAGGGAGCAAAGCACGACACAGGTTGAGACAGATGACTCGAAACGCCCGCTTCCTGTGGCCGGCGGATACAGAAAAAATCGAATCAATTCCACTTCTCTACACTTTCATAGATGTAACCATTCACAATTTGTCCTTTACCCAGCTTGACACAATGTACACTACCAGTCAAACGTTTTAGAACACCTACTCATTTAAGGGTTTTTCTTCATTTTTACTATTTTCTACATTGTAGAATAATAGTGAAGACATCAAAACTATGAAATTACACATATGGAATCATGTAGTAACCAAAAAAGTGTAAATAAATCAACAACAAAAAATGTATTATAAATAAATCGCAGACAGTGTCACCAGCAAATCACCCACACACCATAACACCTTCTCCTCCATGCTTTACAGTGGGAAATACACATGCAGAGATCATCCATTCACCCACATCGCGTCTCACAAAGACACGGCAGTTGGAACCAAAAATCTCCAATTTGGACTCCAGACCAAAGGACACATTTTCACTCGTCTAATGTCCATTGCTTGTGTTTCTTGGCCCAAACAAGTCTCTTCTTCTTATTGCTGTCCTTTAGTAGTGGTTTCTTTGCAGGAATTCGACCATGAAGGCCTGATTCACAAAGTCTCCTTTGAAAAGTTGATTTTGAGATTACTGTTAATTGAACTCTGTGAAACATTTATTAGGGCTGCAATTTCTGAGGCTAGTAAGTCTAATGAACTTATCCTCTGTAGCAGAGGTAACTCTGGGTCTTCCATTCCTGTGGCGGTCCTCATGAGAGCCAGCTTCATCATAGCGCTTGATGGTTTTTGCGACTGCACTTGAAGAAACTTTCAAAGTTCTTGAAATTGTCAGTATTGACTGACCTTCATGTCTTAAAGTAATGATGGACTGTCATTTATCTTTGCTTATTTGAGCTGTTCTTGCCATAATATGGACTTGGTCTTTCGCCAAATAGGGCTATCTTCTGTATACCTCCCTACATTGTCACAACACAACTGAATGGCTCAAATGCATTAAGAAGGACAGAAATTCCACAAATTAACTTTTAAGAAGGCACACCTGTTAACTGAAATGCATTCCAGGTGACTACCTCATGAAGCTGGTTAAGAAAATGCCAAGAGTGTGTAATGCTGTCATCCAGGCTATTTGAAGAATCTCAAATATAAAATATATTTTGCTTTGTATAACACTTTTTTGGTTACTACATGATTCCATATGTGTTATTGCATAGTGGTGATGTCTTCAATATTTTTTCTACAATGTAGAAAATAGTAAAAATAAAGAAAACCCCTTGAATGAGTAGATGTTCTAAAACTTTTGATCGGTAGTGTATGAGTCGGTCAAAAAGCATGAATCCACCCTTTCCAAAAATTGCACTCCTACCGGTTCTGGTAGGATTCTCAGCACAAATGTTAGAAGTCTCCACTACACCAGTCGCCACAGGTAGGCCCACTCCATCCTGGTCTGACTCAACCTCAGAGTGCTCACCACTGCCAACCAACTCCATTGTGAGATCCTCGAGATTCTCAAGAGAACAAGAAGACATAAAGGTAAAATTACTTGGTTTGTATTCAGGAGACAAAGTTATGTACTCAATAGTCGATGGTGTGTACTCAAATCTCTGATCTTAGCAGCGCCATTCTTAAGCTTTTGTGTAAGGGTATGTTTAGAAACCATAGCGAGCTTTTCACTGGATTAATTTGAAAGATATTGCTAGTGTAATAACTGGGAAGCGCTAGCTACATTCAAACATAAAACGCAGGAGAGTATGAAAAAATTTGAAGCATCATAAAATTGTGCTTTTTAGTTTCTCACATCATGGGATCTCCCTTTTTGAGTCTGTTTGTAAGATTTTGATTAAAAAAATAAAAAAACATGTTCAGATCTGATTTGAAAAAATAAACAGTCAAAAGATGTCAAAATGATGTTTAGATCATGTTTCCAAAGCAAAGTTCCACCAGGTGACAGCAGTCAGTCAGCATACACACATATGATTGTAACAGAAGATGATCATTGACAGCCCAGTCACATAAAACATGTTGTTGAAAATGCATTATGAACAGTACACACACGATAATACTTTAGCAAGGCCTTCATGAAGTCTTCATCTCATCCTCACCAGGTGGCAGTAGCAACACATGTAATGGATGTGGTATTTGAAATCTGTTTGAATTAAGTTACTGATGCTGCTAATGCTCCTTACAATGGGTAAACGCATACGTGATTTACTTTGGTGGTGGTGTCATTGGTGTGTCAGGTTCAAAAGCGTTATCCTCCTCTGAGCACATTAAAATCATTCTTTTTGACAAATAGTGACGCAGAACATGAATGCTTACACAACAGTTCCATTCCATTATTGTATGACACATTCAGTCACTTGATCTACCTTATTGTATTCAATCTATTATTTATGTGTTCAAACAATGGACAGTCACATTAAACGAGCCATGAATTACAATGCATGTATTTCTGTGTCTTCCTACCATTATCATTATTTCATGCTCCGTGTCATATGAAACACTACAGAGAAGAACAAATCTCAGACACCCTTGAATAGAGAGGATACAATATCCTTTTATTAGTTATTATTCCAGTCATTTATTTTGTTAACGAACCACTTTTACAGTAGGCCCTGTGCGTGTATATTGGTGGCAGTTTACAGTTTCCCTGTCAATGTGTTTTCTCTCTAATCAGCGGTGCAAGTAGAGGCAGAATCACAAGCACACACACGCACACAGAGAAACACACATGCACACAAACAGATACACACACACACTTTCGAAGGTAATACAAATAAGATTAGTGAGTTTGTTTCATTGGAGAGAACATGAAGAAAAGACCACCTGCCAGGCAGGACTCATCGCTTTGAAACACAACCTTTTTTATTAAAATTTACAAAAAAGAAAAGGAAAAATACAACAGAGTAATAAATACACTTTATTCAGCACGCCATCATGGAGTTTTATCAACATCGTGCAGGAGCGATGAAGACCCAAAGGGAGACAAACCTGGGGTTGTCTGGTGGGGTTCAAAGTTCACCTTCCACCCTCCAGAACACACACAGAGTAGAACCACACACTCCTGAAACACTACATGTAGCTATGTCAGGACCTGCAGTTACAATGCACTATATTTTTACTATGATTTAATGGTCTTGGTAAACAGCTTGATAAATCTCCTGACAATCTGACTTTCCTCTCTGACTGAATATTTATTTTACACACACACACACACACACACACACACACACACACACACACACACACACACACACACACACACACACACACACACACACACACACACACACACACACACACACACACACACACACACACACACTTCCCTCAGAGTCCACACAAACAGCACAACTTAACCACAGATAGGATCACACAGCATAGTGCAGCACCACTCCCAGGCAGCTACTCTGATAAATACCCCCGACATTATCTACTGCTCTTACAGTTTAGAAACATTCTGGGGTCATATATCAGGACTCCGGTAAACTCATAAATATAGATTTCTGCCATATGCTATCTCCCATAGGAATTCCATGTAGACGTTGTCTGTAGTTGTACCAGTCATATTTAGAGGACAGAGGATGTCTTTGTTTCATTTTACCTCACAGGTTTTCCCCTAGGCAAAGCCCCGTCAGCTCCACTCAGTCTGCTTGTAACCTATGAGCTTCTACTCTGAATGTAGATGACATTTAGGAAGTGGACACACAGTAAGGTGAGTATGTTGTGGGTAGTTTTTATATTAGAATCATATGTTTAGCTGTTAGTTTTTTGTCTGAGGACATGAAAAGTTTCTTCAAACTAGTATTGGAGAATTGCTTTATGCTTATGTACTGTAAGCATGATAAAATATACTGCTCATAAAAATAAAGGGAACACTTAAACAACACAATGTAACTCCAAGTCAATCACACTTCTGTGAAATCAAACTGTCCACTTAGGAAGCAACACTGATTGACAATACATTTCACATGCTGTTGTGCAAATGGAATAGACAACAGGTGGAAATTATAGGCAATTAGCAAGACACCCCCAATAAAGGAGTGGTTCTGCAGGTGGTAACCACAGACCACTTCTCAGTTCCTATGCTTCCTGGCTGATGTTTTGGTCACTTTTGAATGCTGGCAGTGGTTTCACTCTAGTGGTAGCATGAGACGGAGTCTACAACCCACACAAGTGGCTCAGGTAGTGCAGCTCATCCAGGATGGCACATCAATGCGAGCTGTGGCAAGAAGGTTTGCTGTGTCTGTCAGCGTAGTGTCCAGAGCATGGAGGCGCTACCAGGAGACAGGCCAGTACATCAGGAGACGTGGAGGAGGCCATAGGAGGTCAACAACCCAGCAGCAGGACCGCTACCTCCGCCTTTGTGCAAGGAGGAGCAGGAGGAGCACTGCCAGAGTCCTGCAAAATGACCTCCGGCAGGCCACTAATGTGCATGTGTCTGCTCAAATGGTCTCCATGAGGGTGGTATGAGGGCCCGACGTCCACAGGTGGGGGTTGTGCTTACAGCCCAACACCGTGCAGGACGTTTGGCATTTGCCAGAGAACACCAAGATTGGCAAATTCGCCCCTGGCGCCCTGTGCTCTTCACAGATGAAAGCAGGTTCACACTGAGCACATGTGACAGACGTGACAGTCTGGAGACGCCGTGGAGAACGTTCTGCTGCCTGCAACATCCTCCAGCATGACCGGTTTGGCGGTGGGTCATTCATGGTGTGGGGTGGCATTTCTTTGGGGGGCCGCACAGCCCTCCATGTGCTCGCCAGAGGTAGCCTGACTGCCATTAGGTACCGAAATGAAATCCTCAGACCCCTCGTGAGACCATATGCTGGTGCGGTTGGCCCTGGGTTCCTCCTAATGCAAGACAATGCTAGACCTCATGTGGCTGGAGTGTGTCAGCAGTTCCTGCAAGAGGAAGGCATTGATGCTATGGACTGGCCTGCACGTTCCCCAGACCTGAATCCAATTGAGCACATCTGGGACATCATGTCTCGCTCCATCCACCAACACCACGTTGCACCACAGACTGTCCAGGAGTTGGCGGATGCTTTAGTCCAGGTCTGGGAGGAGATCCCTCAGGAGACCATCCGCCACCTCATCAGGAGCATGCCCAGGCGTTGTAGGGAGGTCATACAGGCACGTGGAGGCCACACACACTACTGAGCCTCATTTTGACTTGTTTTAAGGACATTACATCAAAGTTGGATCAGCCTGTAGTGTGGTTTTCCACTTTAATTTTGAGTGTGACTCCAAATACAGACCTCCATGGGTTGATAAATTGGATTTCCATTGGTTATTTTTGTGTGATTTTGTTGTCAGCACATTCAACTATGTAAAAAAAAAGTATTTAATAAAATTATTTCATTCGTTCAGATCTAGGATGTGTTATTTTAGTGTTCCCTTTATTTTTTTGAGCAGTGTATAATGTCCCCTCAGATAACATCAGGTCACTGAAAAGCAATACAAGCAGTCATTTGAACTAAACATTTGCAAAATAATGCTTTCTTTTGTTTTGAATACTGAATAAACACAATGTAGGAAACAATCCAATAATTGAGTTCAGAATATATCACACATTAACAATACATTTTGCCTCATCCCAGTCTGAATGCTTGTATTCATCTCATTACCATGACTCTGGTGCTCCCCATCCTTTCTCATCTCATTGCCTTTGGAGAGTAGGCCTAGTTCTTCCTGTGTAACTAACTAGCTAGCCCCAAAGCTCTCATTCTCTGATTGCCTCCTTAGCCCCCCACCCCTACCCTCCCGTTACACTATAGATTATCTGTCGACTTACTGTTGGGAGATCAAAGTCTAATTAAGATTGTTAATGAAGATTTAATTTTCTACTTCAAACGAGCCACTGAACACAGAGCAGCAGAATGAGAATGAGAGAGAGAGAGAGAGAGAGAGAGAGAGGAAAATATAGGGTTAAATGCTGTACTTCTCTTAAGGACAGGAAGTTTGTGTGACTTACTGTGTTTCCACCCCAAGTTAAAATAACAATATTTTGTAAATATTTATTTGTTTACACAGATACCATCAGAGGCTGTTATCACGCACGCACGCACGCACGCACACTCACACACACACACACACACACACACACACACACTGCACATAGGCAGTACTGTAGCTATGGGGCTTCAGTGTGTCAGTTAGGATCAAACAGAATGAGGAATCTCCATGTAGTGGCTTCCCGCTGAACACACACCAGCCCTGCGCTCTGTGATGTAATCCTGCAGCACTGTGTGTAGTGTAGTGTACAGTATATCAGAGTGCTTGCCTAGCCTTCCTTGCCCCTGCAGCACTGCACTGCTTCCCAGGCCCATTCCAGCCCAGCTCTGTTACTAGTTCACTATTATCTATTATTCAGGTTAATAATTGCTGTTATTGTTCTGACAGGGAACCTTTCCACCTTTAGTACAGTATTACTGCAGGCAGCGTTTCATCTGAGTGAACAGCCCTGCAGTCAGACTGCCACACTCAGATGGTAAAATCCACTTGAAACTTGATCCATAGACTATTTATTGGTTTGATTTAGAGTTTTGTCATAAGTGTGTCCATTCATATGAATTGAACACAGATCATTTAATTACTGATGTACAGCATAATAGTGTTTTGTTTAGTTCCTCGTTTTTTCAAGAATCTCCTTTAGGCATTACAGTACATTCCTGAGAATCTCCTTTAGGCATTACAGTACATTCCTGAGAATCCCCTTTAGGCATTACAGTACATTACTGAGAATCCCCTTTAGGCATTACAGTACATTACTGAGAATCTCCTTTAGGCATTACAGTACATTCCTGAGAATCTCCTTCAGCATTACAGTACATTCCTGAGAATCCCCTTTAGGTATTACAGTACATTCCTGAGAATCTCCTTTAGGCATTACAGTACATTCCTGAGAATCCCCTTTAGGCATTACAGTACATTCCTGAGAATCCCCTTTAGGCATTACAGTACATTCCTGAGAATCCCCTTTAGGCATTACAGTACATTCCTGAGAATCTCCTTTAGGCATTACAGTACATTCCTGAGAATCTCCTTTAGGCATTACAGTACATTCCTGAGAATCTCCTTTAGGCATTACAGTACATTCCTGAGAATCTCCTTTAGGCATTACAGTACATTCCTGAGAATCTCCTTCAGCATTACAGTACATTCCTGAGAATCCCCTTTAGGTATTACAGTACATTCCTGAGAATCTCCTTTAGGCATTACAGTACATTCCTGAGAATCCCCTTTAGGCATTACAGTACATTCCTGAGAATCTCCTTTAGGCATTACAGTACATTCCTGAGAATCCCCTTTAGGTATTACAGTACATTCCTGAGAATCTCCTTCAGGCATTACAGTACATTCCTGAGAATCTCCTTTAGGCATTACAGTACATTCCTGAGAATCTCCTTCAGCATTACAGTACATTCCTGAGAATCTCCTTTAGGCATTACAGTACATTCCTGAGAATCTCCTTCAGCATTACAGTACATTCCTGAGAATCCCCTTTAGGCATTACAGTACATTCCTGAGAATCTCCTTTAGGCATTACAGTACATTCCTGAGAATCTCCTTTAGGCATTACAGTACATTCCTGAGAATCCCCTTTAGGTATTACAGTACATTCCTGAGAATCTCCTTCAGCATTACAGTACATTCCTGAGAATCCCCTTTAGGCATTACAGTACATTCCTGAGAATCTCCTTTAGGCATTACAGTACATTCCTGAGAATCTCCTTTAGGCATTACAGTACATTCCTGAGAATCCCCTTTAGGTATTACAGTACATTCCTGAGAATCCCCTTTAGGCATTACAGTACATTCCTGAGAATCCCCTTTAGGCATTACAGTACATTCCTGAGAATCTCCTTTAGGCATTACAGTACATTCCTGAGAATCTCCTTTAGGCATTACAGTACATTCCTGAGAATCCCCTTTAGGCATTACAGTACATTCCTGAGAATCCCCTTTAGGCATTACAGTACATTCCTGAGAATCTCCTTTAGGTATTACAGTACATTCCTGAGAATCTCCTTTAGGTATTACAGTAGATTCCTGAGAATCTCCTTTAGGTATTACAGTACATTCCTGAGAATCTCCTTTAGGCATTACAGTACATTCCTGAGAATCTCCTTTAGGTATTACAGTACATTCCTGAGAATCTCCTTTAGGTATTACAGTAGATTCCTGAGAATCTCCTTTAGGTATTACAGTACATTCCTGAGAATCTCCTTTAGGCATTACAGTACATTACTGAGAATCCCCTTTAGGCATTACAGTACATTCCTGAGAATCCCCTTTAGGCATAACAGTACATTCCTGAGAATCTCCTTCAGGCATTACAGTACATTACTGAGAATCCCCTTTAGGTATTACAGTACATTCCTGAGAATCTCCTTTAGGCATTACAGTACATTCTTGAGAATCAAATACAGTTAAAACCTGTACTGAGCTGCGTTTATATGGTATTATTACAATATAATATGAATTTACATTTCAGTGAACTGTATACTGTCAGTTGTTATTACAATCCTTTTTGTAGAATTTATATAATACAATTAGAATAATATTTTTTATTAATAGAGTATTTCTCTTAGTTCCTGTCTCCTGACTTGGGCATGCATACTTGAATCCAATCAAATCTAAACAAAGTCCCTTCGAACATTTTTTAATTTAAGTAAACAAAAATAATACATTGTATTAGTGTTACTTTTGAAAAGAAATCATTCTCCACATTGTGTTTGTCAACACAGAGGAATCACTGTCATTCTGCTAGCCTAGGAGTGCTGTGGGTTTTGTAAATGTACATTATCACGTTCAGTGCACCCTGTCAGGTTTGTTTTATTTCCTGGCCTTTTTTGGCAGCCCTCCTGAGCTCACAATGTCCATTTGTCACCGGGCGAACAAGCAGAAAAGTATCTTGTATCTTCTGAAATTGTGTGCTAGCTCCAGAACTATCTGTCCTCCTTTATTGACCTTCGATCCCCTGTCTAGAGTGGAGCCAATCAGAACAGACAAGGTGTTTCTATCTCTGGTTCTGAAGAGATTTCAAATACTTTTTACATTGCTGACTCAACCCACAGTCACACACACCTACACACACTCTCTCACACTCTCTCTCACACACGCACACACACGCACACACTTTCGAAGGTAATACAAATAAGATTAGTGAGATTGTTTCATTGGAGAGAACATGAAGAAAAGACCACCTGCCAGGCAGGACTCATCGCTTTGAAACACAACCTTTTTTATTAAAATTTACAAAAAAGAAAAGGAAAAATACAACAGAGTAATAAATCCACTTTATTCAGCACGCCATCGTGGAGTTTTATCAACATCGTGCAGGAGCGATGAAGACCCAAAGGGAGACAAACCTGGGGTTGTCTGGTGGGGTTCAAAGTTCACCTTCCACCCTCCAGAACACACACAGAGTAGAACCACACACCCCTGAAACACTACATGTAGCTATGTCAGGACCTGCAGTTACAATGCACTATATTTTTACTATGATTTAATGGTCTTGGTAAACAGCTTGATAAATCTCCTGACAATCTGACTTTCCTCTCTGACTCTGAATATAAAAATAAAAAGAAGTTAAGCAGGAATAGTAAGCCCTGGTCCTGGAGTGCCGCTGCGTCTGGAGGCGACTGATTCAACTAATCATGCCTTGATTGGACCAATTTGGTGTTTCCTTCCCTTTTCCCCGGAGGTGACAATCAGTTCAATCAAGTAGTTTAGTGACAGCAGCACTCCAAGCAAAGGCCTCTCCAGATTTAGATCAATCAGCGGAAGCATCACTCTGACTTACATGCTGACTACTCCGGCCACGCGCCAGATTCTGCGTGTGCCATCGTACACATGTTGATTTTGTATATCCCCACCAGATGCGACCATAACACGCATGTTAAAATAACAAAAACCAACTGTGCACCAACTATATTAACTTGGGGACAGGTCAAAACAAACATGAGACGGTCATGGACATTAAGCTAGATAGCTGTTGCTAGCAGTTTTGTCCTGGGAGATGAACATTGGGTTGTTATTTTTACCTGATCATGCATATGGTCCCCTTTTTAGCTGGTTCTTTGTAAAATTTTGACCCAGATCATATACAAATCATGTGTTTCTCTACACCGACGATTAATCCACAGATAAAAAGGGAAACCTAGTTAGGTTTTAGTTATATTTGATTAATATCTTTCAATAAACCACGTGAGTTTGTGTCATCCTGATATCCAATAAAGATGGTAGTTGCAGCACGTGGAGCAGGTTCTATTTTAGCGCTTGGCTACGCAGAAGCCCATTCACATGCTTGAGCGGTGTGGGGAAAAGATTGAATAACATGTATGTGCACATTTATTTTGCAACTTAGCCGGCAAGGCGTGAACTACATAGCATACTGCACAGCGAATGACGGTGTTTTACAGGTGTGTGGTTATTCCCTGAGTGGGTTTTGACTCAGGTGGAGGCTGCTGAGAGGACAGCTCATAATAATGGCTGGAATGGAGTGAATAGAATGGTATCAAACACATGAAAACCCCCAAAATATGTGTTTGATTCCATTCGCTCCATTCAGGACAATATTATGAGCTGTCCTCTCAGCAGCCTCCACTGGTTTGACTAGCCCTGATATGGCTAACTTTTATAGCCTCTACTATGGTGTCTGGACTATACAATACTATGGAGGCTAGCTATATCAGGACTGGGGTTTGACCAGCTAAACCATGGTCACTCTGGTCAAACCCTGTGTTCCCCCAGGGTCCTGCTCCCCTCTCCCCTCCAGTGATTGTGCACTACTACAGTGTTCCTGGCAGGGTCTGGTCAAGTCCTTGACCCTGTTTGAATACATTCAAAATGCATCCTTTCTTCGTCCCATCCTTTAATTAATTATCACTGATCTGACACAATTTCAAAAGGTGAAAGTAAGGGTTCCCTTTCAAAGCCTTGACTAATCAGAGATCACGCTTAGGAATGGACGACAATACGAAAAGGTATGAAAAATGTATGCACTAATTACTGTAGGTTGCTCTGGATAAGAGCCTCTGCTAAATGTCTAAAATGTCAATGTAAATGAAGGTAGGGTGTATTTTTTAGAGTATTCCAACAGGACCTCACACAGTGTGAATGGGGTCAGGGCTGTAGAGATTGTGGCTCAGGTATGGGGAAGTGAGTGTGGTCTCTATGGTGATTGTGTAGACTTTCTCTTTTCACCAGGGGGTTTGTCACAACCTGAGCCAATGTTAAGTTAACAGTGCAAAACTTTTGGAGATGGTACATAAAGTACAAGCTGACAGCAGTCTCTGTGGGCCGCTTTGTGTCCCCGTAAAATGTTCCACATTCATTTCTGGGGTGAGCAATAGCTATATATATATTCTTCGTGAGCAATAGCTATAAATATATTCTTTGGGGTCATTTCCATTACAACTCCAGTCAATTCAGGGATTGTGACAATTGTATTGGAGAATATAACACTGCATAGGAGAGTTTTCATGGTCCAGTTCAATGGTGTTCCATTGAAATGCAATTCATCTAAATGCTGGTCTACCGCTGAAATGCTGGCTTGGAAATCTACCTCACATAACCTTGCATGCAAGGCTTTTAGGTTGCAGTCAGATGCATGGCTGAAGAGGACAACTAGTGAGCATGTTCTGTAGGCTACAACACTTTTTGCCAGGTTAAAGACAGAGCATTAATGTATTTTATTTAATACTTTGTTTTTCTATGAGAACCTGGGTTTAGCACACGACTCTATAGAGTGGTCTGCCCTAATGTATAATACATGGTGCTGTCCAGTTAAGGTCAGGTCAAGTCCGTTCTAAAATTAATCCAGGTCAGGTCTAGTCCCAAAAGTGCTCCGTTTGAACGTGACAGTTTTTTACACTTCTTTTTTTTACACAAGTATCTTCTCTTAACAATTGTATTCAGTGATATTTACAAATGCATATACATAGAGTAGAACATGAGTTATTTCCCATAGACACCAACTTTATTATTTGACATTATTCATAGTCTAGTATTGAACGTCACACAGTATAAAAGTGCATTCCAGCTGAAAAACCAGCTCATCTTCATCCAGATCTCAAATCTTTGACCCCAGTCACGACCCCAGTCACGACCCCAGTCACGACCCCAGCCACGACCCCAGCCACGACCCCAGTCACTACCCCAGTCATTTCTGTTCACTGGGTTTGCTGGTTTCCATTCTGACACAACTCTTCACTGATAAATGGAAGTTATGGATTGGACAGTTAAACATGTTCAGAGTGTGAATTGGTTGGCGTTTGGTTAAGATTGTGCTAAAATCATGCAGACTTGGTCCTCAAGAAATGTTGATTTAATAGGGCGAGGTTTTGCATAAAACATTTACAAATGTCTCTCCTCTCCTCCCTACATACAAACTTAGAAGAGATGTATTTTCATCACTTTATACGTAGAATCAATACATCTTGTAATACTTTTGCTTTAGTTTTATTTAACCTTTATTTAACTAGGTAAGTCAGTTAAGAACAAATTCTTATTTTCAATGACGGCCTACCAGGGAACAGTGGGTTAACTGCCTTGTTCAGGGGCAGAATGACAGATTTTTACCTCGTCAGCTCGGGGATTCGATCTAGCAACCTTTCAGTTACTGGCCCAACGCTCTAACCACTAGGCTCCAATAGTGATTTACTATACAATTAATGCCTGATAACACAAGTGTGTGTGTGTGTGTGTGTGTGTGTAAACAACATAACTCTCAGCTAAGCCAGGGAAGATCATATCCCTAAATCATTTACATTTTTCACAATGTCTATTTTCCGGTGATGCTTTTGAGAGAAAATAATATTTTTAAAGGTTTTAAATTATTCATAGTTTTCAGTAGTGAGTTGAATTATTAACTTTTCTGCCTCTGCAGTTCAAATAAATGCAACAGTTTCTGTACACTTAGTTTCACTCTCTCTCGATATATTTCCTCTCTCTCTTTCCTCTCCATCTCTGTCTTGTTCATATTGTATCACTTCTGTGTGGCACCCTAGTTGAATGTATTGTCTTGCTTGAAATCCTTTCTTGGATGTTTAGGTTGTTTTTCTTTGTCCAGACCAATTAACAAATTGTTGCTGCTCAGTGGAGAAACACCATGCACATTGTCTCCGTACATTTCAACACTTATTGCTTTAAATTACATCAATCACTCCCTACCCTCCCATGCCCTCCCCTTCCCTCCCATGCCCTCCCCTTCCCTCCCATGCCCTCACCTTCCCTGGGCTCATTTTTCTCTGTCTCTTTTTATTACTCTCCCTCTTCATCTCTCAATCCTTTAACTTCTCCTCCCATTACTCTAGCTCTGCTTGCCATTTATCCCTCCTTCATTCTCTCTCCTTTTCCTTCTTCCTCTCAATCTCCAGAGTGTTCCTCTTTCTCCCCCTCCTCTTTTACATCCTCTTTTTTGTTGTTCTCTGCCTCCTTCTCCTCCACTTTATCTTTCTCCCTATCTCGGAACAGCTTGGCTAGTTCCTGAAACTGCGGACCCCACTCCTCCAGCCCTCCTCCCCACGTCTCCTTCTCTGCATCCTTCTCTCCCTCACTCTCCAGTGAGCTGAGGGAACCTGCACGTGACCCTGTACCCTCCAGCCCATACACCTGCACTGAATCATAGGGCGGCTGTGAGGGGTCAAAGGTGACCTGAGCCAGACGCAGGCGGAGGAACTCACCCACCCTGAGGGCCAAGGAGTGACCACCTGGTACTGGACACCCTCTCCCCGCCTCCATCCCTTGGACCCACCCTGCCCCGTACCCCATGATGCCCCCGTATGCGCCCCTGGCCTGCCCTGGGAAGGGCAGCATCTGGGGGGTCATATCCCTCCTTCCTAAAACGTATGCCCCCATACCCACCCTGTCCTGCCAGTCAGTCATGAACCCTTCTGGGTACATCCCCCCGCAAGAAGTCCCGGTCAGAGATATCCCTCCACCCTCCCTGTCCGGCCTGGCCACCACAAAGTTGCTGCCCATCTCTAGCCCTCCCCTCCCCAGGCTCCCGGGGTAATCCTGCCTCTGTCCTTCTGCCTCCCCCTGCAGGATGCTGGCGTAGTTGCGGGCGGCTGACTGCTGAGACTGGCCGTCTGGGCAGTTGGTTCCAGGCCCTCCACCACCACATCCACCACCAGAGGATTCTGGTTCAGCTGAACCAGAGCCAGTGCGTTTGGGGGACAGGCTGGCGCGGAAGGCCCTGCGACCTGCCATGGGCAGGGTGGCTGAATCACACACCCAGGCGCCACCGTGACTCTGGCCAGCCATGGAGCCTGAGCGGGTCAGGACCAGGGTGGTCTCTCTCTCTCGGGGGAGGGTCTCAGACTGGACCTGCAGGGGACGGGGAGAAGGAGGAGGGTCAGTCCGGGACAGGGACAGGGCAGTGGAACGAGGAGGAAGAGGGTCATTCCGGGACAGGGACAGGGCAGTGGAACGAGGAGGAAGAGGGTCAGTCCGGGACAGGGACAGGGCAGTGGAACGAGGAGGAAGAGGGTCAGTCCGGGACAGGGACAGGGCAGTGGAACGAGGAGGAAGAGGGTCAGTCCGGGACAGGGACAGGGCAGTGGAACGAGGAGGAAGAGGGTCAGTCCGGGACAGGGACAGGGCAGTGGAACGAGGAGGAAGAGGGTCAGTCCGGGACAGGGACAGGGCAGTGGAACGAGGAGGAGGAGGGTCAGTCCGGGACAGGGACAGGGCAGTGGAACGAGGAGGAAGAGGGTCAGTCCGGGACAGGGACAGGGAACGGTGCTGTTAAGTGGATGTAGAAGATAAAGGATAACAAGAGGTGATGTTGAGGTTGAGAGCATTGTAAAAGGAGCGAATGGAGAGATGAATCGGGGAAACAATTAAAGCAGAAAGCCGGAGAGTAAGTAAAAGGGCAAATGCAAGAAACGGGGAGAGAAAGGAGACGACGAGAAGGTAGAAAGCAAAAGACAGAGAGACAGGATGAGAATAGACACACAATGAACAAGCAAGATAGAGAGTGAAAGAGAAGCAGAGTTTAGAAGGTAAGAGAAGCAGGTTAATAACTAAAAAGAGCTAACACTGTGACAGAGAGGGGGATGAAGAGGGAGGAGAAAATCAACAGACAAAACGTTAAAAAGTAAAGAAAGAGACAGAAATCTTCTAAAAGCAAAACATAAAAAATAATACATATTCACTATCGTCTGCTCTCAGTAATCAGCAGTGTTAAAACCACTTCAAATGATAACACATAGGTTCGTTCATTCATTCACTTATTGTCATATAAAGTGTCGGTCTCTTACCCAGTCCACCGAGTCCTGACTGTGGCTCTGCTGCTCACTACTGTTCTCTGTACAGTTGCTCATAGCTCCTCCCCCTCCACCCCTCTCCTGGCTGTTATTGGTCCGTGGCGTCCCTCCATCTGAGGTGCTAACCCCGCTCTGTGGGCCTGTTCCGTCTCTACTCTCTCTGCTGCTCATTTCAGCTGGTCCTACGTACACGGCCCCTGGCTCCAGGGCCCCTACCATGGCCCCCTGATTCTGGATGACCAGAGAGTGGTCTGGGTGGCCCCCAGGGAAGCGGTAGGCCAGCTCAGCCAAGCCCGGCTCAAACTGGCCCCCTGGAGTACGTCGGAGAACTGGCAGGGTGTGGCTGCTGTAGCAGAGGCGGCCGTACAGGGGCCCACCAGGGCCGGAGTAGGCCGGGTCCAGGGCTGGGTTCTGGGCCCAGTTGTATGCACGGGCCTTGTCCTGGACGTGCTGGGAGTAGCGTCTGGGGGACAGAAGATAGGGTGTGACAAGGCTAGACGACATGTTATAGCAGCTTTACATAGGAGCACACACCAATGAGGGATTGCACAGTATAGACAGATAATCTCACTCAGCACAGTGGATCATGTTGTAGGGGAAGTAGGTGATGCCCAACAAAGTGTCTAATGAAGTGTAATAGTTTTCCTCTTTATTTTTTTTAGCTAAGAGGGTGATTAAAGCAAGGAGTTTTGAGGCAATCAATTACCTAAGTGGATCAATACAGTCTTAGAAAACTCTTGAGGACTGGAGTTTTGTTTGGGTGCGTTTTTGCACAGCATAGCTTTCAATTAAACACACACACAAACACACTGCACACACACTCACATGTTCCTGCTGTCCAGAGTGCGGTATCCCCTGCGTGAGCTGTGGGGGGCGCTCTGGAGCGCAGCGATGTCAAAGGCGGCCGTGTCGGCCTCGCCTCCTCCCTCGTCATCGTAGGTGATAATGTTCTCCCTAACATCGTCCTCCTCCAGGGGAGACAGAGAGTCCCGCTTCTGACGACGCAGGGACAGGGACAGGGCACTGACTGCTGGAGGGAGGAGAGACGGAGGGAGGGAGGGAGGGAGGGAGTCAGAGAAAGAGCAAGAAAGAGGGAGAGTGTTGGTATATCATGTCTGTCCTGCATGCTAAAATCTGTAATTGACTTTGAGCCATAGCCAGACAGTCATATAGACTTGCATTGTGTACTGGACTAGACCAGTCACATTGGGCATAAAGTGGGCCATTCCCAGTCAAATGCCAATGTAATGTTAGTTGGGTTTGTGTTTCCCAGTAAAATTACTAATCAACTAATCATCAAGTCTTGAATCACGTGTGATAGTGTTGGGTTGTAATGAAAGCTTGCACACCCTGTGGATCTGGGTCTCTGACACCAGGATTGAGTAACACTGCTGTACAGTATATTTACCCAGCAGAGTGGCGACACAGGCCAAGATGGCCAGCAGGGCGGCAGTGCTGAGCCCAGGGGAGGAGGAGGTAGACTGCTGTGGGACACACACCGTCTCTCTCTCCCACTCCCAGTCTCCCTCCGTCTGCCTCTCCTGTCTCTCTTTCTCCCCAGCCCGGGCCCCTCCTCTCAGGCAGGGGCAGATGGACACAGTGACCGTCCCGGTGGAGGTCAGGCCAGACGTCCCATCCCTTAACACCAGGGGAACGTGTAGCGTGAGGGAGGAGGAGGAGGAGCGGGAGAGGGGCTGCAGGGGCGACAGGAGCAACAGGGTGGCACTGGGGCCTGGAGGAAGAGCGAGAGAGGGAAAAACACAACATGAGAAAAAAAAACAGCAAGAAACTCAATTGAATTGAATGAAATCTCTACCATTTAATGTTATTCTCATAGCTTCTCACAGCTTCCCTCAGAGGATGTGTCGGAGTCCATTGGGAAAAGATGGATTTCCAGTAGAGGAAAAGGTAAACAACAGGGAAAACACAAAGGGATGAGGATAACAGAGGTAGGGGAAGAGAGGTAAAGAGAGAGAGAGAAATGTAGGGGAGAGAGTGAGACAGACGGAGAATGGGAGGAGAGAGAGGTAGGGGGGGAGAGGTAGAGACAGAGAGCGAGGAGGGGAGAGAGGTAGGGGAGAGAGTGAGACAGACAGAGAAGGGGAGGAGAGAGAGGTAGGGGGAGAGAGTGAGACAGACAGAGAGAGAAGGGGAGGAGTGAGAGGTATGGGGAAAGAGGTAGAGACAGAGAGAGAAGGGGAGAAGAGAGAGGTAGGGGGAGAGAGTGAGACAGACAGAGAGAGAAGGGGAGGAGTGAGAGGTATGGGGAAAGAGGTAGAGACAGAGAGAGAAGGGGAGGAGAGAGAGGTAGAGACAGAGAGCGAGGAGGGGAGAGAGGTAGAGGGAGAGAGGTAGAGACAGAGAGAGAAGGGGAGAAGAGAGAGGTAGGGGGAGAGAGTGAGACAGACAGAGAGAGAAGGGGAGGAGTGAGAGGTATGCGGAAAGAGGTAGAGACAGAGAGAGAAGGGGAGAAGAGAGAGGTATGGGGAGAGAGGTAGAGGGACAGAGAGAGAAGGGGAGGAGAGAGAGGTAGGGGAGAGAGGTAGAGACAAAGAGAGAGGGGAGAAGGTAGAGGGAGAGTGCGAGACAGAGAGAGGGGGAGCGTGACAGGAAGTGTGTGGGAGAGAGTGAAACATAAAGAAAGAAAGAGAGAGACTATACCTCCACTGTCCCTAATGCTGAAGTTGAGGGCGAAGCTGGACTCTGGAGGGATGTTGAAATATACAGCACTGTCATTTCCTCCCTCATCTCGATCAATGGCCCGCAACACCTGCACCACCTGAACGGAAGAGACAGAGTTAGAGACCAGACACAGAAAAGGAGGTGTGAAGGGAGGATTGGGGAGGAAGAAGGAGGAGAGGAGTGAGAGAGTAGGAGGGGGAATGATTGGGAGGGTGAAGGAAGGTTGGGGGGAGAGAGAGAGACAAGGAGAGAGAAAATAGTAAGATAGCATTGGAGAGGTAAACAAGATAGGTGGGGGAGGGAATAGAGAAAATAATAGCAATATAGAAAGAGTATTCTGTAACAACGCATGACTTTAACTACCGTCCATATCCCTGTGTGCCCTCAGCATTTACCTCAAAACAAACAAATAGGCTCTGCTAGATAAAACCTCTCAAATCAAGAAGGAAGTAATTATATCTAACCTTAACTGTGAAGGGAATGCCAGGGTTGGCTTCAGTATATAATCTATGAAGATTGGGTTCTGACTGTAGAGAAGAATTTAGGAAATAAATCCTAATATTCTATCTAGTGAATATTATCTCAGCTTAAACCCCTGGGACTCTTTTAAACACTGCCTGTGGCGAAGAGGCAATACAACACCTCTTTAATGGCCTTTAGAGTACAGTGATTCAGACCTAGAATAAGATGTTAGGGCGTTTCTGAGTTATGCAGTAGCTAGGGCTTTCACTTTGAAAGGGTTTTTAAATTATAACACTTTATTATTTTGTGTGCTTTAATGTCCTTATTAAAAATTGTATTCTTTTCAGATGCATTATATATCAATTGGCTGATGGGTTTCTTCCCTGCAAGACGGTTGCTAAGACAGAAAAACAAAGACACGTGAATACAAAAGAGGGCATGAACCCGGACACAGATAGAACAAACTGATAAACAAAGACAACACGTTAATGGAAAGAGACAACATGGAAACATGGTCAAAGCAAAGGAGGAACAGAAGCGTTGATAAAATGATAGACGGAATCAACAAGAATATTCAAAGAGTTTTCACATACTGTAAGCACACACCACACCACACCACACCACACACACATACACACCCACTCTGACCTGTCCAGTGGCTGATGAGTCACACATGGCTGCTGTGTACTGTCTGTCCAGCTCGGGCGCATTGTCATTCAGGTCCAGCGTCTCTATGGCAACCACCACTCTGGACACCTGGCTGGGGTTGTCTGGGGGAGAGGGACCAGGAACAGCTGTGTCTCAACAGAGAGCATTCCAAGACCGCAGAGTGGCCAACACATCTCAACTCTGCTGCTCAATCCACTAGTGTGTCCTCGTGATCTAGCCTACAGGGTTGCCTGTAGTAGGTTCAGATCTGAAGTAAACATAGCATGTGTTATGTGATGTTTTAGAAATCTGGCTAAATCTGCGGGTGATTGGTATGTTTAAGTATAGAGCGTTGGAATTAGTGCCTCCATCCCTCTCTTTCTACAACAAACAGTATTTTCAAAGCTCCAGCAAAGGCGATATGTAAGGTGAGCTGACATGCATGCAAAGCAGTCACACCAGGGCACAGTTTAAATGGATTGGGACAGAGTCCAAGCTGCATTCACGCACCCATACACACACACCCTTTGGAATACACCAACTCACAATTTGGACTGCACACACACGAGTCGACACACACATTTCGGGCCGCACACACACATAAATGCACACACACACACATTTTGGCAGCACACAATACATTCTCTTTGGACTGTGTTCACACTCAGTAACACCATGTTATGGACTGGAGCCATGGGTTCACATTGCAATGAGCTCCCAGTGTATTGGCAGGAGGAGAGTGGAGAGGATAGGAGAGGGGAGAGGAGAGAGAAAAGAAGAGGAGAGGGGGGAGGGGGAGAGGAGAGAAGAGGGAGAGGAGGATAGGGAAGGGGAGAGGAGAGGAGGGTAGGGGAGAGGAGAGGAGAGGAGGGTAGGGTAGGGTAGGGGAGGGTAGGGGAGGGGAGAGGAGGGTAGGGTAGGGGAGAGGAGAGGAGAGGAGGGTAGGGTAGGGGAGGGGAGGGGAGGGGAGAGGAGAGGTGAGGAGGGTAGGGTAGGGGAGGGGAGGGGAGGGGAGAGGAGAGGAGAGGAGAGGAGGGTAGGGTAGGGTAGGGGAGGGGAGGGGAGGGGAGGGGAGAGGAGAGGAGAGGAGAGGAGAGGAGAGGAGAGGAGAGGAGAGGAGAGGAGAGGAGAGGAGGGTAGGGGAGTGGAGAGGAGAGGAGGGTAGGGGAGAGGAGAGGAGGGTAGGGGAGAGGAGAGTAGGGGAGAGGAGAGGAGGGTAGGGGAGAGGAGAGGAGGGTAGGGGAGTGGAGAGGAGGGTAGGGGAGAGGAGGGTAGGGTAGGGGAGAGGAGAGGAAAGTGGCTTCCCCTGGCCACTGAGTTGAGAACGGCTCTCCCGGAGTCAGATAGCAATACTGATCCTGCCGCCAATGGTCTGTTTAACTGATAGAGCTCATTATTCAACTCTGGCAGCAGCATTCGCACTACTGAAGACCCACTGCAACGTTGGCCCGTAGCACTGCTTAAATAAAGACCAGCACCGTCACCACACTAACCACTACTGTTGCTACCACCACTATTTATGCAGTATTTATGCTGCAGTAGTTTATGTGTCGGGGGGCTAGGGTCAGTCTGTTTCATCTGGAGTATTCTCTTGTCTTATCCGGTGTCCTGTGTGAATGTAAATATGCTCTCTCTAATTCTCTCTTCTCTCTTTCTTTCTTTCTCTCGGAGGACCTGAGCCCTAGGACCATGCCTCAGGACTACCTGGCATGATGACTCCTTGCTGTCCCCAGTCCACCTGGCCATGCTGCTGCTCCAGTTTCAACTGTTCTGCCTGCGGCTACGGAACCCTGACCTGTTTACCGGACGTGCTTGTTGCACCCTCGACAATTACTATGATTATTATTATTTGACCATGCTGGTCATTTACGAACATTTTAACATCTTGACCATGTTCTGTTATAATATCCACCCGGCACAGCCAGAAGAGGACTGGCCCCCCCTCATAGCCTGGTTCCTCTTAAGGTTTCTTCCTAGGTTTTTGGCCTTTCTCAGGAGTTTTTCCTAGGGAGTTTTTCCCAGCCACCGTGCTTCTTTCACATGCATTGCTTGCTGTTTGGGGTTTTAGGCTGGGTTTCTGTACAGCACTTTGAGATTTCAGCTGATGTACGAAGGGCTATATAAATAAATTTGATTTGATTTGATTTGGTGTGTATTCATGGATGCCAAGGGAAGCTTCCCCAAGAAAAAAAGATTCTGATCAAACCATAAATTCATACATTATGGTGCCCCTGGCCTGAGAGGATGGAAGTTCAATATGTAGCTAGATGTAGAAGGCTAATGTTAACTAGCTAACGTTGCCCATGAATGGAAGTTAGGCTAGCGAGCAAGCATTTTAGCCAGGTAGCCTGGGACAACAAGTGTCTACTGTTTGATAGAGTAATAGATCATTTCAGCAACATAAAAAAGAGGAGGATGCCTGGGGAGCAGCTAATGGGGATCCATAATAAATACCAATACAAATATATTCTTATTGTCTCTGACTTATGCCTATATAGCATGGTGTCAAGGCATATGAACTATCAGGTTATAGAGTAAACAACGCAATTATCACAAGACAGGTTGTAATATGGCATTTTCTTCTGGCTTGGCTTCCCCAGCAATTTCTGGCTTGGCTTTCCCAGTGATTTCTGGCTTGGCTTCCCCAGTGATTTCTGGCTTGGCTTCCCCAGTGATTTCTGGCTTGGCTTCCCCAGTGATTTCTGGCTTGGCTTCCCCAGTGATTTCTGGCTTGGCTTCCCCAGTGATTTCTGGCTTGGCTTTCCCAGTGATTTCTGGCTTGGCTTTCCCAGTGATTTCTGGCTTGGCTTCCCCAGTGATTTCTGGCTTGGCTTTCCCAGTGATTTCTGGCTTGGCTTCCCCAGTGATTTCTGGCTTGGCTTCCCCAGTGATTTCTGGCTTGGCTTCCCCAGTGATTTTACCCACGCACCGCTACTGGCTACCACTGTGTTAAACTAATAGGTATGACGTTAAGGGGTTCATTTAGGATTCTTTAGCTGGTGGAAATGTATGTAAAATGTTTCCTTTTCTGTGACCACTCAATATAAAAGTAATGTGTTTAATTAGGATCTGCTGTTTACCATCCTAAGGTGGTGGCACTTAATTTGATTGCTCCCAATTTCACAGATGGTACTAATACTGCATTAAGCACTGCTACTGTCAGCATGGTTAAAGCAGTGCTACTACTGTCAGCATGGTTAAAGCAGTGCTACTACTGTCAGCATGGTTTAAGCAGTGCTACTAATGTCAGCATGGTTAAAGCAGTGCTACTACTGTCAGCATGGACTGTCAGCATGGTTAAAGCAGTGCTACTACTGTCAGCATGGTTAAAGCAGTGCTACTAATGTCTGCATGGTTAAAGCAGTGCAACTACTGTCAGCATGGTTAAAGCAGTGCTACTACTGTCAGCATGGTTAAAGCAGTGCTACTACTGTCAGCATGGACTGTCAGCATGGTTAAAGCAGTGCTACTACTGTCAGCATGGTTAAAACAGTGCTACTACTGTCAGCATGGTTAAAGCAGTGCTACTACTGGCAGCATGGTTAAAGCAGCGCTACTACTGTCAGCATGGTTAAAGCAGCGCTACTACTGTCAGCATGGTTAAAGCAGCGCTACTACTGTCAGCATGGTTAAAGCAGTGCTACTACTGTCAGCATGGACTGTCAGCATGGTTAAAGCAGTGCTACTACTGTCAGCATGGTTAAAGCAGTGCTACTACTGTCAGCATGGTTAAAGCAGTGCTACTACTTTCTGCATGATTAAAGCAGTGCTACTAGTGGCAGTATGGTTAAAGCAGTGCTAGTACTGTCAGCATGGTTAAAGCAGCGCTACTACTGTCAGCATGGTTAAAGCAGTGCTACTACTGTCAGCATGGTTAAAGCAGTGCTACTACTGTCAGCATGGACTGTCAGCATGGTTAAAGCAGTGCTACTACTGGCAGCATGGTTAAAGCAGCGCTACTACTGTCAGCATGGTTAAAGCAGCGCTACTACTGTCAGCATGGTTAAAGCAGTGCTACTACTGTCAGCATGGTTAAAGCAGTGCTACTACTGTCAGCATGGACTGTCAGCATGGTTAAAGCAGTGCTACTACTGTCAGCATGGTTAAAGCAGCGCTACTACTGTCAGCATGGTTAAAGCAGCGATACTACTGTCAGCATGGTTAAAGCAGTGCTACTACTGTCAGCATGGTTAAAGCAGCGCTACTACTGTCAGCATGGTTAAAGCAGTGCTACTACTGTCAGCATGGTTAAAGCAGTGCTACTACTGTCAGCATGGTTAACGCAGCGCTACTACTGTCAGCATGGTTAAAGCAGTGCTACTACTGTCAGCATGGTTAAAGCAGTGCTACTACTGTCAGCATGGACTGTCAGCATGGTTAAAGCAGTGCTACTACTGTCAGCATGGTTAAAGCAGCGCTACTACTGTCAGCATGGTTAAAGCAGTGCTACTACTGTCAGCATGGTTAAAGCAGTGCTACTACTGTCAGCATGGTTAAAGCAGTGCTACTACTGTCAGCATGGTTAACGCAGCGCTACTACTGTCAGCATGGTTAACGCAGCGCTACTACTGCCAGCATGGTTAAAGCAGCGCTACTACTGTCAGCATGGTTAAAGCAGCGCTATTACTGTCAGCATGGCTAAAGCAGTGCTCCTACTGTCAGCATGGTTAAAGCAGCGCTACTACTGTCAGCATGGTTAAAGCAGTGCTACTACTACTGTCAGCATGGTTAAAGCAGTGCTGCTACTGTCAGCATGGTTAAAGCAGCGCTACTACTGTCAGCATGGTTAAAGCAGCGCTACTACTGTCAGCATGGTTAAAGCAGTGCTACTACTACTGGCAGCATGGTTAAAGCAGTGCTGCTACTGTCAGCATGGTTAAAGCAGCGCTACTACTGTCAGCATGGTTAAAGCAGCGCTACTACTGTCAGCATGGTTAAAGCAGTGCTACTACTGTCAGCATGGTTAAAGCAGTGCAACTACTGTCAGCATGGTTAAAGCAGCGCTACTACTGTCAGCATGGTTAAAGCAGCGCTACTACTGTCAGCATGGTTAAAGCAGCGCTACTACTGTCAGCATGGTTAAAGCAGCGCTACTACTGTCAGCATGGTTAAAGCAGCGCTACTACTGTCAGCATGGTTAAAGCAGTGCTACTACTGTCAGCATGGTTAAAGCAGTGCTACTACTGTCAGCATGGTTAAAGCAGTGCTACTACTGTCAGCATGGTTAAAGCAGTGCTACTACTGTCAGCATGGATAACGCAGCGCTACTACTGTCAGCATGGTTAACGCAGCGCTACTACTGTCAGCATGGTTAAAGCAGCGCTACTACTGTCAGCATGGTTAAAGCAGCGCTATTACTGTCAGCATGGCTAAAGCAGTGCTCCTACTGTCAGCATGGTTTAAAGCAGCGCTACTACTGTCAGCATGGTTAAAGCAGTGCTACTACTACTGTCAACATGGTTAAAGCAGTGCTACTACTGTCAGCATGGTTAAAGCAGCGCTACTACTGTCAGCATGGTTAAAGCAGCGCTACTACTGTCAGCATGGTTAAAGCAGTGCTACTACTACTGTCAGCATGGTTAAAGCAGTGCTGCTACTGTCAGCATGGTTAAAGCAGCGCTACTACTGTCAGCATGGTTAAAGCAGCGCTACTACTGTCAGCATGGTTAAAGCAGTGCTACTACTGTCAGCATGGTTAAAGCAGTGCAACTACTGTCAGCATGGTTAAAGCAGCGCTACTACTGTCAGCATGGTTTAAGCAGCTACTACTGCAGCTGGTTACTACTACTGTCAGCATGGTTAAAGCAGCGCTACTACTGTCAGCATGGTTAAAGCAGCGCTACTACTGTCAGCATGGTTAAAGCAGCGCTACTACTGTCAGCATGGTTAAAGCAGTGCTACTACTGTCAGCATGGTTAAAGCAGTGCTACTACTGTCAGCATGGACTGTCAGCATGGTTAAAGCAGTGCTACTACTGTCAGCATGGTTAAAGCAGCGCTACTACTGTCAGCATGGTTAAAGCAGCGATACTACTGTCAGCATGGTTAAAGCAGTGCTACTACTGTCAGCATGGTTAAAGCAGTGCTACTACTGTCAGCATGGTTAACGCAGCGCTACTACTGTCAGCATGGTTAAAGCAGTGCTACTACTGTCAGCATGGTTAAAGCAGTGCTACTACTGTCAGCATGGCCTGTCAGCATGGTTAAAGCAGTGCTAACTACTGTCAGCATGGTTAAAGCAGCGCTACTACTGTCAGCATGGTTAAAGCAGTGCTACTACTGTCAGCATGGTTAAAGCAGTGCTACTACTGTCAGCATGGTTAAAGCAGTGCTACTACTGTCAGCATGGTTAAAGCAGTGCTACTACTGTCAGCATGGTTAACGCAGCGCTACTACTGTCAGCATGGTTAACGCAGCGCTACTACTGTCAGCATGGTTAAAGCAGCGCTATTACTGTCAGCATGGCTAAAGCAGTGCTCCTACTGTCAGCATGGTTAAAGCAGTGCTACTACTGTCAGCATGGTTAAAGCAGTGCTACTACTACTGTCAGCATGGATAAAGCAGTGCTGCTACTGTCAGCATGGTTAAAGCAGCGCTACTACTGTCAGCATGGTTAAAGCAGCGCTACTACTGTCAGCATGGTTAAAGCAGTGCTACTACTACTGTCAGCATGGTTAAAGCAGTGCTGCTACTGTCAGCATGGTTAAAGCAGCGCTACTACTGTCAGCATGGTTAAAGCAGCGCTACTAATGTCAGCATGGTTAAAGCAGTGCTACTACTGTCAGCATGGTTAAAGCAGCGCTACTACTGTCAGCATGGTTAAAGCAGTGCTACTACTACTGTCAGCATGGTTAAAGCAGTGCTGCTACTGTCAGCATGGTTAAAGCAGCGCTACTACTGTCAGCATGGTTAAAGCAGCGCTACTACTGTCAGCATGGTTAAAGCAGTGCTACTACTACTGTCAGCATGGTTAAAGCAGTGCTGCTACTGTCAGCATGGTTAAAGCAGCGCTACTACTGTCAGCATGGTTAAAGCAGCGCTACTACTGTCAGCATGGTTTAAAGCAGTGCTACTACTGTCAGCATGGTTAAAGCAGTGCAACTACTGTCAGCATGGTTAAAGCAGCGCTACTACTGTCAGCATGGTTAAAGCAGCGCTACTACTGTCAGCATGGTTAAAGCAGCGCTACTACTGTCAGCATGGTTAAAGCAGCGCTACTACTGTCAGCATGGTTAAAGCAGCGCTACTACTGTCAGCATGGTTAAAGCAGTGCTACTACTGTCAGCATGGTTAAAGCAGTGCTACTACTGTCAGCATGGACTGTCAGCATGGTTAAAGCAGTGCTACTACTGTCAGCATGGTTAAAGCAGCGCTACTACTGTCAGCATGGTTAAAGCAGCGATACTACTGTCAGCATGGTTAAAGCAGTGCTACTACTGTCAGCATGGTTAAAGCAGTGCTACTACTGTCAGCATGGTTAACGCAGCGCTACTACTGTCAGCATGGTTAAAGCAGTGCTACTACTGTCAGCATGGTTAAAGCAGTGCTACTACTGTCAGCATGGCCTGTCAGCATGGTTAAAGCAGTGCTACTACTGTCAGCATGGTTAAAGCAGCGCTACTACTGTCAGCATGGTTAAAGCAGTGCTACTACTGTCAGCATGGTTAAAGCAGTGCTACTACTGTCAGCATGGTTAAAGCAGTGCTACTACTGTCAGCATGGTTAAAGCAGTGCTACTACTGTCAGCATGGTTAACGCAGCGCTACTACTGTCAGCATGGTTAACGCAGCGCTACTACTGTCAGCATGGTTAAAGCAGCGCTATTACTGTCAGCATGGCTAAAGCAGTGCTCCTACTGTCAGCATGGTTAAAGCAGTGCTACTACTGTCAGCATGGTTAAAGCAGTGCTACTACTACTGTCAGCATGGATAAAGCAGTGCTGCTACTGTCAGCATGGTTAAAGCAGCGCTACTACTGTCAGCATGGTTAAAGCAGCGCTACTACTGTCAGCATGGTTAAAGCAGTGCTACTACTACTGTCAGCATGGTTAAAGCAGTGCTGCTACTGTCAGCATGGTTAAAGCAGCGCTACTACTGTCAGCATGGTTAAAGCAGCGCTACTAATGTCAGCATGGTTAAAGCAGTGCTACTACTGTCAGCATGGTTAAAGCAGTGCAACTACTGTCAGCATGGTTAAAGCAGCGCTACTACTGTCAGCATGGTTAAAGCAGCGCTACTACTGTCAGCATGGTTAAAGCAGCGCTACTACTGTCAGCATGGTTAAAGCAGCGCTACTACTGTCAGCATGGTTAAAGCAGTGCTACTACTGTTAGCATGGTTAAAGCAGTGCTACTACTGTCAGCATGGTTAAAGCAGTGCTACTACTGTCAGCATGGTTAACGCAGCGCAACTACTGTCAGCATGGTTAACGCAGCGCTACTACTGTCAGCATGGTTAAAGCAGCGCTACTACTGTCAGCATGGTTAAAGCAGCGCTATTACTGTCAGCATGGCTAAAGCAGTGCTCCTACTGTCAGCATGGTTAAAGCAGCGCTACTACTGTCAGCATGGTTAAAGCAGTGCTACTACTACTGTCAGCATGGTTAAAGCAGTGCTGCTACTGTCAGCATGGTTAAAGCAGCGCTACTACTGTCAGCATGGTTAAAGCAGCGCTACTACTGTCAGCATGGTTAAAGCAGTGCTACTACTACTGTCAGCATGGTTAAAGCAGTGCTGCTACTGTCAGCATGGTTAAAGCAGCGCTACTACTGTCAGCATGGTTAAAGCAGCGCTACTACTGTCAGCATGGTTAAAGCAGTGCTACTACTGTCAGCATGGTTAAAGCAGTGCTACTACTGTCAGCATGGTTAAAGCAGTGCTACTACTGTCAGCATGGTTAACACAGCGCTACTACTGTCAGCATGGTTAACGCAGCGCTACTACTGTCAGCATGGTTAAAGCAGCGCTATTACTGTCAGCATGGCTAAAGCAGTGCTCCTACTGTCAGCATGGTTAAAGCAGCGCTACTACTGTCAGCATGGTTAAAGCAGTGCTACTACTACTGTCAGCATGGTTAAAGCAGTGCTGCTACTGTCAGCATGGTTAAAGCAGCGCTACTACTGTCAGCATGGTTAAAGCAGCGCTACTACTGTCAGCATGGTTAAAGCAGTGCTACTACTACTGTCAGCATGGTTAAAGCAGTGCTGCTACTGTCAGCATGGTTAAAGCAGCGCTACTACTGTCAGCATGGTTAAAGCAGCGCTACTACTGTCAGCATGGTTAAAGCAGTGCTACTACTGTCAGCATGGTTAAAGCAGTGCAACTACTGTCAGCATGGTTAAAGCAGCGCTACTACTGTCAGCATGGTTAAAGCAGCGCTACTACTGTCAGCATGGTTAAAGCAGCGCTACTACTGTCAGCATGGTTAAAGCAGCGCTACTACTGTCAGCATGGTTAAAGCAGCGCTACTACTGTCAGCATGGTTAAAGCAGCGCTACTACTGTCAGCATGGTTA
Source organism: Salmo trutta (assembly GCF_901001165.1). Lineage (NCBI taxonomy): Eukaryota > Metazoa > Chordata > Actinopteri > Salmoniformes > Salmonidae > Salmo > Salmo trutta. The sequence goes on along the minus strand of NC_042977.1, from coordinate 36,352,504 downwards.
AAGCAGCGCTACTACTGTCAGCATGGTTAAAGCAGCGCTACTACTGTCAGCATGGTTAAAGCAGTGCTACTACTGTCAGCATGGTTAAAGCAGTGCTACTACTGTCAGCATGGTTAAAGCAGTGCTACTACTGTCAGCATGGATAACGCAGCGCTACTACTGTCAGCATGGTTAACGCAGCGCTACTACTGTCAGCATGGTTAAAACAGCGCTACTACTGTCAGCATGGTTAAAGCAGCGCTATTACTGTCAGCATGGCTAAAGCAGTGCTCCTACTGTCAGCATGGTTAAAGCAGCGCTACTACTGTCAGCATGGTTAAAGCAGTGCTACTACCACTGTCAGCATGGTTAAAGCAGTGCTGCTACTGTCAGCATGGTTAAAGCAGCGCTACTACTGTCAGCATGGTTAAAGCAGCGCTACTACTGTCAGCATGGTTAAAGCAGTGCTACTACTACTGTCAGCATGGTTAAAGCAGTGCTGCTACTGTCAGCATGGTTAAAGCAGCGCTACTACTGTCAGCATGGTTAAAGCAGCGCTACTACTGTCAGCATGGTTAAAGCAGTGCTACTACTGTCAGCATGGTTAAAGCAGTGCAACTACTGTCAGCATGGTTAAAGCAGCGCTACTACTGTCAGCATGGTTAAAGCAGCGCTACTACTGTCAGCATGGTTAAAGCAGCGCTACTACTGTCAGCATGGTTAAAGCAGCGCTACTACTGTCAGCATGGTTAAAGCAGCGCTACTACTGTCAGCATGGTTAAAGCAGTGCTACTACTGTCAGCATGGTTAAAGCAGTGCTACTACTGTCAGCATGGACTGTCAGCATGGTTAAAGCAGTGCTACTACTGTCAGCATGGTTAAAGCAGCGCTACTACTGTCAGCATGGTTAAAGCAGCGATACTACTGTCAGCATGGTTAAAGCAGTGCTACTACTGTCAGCATGGTTAAAGCAGCGCTACTACTGTCAGCATGGTTAAAGCAGTGCTACTACTGTCAGCATGGTTAAAGCAGTGCTACTACTGTCAGCATGGTTAACGCAGCGCTACTACTGTCAGCATGGTTAAAGCAGTGCTACTACTGTCAGCATGGTTAAAGCAGTGCTACTACTGTCAGCATGGACTGTCAGCATGGTTAAAGCAGTGCTACTACTGTCAGCATGGTTAAAGCAGCGCTACTACTGTCAGCATGGTTAAAGCAGTGCTACTACTGTCAGCATGGTTAAAGCAGTGCTACTACTGTCAGCATGGTTAAAGCAGTGCTACTACTGTCAGCATGGTTAAAGCAGTGCTACTACTGTCAGCATGGTTAACGCAGCGCTACTACTGTCAGCATGGTTAACGCAGCGCTACTACTGTCAGCATGGTTAAGCAGCGCTACTACTGTCAGCATGGTTAAAGCAGCGCTATTACTGTCAGCATGGCTAAAGCAGTGCTCCTACTGTCAGCATGGTTAAAGCAGCGCTACTACTGTCAGCATGGTTAAAGCAGTGCTACTACTACTGTCAGCATGGTTAAAGCAGTGCTGCTACTGTCAGCATGGTTAAAGCAGCGCTACTACTGTCAGCATGGTTAAAGCAGCGCTACTACTGTCAGCATGGTTAAAGCAGTGCTACTACTACTGTCAGCATGGTTAAAGCAGTGCTGCTACTGTCAGCATGGTTAAAGCAGCGCTACTACTGTCAGCATGGTTAAAGCAGCGCTACTACTGTCAGCATGGTTAAAGCAGTGCTACTACTGTCAGCATGGTTAAAGCAGTGCAACTACTGTCAGCATGGTTAAAGCAGCGCTACTACTGTCAGCATGGTTAAAGCAGCGCTACTACTGTCAGCATGGTTAAAGCAGCGCTACTACTGTCAGCATGGTTAACGCAGCGCTACTACTGTCAGCATGGTTAACGCAGCGCTACTACTGTCAGCATGGTTAAAGCAGCGCTACTACTGTCAGCATGGTTAAAGCAGCGCTATTACTGTCAGCATGGCTAAAGCAGTGCTCCTACTGTCAGCATGGTTAAAGCAGCGCTACTACTGTCAGCATGGTTAAAGCAGTGCTACTACTACTGTCAGCATGGTTAAAGCAGTGCTGCTACTGTCAGCATGGTTAAAGCAGCGCTACTACTGTCAGCATGGTTAAAGCAGCGCTACTACTGTCAGCATGGTTAAAGCAGTGCTACTACTGTCAGCATGGTTAAAGCAGTGCAACTACTGTCAGCATGGTTAAAGCAGCGCTACTACTGTCAGCATGGTTAAAGCAGCGCTACTACTGTCAGCATGGTTAAAGCAGTGCTACTACTGTCAGCATGGTTAACGCAGCGCTACTACTGTCAGCATGGTTAACGCAGCGCTACTACTGTCAGCATGGTTAAAGCAGCGCTATTACTGTCAGCATGGCTAAAGCAGTGCTCCTACTGTCAGCATGGTTAAAGCAGCGCTACTACTGTCAGCATGGTTAAAGCAGTGCTACTACTACTGTCAGCATGGTTAAAGCAGTGCTGCTACTGTCAGCATGGTTAAAGCAGCGCTACTACTGTCAGCATGGTTAAAGCAGCGCTACTACTGTCAGCATGGTTAAAGCAGTGCTACTACTACTGTCAGCATGGTTAAAGCAGTGCTGCTACTGTCAGCATGGTTAAAGCAGCGCTACTACTGTCAGCATGGTTAAAGCAGCGCTACTACTGTCAGCATGGTTAAAGCAGTGCTACTACTGTCAGCATGGTTAAAGCAGCGCTACTACTGTCAGCATGGTTAAAGCAGCGCTACTACTGTCAGCATGGTTAAAGCAGCGCTACTACTGTCAGCATGGTTAAAGCAGCGCTACTACTGTCAGCATGGTTAAAGCAGTGCTACTACTGTCAGCATGGTTAAAGCAGGCCTACTACTGTCAGCATGGTTAAAGCAGTGCTACTACTGTCAGCATGGTTAAAGCAGGCCTACTACTGTCAGCATGGTTAACGCAGCGCTACTACTGTCAGCATGGTTAACGCAGCGCTACTACTGTCAGCATGGTTAAAGCAGCGCTACTACTGTCAGCATGGTTAAAGCAGCGCTATTACTGTCAGCATGGTTAAAGCAGCGCTATTACTGTCAGCATGGTTAAAGCAGTGCTGCTACTGTCAGCATGGTTAAAGCAGCGCTACTACTGTCAGCATGGTTAAAGCAGCGCTACTACTGTCAGCATGGTTAAAGCAGTGCTACTACTACTGTCAGCATGGTTAAAGCAGTGCTGCTACTGTCAGCATGGTTAAAGCAGCGCTACTACTGTCAGCATGGTTAAAGCAGCGCTACTACTGTCAGCATGGTTAAAGCAGTGCTACTACTGTCAGCATGGTTAAAGCAGTGCAACTACTGTCAGCATGGTTAAAGCAGCGCTACTACTGTCAGCATGGTTAAAGCAGCGCTACTACTGTCAGCATGGTTAAAGCAGCGCTACTACTGTCAGCATGGTTAAAGCAGCGCTACTACTGTCAGCATGGTTAAAGCAGCGCTACTACTGTCAGCATGGTTAAAGCAGTGCTACTGCTGCTGGTCCTGTAGAACATATAGAAGCCATCAAGACATAAAGTAAAGCCGCTTTGTGGCGTGTATTGTACTTCAACTCTCTACAGCTTTTCATGCTTTGGTGGAGAGTGAATATGCAATGACTGGGGTCAGGAGATTGTCCTGATCATGTGACCTGAATAGAAAAACGAAGGGCCTGAGTGGGGTTGCAAAATTCCTGGAACTTTCAATAAATATCCCGGTTTTCCAGAAATCCTGGTTGAAGGATTACGGATTTTCTGCTTATTCCCTCCTGATTCCGTCTTTCTGGGAATCTTTTAACCGGGATTTCGGAAAGAAAATTGCAATTTATTGAAAGTTCCAGGAATTTTGCAATCCTAGGCCTGAGTCAAATGCTATAACTAGTGCAGAGTTATTCCTGGTAAGGTCAAAACGCCTAGCTCTAAATTATGACATAGTTGTGCCCTCTGACCTCTCTGCATGGCGATGACGGTGATGTTGTGCCACTGCTCGCGCTCACGGTCCAGCTCCATTACCGTGGTGATGAGGCCGCTGTCTGCGGTGATACGAAACAGAGCTTCCTGATCTGACTGGGGATCAATAGAGAATCTGGGAGAGGTGGAGAACAGGAGGAGGGAGAGAAAGAGGAGGGTGGGGGAGGGATAGGGGAAGAAGAGGCGGCGGGGGAGAGGGAGTGAGAAAGAGGGGTGGAGGAAAGGGAGAGAGGGACAGAGGGGATAGAGTGAGACCAAGATAGAGAGCGAAAGCAGGAGAGGGGGAGAGGGAGAGAGAGAGAGGGGTGGAGGAAAGGGAGAGAGGGACAGAGGGGATAGAGTGAGACCAAGATAGAGAGCGAAAGCAGGAGAGGGGGAGAGGGAGAGAGAGAGAGGGGTGGAGGAAAGGGAGAGAGGGACAGAGGGGATAGAGTGAGACCAAGATAGAGAGCGAAAGCAGGAGAGGGGGAGAGGGAGAGAGAGAGAGGGGTGGAGGAAAGGGAGAGAGGGACAGAGGGGATAGAGTGAGACCAAGATAGAGAGCGAAAGCAGGAGAGGGGGAGAGGAGGAGAGAGAGAGAGGGGTGGAGGAAAGGGAGAGAGGGACAGAGGGGATAGAGTGAGACCAAGATAGAGAGCGAAAGCAGGAGAGGGGGAGAGGGAGAGAGAGAGAGGGGTGGAGGAAAGGGAGAGAGGGACAGAGGGGATAGAGTGAGACCAAGATAGAGAGCGAAAGCAGGAGAGGGGGAGAGGGAGAGAGAGAGAGGGGTGGAGGAAAGGGAGAGAGGGACAGAGGGGATAGAGTGAGACCAAGATAGAGAGCGAAAGCAGGAGAGGGGGAGAGGGAGAGAGAGAGAGGGGTGGAGGAAAGGGAGAGAGGGACAGAGGGGATAGAGTGAGACCAAGATAGAGAGCGAAAGCAGGAGAGGGGGAGAGGGAGAGAGAGAGAGGGGTGGAGGAAAGGGAGAGAGGGACAGAGGGGATAGAGTGAGACCAAGATAGAGAGCGAAAGCAGGAGTGGGGGAGAGGGAGAGAGAGAGAGGGGTGGAGGAAAGGGAGAGAGGGAGAGAGGGACAGAGGGGATAGAGTGAGACCAAGATAGAGAGCGAAAGCAGGAGAGGGGGAGAGGGAGAGAGAGAGAGGGGTGGAGGAAAGGGAGAGAGGGACAGAGGGGACAGAGTGAGACCAAGATAGAGAGCGAAAGCAGGAGAGGGGGAGAGGGAGAGAGAGAGATAAGGAGGAGAGGATACAAATGGCCAGGGAATTAATATCACAGATTATCATAGTCGATACGAGCTCACTTGAAGTAGAGCTGATTTATCTAAATATCTCAATGAACGTTGTAACTACCGTTCCACCACACATTGCCCTTTCCCTGCTACATATCGCTGTGTGAAAACAGGGCCAGCACTCACTAGATCATTTTTTCTTAAGAGAACATATAATGATCATTTTGCCTTGAACCTTCCTTAGTGTGTGTGTGTGTGTGCGTGCGTGGGTGCGTGCGTGCGTATGTGTGAGAGAGAGAGTGTTTATGATCCAGTCCAGTCCAGCACCTGATGTTGTTGGTGAGTCCAGTATCTGGGTCCACAGCACTAACCCGTCCCACAGTGCAGGCGGGAGGGCAGTTCTCGGACACGTCCATCTGGTAGTGCGCCCGGGAGAAACGAGGCGGCTCGTCAGCGTCCAGCACAGCCACCCTGATGGAGGCGCGGTCCTTGAAGGGCCCACGGCGCAGGAACCGAGAGTCCACCATGGGGTTCAACACCTCCACGGAGAAGGAGTAGGAGCTACGACTCTCATAGTCTACAGCCTGCAGGGAGAGAGAGAGAGAAAGGTGTTACAGTAGGTGTCTATATGCTGGTTCTATAGGGGAACATTACCAAGTGGTATTGTATCACGCTTTCTCTTTACAACACCGGTAGTTAATGTATTCACATTCTCGTGTGTGGTTGTGGGTATGGCGTAGAAACATATGCATTTCCATACAAATGCAATAAGCTCACCTTAACAGTGAACATTTCGCGAGGTTCTATTTAATTCAGTGGTAGAAACATAAACATTGATCTATTGATCTGGTTAACTATTACATTCACAGATACGTAGTCAGCAGGAAGCTGTGAGGGTTTCATGCTATAGCTCCAGTCTGGTCTGATTCTGGCGTCTACTGAGAAGTTATGAACACTAGAAGTGCTAGCTGAGGTGTGTGTCTGCCTGTCGGTCTATCTGTCTGCCTGTCTGTCGGTCTATCTGTCTGCCTGTCTTTCGGTCTATCTGTCTGCCTGGCTCTCTACAGTGAGGGAATAAAGTATTTGATCCCCTGCTGATTTTGTAGTTTGCCCACTGACAAATAAATTATCAGTCTATAATTTTAATGGTAGGTTTATTTGAACAGTGAGAGACAGAATAACAACAAAAAAATCCAGAAAAACGCATGTCAAAAATGTTATAAATGGATTTGCATTTTAATGAGGGAAATAAGTATTTGACCCCCTCTCAATCAGAAAGATTTCTGCCTCCCAGGTATCTTTTATACAGGTAACGAGCTGAGATTAGGAGCACACTCTTAAAGGGAGTGCTCCTAATCTCAGCTTGTTACCTGTATAAAAGACACCTGTCCACAGAAGCAATCAATCAATCAGATTCCAAACTCTCCACCATGGCCAAGACCAAAGAGCTCTCCAAGGATGTCAGGGACAAAATTGTAGACCTACACAAGGCTGGGATGGGCTACAAGACCATCGCCAAGCAGCTTGGTGAGAAGGTGACAACAGTTGGTGCGATTATTCGCAAATGGAAGAAACACAAAAGAACTGTCAATCTCCCTCAGCCTGGGGCTCCATGCAAGATCTCACCTCGTGGAGTTGCAAAGATCATGAGAACGGTGAGGAATCAGCCCAGAACTACACGGGAGGATCTTGTCAATGATCTCAAGGCAGCTGGGACCATAGTCACCAAGAAAACAATTCGTAACACACTACGCCGTGAAGGACTGAAATCCTGCAGCGCCCGCAAGGTCCCCCTGCTCAAGAAAGCACATATACATGCCCGTCTGAAGTTTGCCAATGAACATCTGAATGATTCAGAGGACAACTGGTGAAAGTGTTGTGGTCAGATGAGACCAAAATGGAGATCTTTGGCATCAACTCAACTTGCCGTGTTTGGAGGATGAGGAATGCTGCCTATGACCCCAAGAACACCATACCCACCGTCAAACATGGAGGTGGAAACATTATGCTTTGGGGGTGTTTTTCTGCTAAGGGGACAGGACAACTTCATCGCATCAAAGGGACGATGGACGGGGCCATGTACCATCAAATCTTGGGTGAGTACCTCCTTCCCTCAGCCAGGGCATTGAAAATGGGTCGTAGATGGGTATTCCATGGGTATTCCAATGACCCAAAACACACGGCCAAGGCAACAAAGGAGTGGCTCAAGAAGAAGCACATTAAGGTCCTGGAGTGGCCTAGCCAGTCTCCAGACCTTAATCCCATAGAAAATCTGTGGAGGGAGCTGAAGGTTCGAGTTGCCAAACGTCAGCCTCGAAACCTTAATGACTTGGAGAAGATCTGCAAAGAGGAGTGGGACAAAATCCCTCCTGAGATGTGTGGCCAACTACAAGAAACGTCTGACCTCTGTGATTGCCAACAAGGGTTTTGCCACCAAGTACTAAGTCATGTTTTGCAGAGGGGTCAAATACTTATTTCCCTCATTAAAATGCAAATCAATTTATAAAATTTTTCACGTGTTTTTCTGGACTTCTTTGTTGTTATTCTGTCTCTCACTGTTCAAATAAACCTACCATTAAAATTATCGGTCAATCGGTCTATCTGTCTGCCTGGCTCTCTATCTGTCTGCCTGGCTCTCTATCTGTCTGCCTGGCTCTCTATCTGTCTGCCTGGCTCTCCATCTGTCTGTCTGCCTGGCTCTCTATCTGTCTGCCTGGCTCTCTATCTGTCTGTCGGTCTATCTGTCTGCCTGGCTCTCTATCTGTCTGCCTGGCTCTCAATCTATCTGCCTGTCTGCCTGGCTCTCTATCTGTCTGTCGGTCTATCTATCTGTCTGCCTGGCTCTCTATCTGTCTACCTGACTCTCTATCTGTCTGCCTGTCTGTCGGTCTATCTGTCTGCCTGTCTGTCGGTCTATCTGTCTGTCTGCCTGGCTCTCTATCTGTCTGCCTGGCTCTCTATCTGTCTGTCTGCCTGTCTCTCTATCTGTCTGCCTGCCTGGCTCTCTATCTGTCTGCCTGTCTGGCTCTCTATCTGTCTGCCTGGCTCTCTATCTGTCTGCCTGTCTGCCTGGCTCTCTATCTGCCTGCCTGGCTCTCTATCTGTCTACCTGACTCTCTATCTGTCTGCCTGTCTCTATATCTGTCTGCCTGCCTGTCGGTCTATCTGTCTGCCTGGCTCTCTATCTGTCTGCCTGTCGGTCTATCTGTCGGTCTATCTGTCTGTCTGTCTGTCTCTATATCTGTCTGCCTGTCTGTCGGTCTGTCTGTCTGCCTGTCGGTCTATCTGTCTGCCTGTCTGTCGGTCTATCTATGTCTGTCTGCCTGGCTCTCTATCTGTTTGCCTGTCTGTCGGTCTGCATGGCTCTCTACCTGTTTGCCTGTCTGTCGGTCTGCCTGTCTGTCGGTCTATCTGTCTGCCTGTCTGTCGGTCTATCTGTCTGCCTGTCTGTCGGTCTATCTGTCTGCCTGTCTGTCGGTCTATCTGTCTGCCTGTCTGTCGGTCTATCTGTCTGCCTGTCTGTCGGTCTATCTGTCTGCCTGTCTGTCGGTCTATCTGTCTGCCTGTCTGTCGTCTATCTGTCTGCCTGTCTTCGATCTCTCTCTCTCTCTCTCTCTCTCCTCTCCTGTGTGTCTGGTGTCTGCCTGCCTGTCGGTCTGTCTGTCTGCCTGTCTCCTGGTTGTGGTTTCTCTCCACAGCAGGGTTCCTCTAGTCTGAAGGAATGAGTCTGTCTCTGATCAAATCAGGACAGATGATTGCTAGCGAGGGCAAAGCCCTGCCTTGATTACATACTGGAGAGCAACCCGGCTGGGTCTGGTTCCAAACAGCTTTCTGAGGTTTTCCTACATGACATGGGCTTCCTGAGCCGAATATTGGATGAAGGCAGTATGATTGGCAGAAAGATGCAGGCTGGACTGGGGATAAATAGACTGGTTAGGTATGAGCAATATTCAAAGCAAAAACGAACTTTGAAGGTCCCTCATGGAGGAAAATATTGATATTTTTCTTCTATTTCTGATCCCCCCCACTTTTTCATTTTCTCACCGTTGTAAAGAACTGCATTCTCTTAGAATAAATCTGTAATCGTAACAGGGGATAGACTGCAAAAAAATATGTAGTGAGAAAAGGGCAATTGAAGGGCACAGATATTGAAATATAGGCAATACCGGAACATTTCTACGTAGGAAAAAAAAGGAAATGTCAGAGAGAGAGAAAGAGGGAGGCAGGAAGGGAGAGGGAGCGAGGGAGGGAGGAGGTCTATAACAGGATCCCATTAGGGGGAAAGAGAGACAATCTGTCTGAGGAGGAGAGATGTCACTTATACTGTGAGCACACACTCATCACCCCCTCCCTTCCTCTAGCCAGTACTCCATCACCCACTACCACTACCTCTCTCTCTCTCTCTCTCTCTCTCTCTCTCCCTCTCTCCCAGGCACTCGATCACCCTCTCCACTCCCCACCTAGTGTTCAGAGGTCCATCTCTGATACCCAGAATACACACTCATCTCTCTCCCTCGCTCACGCTTACAGAAAGCATTTATCACCACCTCCCTTTTTCTTTCTCACTTCCTCTGCTGCTCTGTCTCTCTCTGCTGCTTCTATTACTCTCTCTGCTGCTTCTCTCTCTGTTCTCTGCTGCTTCTCTCTCTCTTCTTTCTCTCTCTGCTGCTTCTCTCTCTGCTGCCTCTCCTGCTCTGTCTTTCTCTGCTGCTCTCTCTATCTCTCTGTCTCTCTCTGCTGCTCTCTCTGTCTCTCTTCTGCTGCTCCTCTTCGTCTCCTCTCTCTCTGCTGCTTCTATCTCTCTCTGCTGCTTCTCTCTCTCCTCTGTCTCTCTCTGCTGCTCTCTCTGTCCTCCTCTGCTGCTCTCCTCTGTCTCTCTCTGCTGCTCTCTCCTCTGATCTTTCTCTGCTGCTCTCTCTCTCTCTGTCTCTCTCTGTGCTTGCCTCTCTCTCTGTCTCTCTCTGCGTCTCTCTCTGCTGCTCTCCTTCTCTGCGTCTCTTCTGCGCTCCTATGCTGCCTCTGCTGCGTCTCTCTCTGCGTCCTCTCTCTGCGCTCTCTCTCTGCGGCTCATCTCTCTGGTCTCTCTCTCTCTGCTGCTCTCTCTCTCCCTCTGTCTCTCTCTGCTGCTCTCTCTCCCTCTGTCTCTCTCTGCTGCTCTCTCTCTCCTCTTCTCTCTGCTGCTTCTCTCTCTCTGCTGCTTCTATCTCTCTGCTGCTTCTCTCTCTCTTCTTCTCTCTCTCTGTCTCTCTGCTGCTCTCTCTTCCCTCTGTCTCTCTTGCTGCTCTCTCTCTCTCTGCTGCTCTCTCTCTGCGTCTCTCTCTGATGCTCTCTCTCTGCGTCTCTCTCTGCGTCTCTCTCCCTCTGTCTCTCTCTGCTGCTCTTCTCTCCCTGTCTCTCTTGCTGCTCTCTCTCCCTGTCTCTCTCTGCTGCTCTCTTCCCTGCTCTCTCTACTGCTGCTCTCTCTCTCTCTGTCTCTCTCTGCTGCTCTCTCTCTCTCTGCTGCTCTCTCTCTCTCTCTGCTGCTCTCTCTCCCTCTCTCTCTCCCTCTCTCTCTCCCTCTCTCTCTCTGTCTCTCTCTGCTGCTCTCTCTCTCCCTCTGTCTCTCTCTGCTGCTCTCTCTCCCTCTCTCTCTCCCTCTCTCCCCCTGATCTCTCTCTCTCCTCTCTCTCTTCTCTCTCTCTCTCTCTCTCTCTGCTGCTCCTTCTCTCTCTGCTGCTCCTTCTCTCTCTCTCTCTCTCTCTCTCTCTCTCTCTCTCTCTCTCTGCTGCTCCTTCTCTCTCTGCTGCTCCTTCTCTCTCTCTCTCTCTCTCTCTCTCTCTCTCTCTCTCTCTCTCTCTCTCTCTATCTCTCTCTCTCTCTCTCCATCTCTCAGTACAACCCTCTCTTGTCTTGCCTGAAACTCACACTCTTTTTTTTGAAATTCAAATTATTTATCTGTAACAATTGCCTTTTGCTTCGGTCTAAGTATGAAATTAATTAACTAAACAGTATGGTACAATAGTCAAATGGTCATAATTAATTCATCATGCATCAAATATGGTTCATGAGCATGTGTATGGGTGTGTGTGTGTTCATGTCCACTGTGATCAGTGAAGCTTTAAATGATCTAAATCAGACTCCTTTGCAGCCATTGTATATGTTCAGACTGCAAATGAAAAAATGATCTCTTCAAATGCATGATGTTGTTTAAGAGCCTTCTCTATCCTGCTGACCTAGCCTTTGTGAGGTCCTACTCGATTATCTACATTTTATATCAACATAATGTCTTCGTCTGACTACTCATTTAAGATGGACAGACTTAGCTCTGAGCAATTTTGCAGACAGACATGCAGCTGCAGTACTGCTGGAACAGAGTATCTCCTAAATCTCTCCACCACTTTGTTCTCTCTCTCCGTCGATTCTGTCACTCGTGCTGTTTGTTGTCTTTCCTCCATCTCTCTTTCTCTTCTCTCTATGTTTACACATCCCATTGTTTTTTATATACAGTTGAAGTCTGAAGTTTACGTTCACCTTAGCCAAATACATTTAAACTCAGTTTTCACAATTCCTGACATTTAATCGTCAGTAAAAATCCCCTGTTTTAGGTCAGTTAGGATCACCACATTATTTTAAGAATGTGAAAATGTCAGAATAATGTAGAGCGAATGATTTATTTCAGCTTTTATTTTTTCATCACATTCCCAGTGGGTCAGAAGTTACATACACTCAATTAGTACGTGGTAGCACTGCCTTTAAATGTTTGACTTGGGTCAACATTTCTAGTAGCCTTCCACAAGTTTCCTACAATAAGTTGGGTGAATTTTGGCCCATTCACTCCTGACAGAGCTGGTTGTGTAACTGAGTCAGGTTTGTAGGCATCCTTGCTCGCACACGGCTTTTTTCAGTTCTGCCACAAATTTTCTATGGGATTGAGGTCAGTGCTTTGTGGATGGCCACTCCAATACCTTCACTTTTCTGTCCTTAAGCCATTTTGCCACAACTTTGGAAGTATGCTTGGGGTTCATTGTCCATTTGGAAGACCCATTTGCGACCCAAGTTTTAACTTCCTGACTGATGTCTTGAGATGTTGCTTCAATATATCCACATCATTTTCCTTCGTCATGATGTCATCTATTTTGTGAAGCCCCAGTCCCTCCTGCAGCAAAGCACCCCCACAACATGATGCTGCCACCCCCGTGCTTCACGGTTGGGATGGTGTTCTTTGGCTTGCAAGCCTCCCCTTTTTTCCTCCAAACATAACAATGGTCATTATGGCCAAACAGTTCTATTTTTGTTTCATCAGACCAGAGGATGAAACTTCCGACTTCAACTGTATTTCTTTAACTCTCTCTCCCTCCTCTACTCATACTCTCTTCCTTCCTCCCTCCCTCTTCTATTCCCCTTTTCCCTCTTTTCCTTTCTATCCTATGTCCCATTATCTCTCTTCCTCGCTCTCCCTCTCTCTGAGGAGATTAGCACAATCTCTCTTCTCTGTGAGAAAACAACACAGATAATCCTCAGAGTGCTGCTAGCGGTGACCGTGGATTAGCCAGCCATTTAAAGTGAAAGCATATGGAAATAACGTCTAACCAACGGAATCAAAGTGTCTCCAGGTGGAATCACAGACACACTAGCAGCAGGCTTACACAACTCATACCCCAAATGGGAGAATGGGGATATTGGGAGAAGACGTGTTAATGATCGTTCTATACCATGTAGTACACTGTATATTCCCATTCAACTCCAAATGTTGCTCAGGATCAGTGTGGGTAATAGGCTTGTGTAGCATGCAGCTGTGTAGTCAGCACAATCTGGGATAGAGCCAGCTAGCCGCTTCCCTTAGGCACATGTTAAAGGCTTGGATAGGTATACACAATATGGTAATAGCTCCACCCTGCCCGGTAACAGACTAGGTTACACATTCCTAAAACTCCCTAGGGGGATAAGGGCTCTAAAAGTCAGTTTGTGATTTATGCTGAGGCTTCCTTCAGTTTTTCTTCCTGACCACATACTATCACGTGTAAGTACAGGGTATCATGTAAATTAACTCTTTTTGATTACAGCTGTTATAGTTACCACTGGGAGGCAGCAATGCGGAGTAGTAACAAGAAACGACTTGTTGTTTACGGTGAAGAAACCCATACTGTAAACCTTAGATCAGTGTTCCCCAAATGGTGGCCCGCAGGTGGTTTTATCTGCATCCCCAAGCTTTCTGAGCAAATAAACAAAGATTTTGGGGATTTGGACATAAGACTGTAAAAACACCAAGAAATCAGCCCCAAGTGATTTGAATTTAAGAAATCTGGTTCCCAAGTATTTTCACACATAATAGAGAAACACATGATCGTATACAAATGTAAGCAAGGTTTAAAATTATTATGCTTTAGTCAAACATATATCTGTTTGGGTTTATTGGGGTCAATTTGCAGTCTATAAACTATTTGTTATTATGTTGCGGCCCCCAGCCCATCCGCTCAAGAAAAAAAATTGGCCAGCGGTTGAATCTAGTTGATTCCTGGCTTAGAATAACCAAAAAGGGAAGAGGCAGGAATAAAGTGATAAGCAGACAGCTAAGCGGGTAAGTCTCTCAGGGCTTTCCACACTGGATTGTGCAACATTTGCCAATTATTCTTTTCAAAATTCTTCAAGCTCTGTCAAATTGGTTGTTGATCATTGCTAGAGAACCATTTGTAGGTCTTGCCATAGATGTTAAAATAGATTGAAGTTAAAACTGTAACTCCATCACACAGGAACATTCACTGTCTTCTTGGTAAGCAACTCCAGTGTAGATTTGGCCTTGTGTTTTAGGTTATTGTCCTGCTGAAAGGTTCATTAATCTCCCAGTGTCTGGTGGAACGCAGACTGAACCAGGTTTTCCTCTAGGATTTTGCCTGTGCTTATCTCCATTCTGTTTATTTTTTTATCCTGAAAAACCCCCAGTCCTGAACGATTAAAAGATGACTGATAAGATGATGCAGCCACCACTATGCTTGAAAATATGGAGAGTGGTACTCAGTAATGTGTTGTATTGGATTTGCCACAAACATAACACTTTGAATTCAGGACAAAAAGTGAATAGCTTTTTCACATTTTTCACAGTATTACTTTAGTGCCTTGTTGCAAACAGGATGCATGTTTTGGAATATTTGTATTCTGTACAAGCTTCCTTCTTTTCACTCTGTCAATTAGGTTAGTATTGTGGAGTACAGTGCCTTGCAAAAGTATTCACCCCCTTGGCGTTTTTCCTATTTTGTTACATTACAACCTGTAATTTAAATGGATTTTTATGTGGATTTCGTGTAATGAACATACACAAATAGTCCAAATTGGTGAAGTGAATTAAAAAAATAACTTAATTAAAAAAATTCTAAAAAAATTAAAAACAGAAAAGTGGTGCGTGCATATGTATTGACCCCTTTGCTATGAAGCCCTAAATAAGATCTGGTGCAACCAATTACCTTCAGAAGTCGCATAATTAGTTAAATAAAGTCCACCTGTGTGCAATCTAAGGTATATATACACTGTTCTGAAACATCCCCACATCCCCCCAGAGTCTGCAACACCACTAAGCAAGGGAAACAACCAAGCAAGCAGCACTATGAAAACCAAGGAGCTCTCCAAACAGGTCAGGGACAAAGTTGTGGAGAAGTACAGATCAGGGTTGGGTTATAAAAAAATATCCAAAACTTTGAACATCCCACGGAGCACCATCAAATCCATTATTAAAAAATTGAAAGAATATGGCACCACAACAAACCTGCCAATGGAGTGCCACCCACCAAAACTCACGGACCAGGCAAGCAGGGCATTAATAAGAGAGGCAACAAAGAGACCAAAGATAACCCTGAAGGAGCTGCAAAGCTCCACAGCGGAGATTAGAGTATCTGTCCATAGGACCACTTTAAGCCGTACACTCCACAGAGCTGGGCATGTTTGGTGTTTGCCAAAAGGCATGTGGGAGAAGGTACTCTGGTCAGATGAGACTAAAATTGAGCTTTTTGGCCATCAAGGAAAACGCTATGTATGGCGCAAACCCAACACCTCTCATCACCCCGAGTTCACCATCCCCGCAGTGAAGCATGGTGGTGGCAGCATCATGCTGTGGGGATGTTTTTCATTTGGCAGGGACTGGGAGAAACTGGTCAGAATTGAAGGAATGATGGATGGTGCTAAATACAGGGAAATTCTTGAGGGAAACCTGTTTCAGTCTTTGAGACTGGGACGGAGGTTCACCTTCCAACAGGACAATGACCCAATGCATACTGCTAAAGCAACACTCGAGTGGTTTAAGGGGAAACATTTAAACGTCTTGGAATGGCCTAGTCAAAGCCCAGACCTCAATCCAATTGAGAATCTGTGGTATGACTAAAAGATTGCTGTACACCAGCGGAACCCATCCAACTTGAAGGAGCTGGAGCAGTTTTGCCTTGAAGAATGGGAAAACATCCCAGTGGCTAGATGTGCCAAGATAGAGAGACATACCCAAGAGACTTGCAGCTGTAATTGCTGCAAAAGGTGGCTCTA
Source organism: Salmo trutta (assembly GCF_901001165.1). Taxonomy (NCBI): domain Eukaryota; kingdom Metazoa; phylum Chordata; class Actinopteri; order Salmoniformes; family Salmonidae; genus Salmo; species Salmo trutta. The sequence continues at coordinate 36,336,786 of NC_042977.1, read as the reverse complement.
CAAAGTATTGACTTTGGGGGGGATGAATAGTTATGCACACTCAAGTTCAGTTTTTCTGTCTTATTTCTTGTTTGTTTCATAATTAAAAATATTTTGCATCTTCAAAGTGGTAGGCATGTTGTGTAAATCAAATGATACAAATCCCCCAAAAATCATTTTAATTCCAGGTTGTAAGGCAAGGGGGTGCCACTGTAAGGCAAGGGGGGTGCCACAAGCCACTGTAACTACAATGTTGTTGATCCATCATCAATTTTCTCATATCACAGCCATTAAACTCTGTACACATTTTAAAAAGTCACCATTGGCCTCAAGGTGAAATCCCTAAGCGGGTTCCTTCCTCTCCAGTAACTGAGTTAGGAAGGACGCCTGTATCTTTGTAGTGACTGTGTGTATTGATACACCAGCCAAAGGGTAATTAATAACTTCACCATGCTCAAAGGAATTTCAATGTTGTTTTTTTCTAAAAACATAATTCCACTTTGACATTATGGTGTGTGACAAAATCTCAATTTAATATATTTTTAATACAGGCTGTAACACAACAAAATGTGGAAAGTCAAGGGGTGTGAATACTTTCTGAAGGAACTGTATGTATTTCTGAGTACATTTTTGTACAGTGCATTCGGAATGTATTCAGACCCCTTCACTTTTTCCACATTTTATTACATTACAGCCGTATTCTAAAATTGATTAAATAGTTTTTTCCCCCTCATCAATCTACAACAATACCCCACAATGACAAAGCGAAACAGGTTGCATTTTTTGGGGACGAATGTATTCCAAATAAAAAACTAAAATATCACATTTACATAAGTATACAGACTATTTACTCAGTACTTTGTTGAAGCACCTTTGGCAGCGATTACAGCCTCGAGTCTTCTTGGTTATGATGCTAGAAGCTTGGCACACCTGTATTTGGGGAGTTTCTCCCATTCTTCTCTGCAGATCCTCTCAAGTTCTGTCAGGCTGGATAGGGAGCGTCACTGCACAGCTATTTTCAGGTCTCTTCAGAGAAGTTTGATTGGGTTCAAGTCCGGGCTCTGGCTGGGCCACTCAAGGACATTCAGAGACTTGTCCTAAAGCCACACCTGCGTTATCTTGGCTGTGTGCTCAGTGTATTTGTCCTGTCGGAAGGTGAACGCTCTCCCCCAGTCTGAGGTCCTGAGCGGTCTGGAGCAGGTTGTCATTAGATCTCTGTACTTTTCTCCGTTCATTTTTCCCTCGATCCTGACTAGTTTCCCAGTCCCTGCCGCTGAAAAACATCCCCACAGCATGATGCTGCCACCACCATGCTTCACTGTAGGGATGGTATTGGCCAGGTGATGAGCAGTGCCTGGTTTCCTTCAGACGTGATGCTTGACATTCAGGCCAAATAGTTCAATCTTGGTTTCATCCGACCAGAGAACCTTGTTTCTCATGGTCTGCGAGTCCTTTAGGTGCCTTTTGGCCAACTCCAATCAGGCTGTCATGTGCCTTTTACTGAGGAGTGGCTCCCATCTGGCCACTCTACCATAAAGGCCTGATTGGTGGAGTGCTGCAGAGATGGTTGTCCTTCTGGAAGGTTCTCCCATCTCCACAGATTAACTCTGTCAGAGTGACCATCAGGTTCTTGGTAACCTCCCTGACCAAGTCCTTTCTCCCCCGATTGCTCAGTTTGGCTGGGCGGCCAGCTCCAGGAAGAGTCTTGGTGGTTCCAAACTTCTTCTATTTAAGAATGATGGAGGCCACTATGTTCTTGGGGAACTTCAATGCTGCAGAAATGTTTTGGTACCCTTCCCCAGATCTGTGCCTCAACAAAATCCTGTCTTGGCTCTCTACGGACAATTCCTTTGACCTCATGGCATGGTTTTTCCTCTGACATGCACTGTCAACTGTGGGACCTTGTGTGCCTTTCTAAATCATGTCCAATCAATTGAATTTACCACAGGTGGACTCCAATCAAGTCGTAGAAACATCTCCAGGATGATCAATGGAAACAGGATGCACCTGAGCTCAATTTCAAGTCTCATAGCAAAGGGTCTGATTACTTATGTAAATAAGATATCTCTGTTTTTTATTGTAATAAATTTGCTAACATTTCTAAAAACCTGTTTTCACTTTGTCATTATGGGGTATTGTGTGGAGATTGATGAGGAACATTTGTATTTAATCAATTTTAGAATAAGGCAGTTACAAAATATGGAAAAAGTGAAGAGGCCTGAATACTTTCCGAATGCACTGTATAGGGCCCTGTTTTCCATTACCATTTCATCTTGCCATAGTAGTGATATCTTTTCCACCATTTCACCTGAACCAGTTGATTGTCTTTAATTGAATGTGTGTGAAGAATGTTTGTGTCAGCACAGGTTGGTTAATTGTTCATTGTAGGCTCCTCCCACTAACTAAGCTAGTGAGCTGCAGATGTTTCAATGTTTATTGGAGACTCCCAGTTTGAGTTTGAGGTGAGCAAGGAAAACCTGTTTGTTTTAGGTGTCAATCTTTAATCTTTGTTTTAACCTTTTAGCAATTTCAACTGACATTTTGTAGCCTATTTTGTATTTATCAAAAATAAATCTCAAATTTTGAGAAGAAACTGCTTTTAGTGAAAATCTTTTTATGTGAAAGGCATCGGCCAGCCTTCTCACAGACAACAACTCCCATTATTAGGGTGGACACTAGACCATCTCTATCTCTGGAATAACTCAGTTCACTTGATGCTTCAAGTACATTAGTGGGATTGTCTTGCTGACCCTGTTGACCTGTACTTTAGACTGACGCAGTGGTCTTATTTAAGCCTTGAGAGATTGGAAACCAAAATGTATTTCTCAATTCCAACCACATTGTAATGGTTTTGAACACTCACTTTGTCTGTGTTAGGCCTGTGTGTACAGGGACTAGATCTCATCTCAAACCACTCCCCTCAGAAAACCCCATAAAAAAAAACACAAAATAAATGGACTTCCAGTTTGCTCATATAAGCTGATAAATGGATAGTTGTCTGTGTTCAAATCCCCAGCCACCGTTTAGAGGTTGAATTACAGTGACTTGAGCCCAGGCAATTTAGAGAAATCATCACAACAATGAGTCAGACTGAGACAAAAAACAGCTAGTATCCTACAAAATGGCCCCGGAGAAAAGAGGAGAGGAGAAGGAGGAGTGAGGAGGGGGTGACAGAGGGAGAGAGAGGGATACAAAAACAGAGAGAGAGAGAGAGAGGGGAGATAGACAGTTTGTTGTGGTCCTATGAGATTGTCTGCGAATAAGCAGTGATAAGAGACGGGCAGTCTCCAATCTTTACCCAAACTGACTCCCAGAGTGTTAATGACCAGCTTCCCCTGCACGTCCGGCTAACCCACACCACCA